>NW_021163019.1:0-600000 GCF_004324835.1 Dendronephthya gigantea | reverse complement strand
TGACTGTTCAATCATTGCATAGATTTTGCCTTTGCCTTATTCCGAGTTTTAGCAAAGGGCATAGGTATAAAAGCCAAATTTGGGGTCGATTATTATTGATTTATTCGTCTAATGACTTTATTGACTTTTATTGACTTTATTAAAAACGGTACTATTTCACCAAAATAATTATTTACAAGAATATTAATTAAAAGAAGAGAAAGAAAAAGGGTGATCTTCCAATAGGCCGAGTGCATACACTATATACATATATTATATAAATTTTGGCAATTGTGAACATTAACATATTTGTTTCATTTTAGTTTTAAAGCTTGAGATATTGCTATTTTATTTCAGTGGAGAGGTTATTCCAAGCCTCAGCTCCCCTATAGGCGAAAGCCTTTTTCATGCTGTTTGTTTTAGGCTTAGGTAATGCGAAATTGTATTCGCTATTTCTTGTATTATGGGTATGTATAGCATTGGTATTAGTAAAGATTTCAGTCAGGTAATTTGGAGTCATTTTGTTTTTAACTTTAAACATGAGAAGCGCTAATTGGTGATCTCGTCTGGCTTGAAGGTTAGAGATCCCTACTTTTTTCAGAATATCAGCAGATCTAATCTCATAGCTTTCGCGTGTTATAATTCGGAATGCTCGGTTTTGGAGCTTTTGTAATTTGTCTGATAAACCCTTTCCTAGGCAGCCCCAAACTTGCGAGCAATAATCAAAGTGTGGTTGAATAATTGATTGATATATTGTAATTAGTGTTCTAAAATCCACTATTTCTCGAAGCCGTCTTAGGATGCTGAGGCCTGCATTTACCTTTTTAGTAATTAGGTTCACTTGTGCATTCCATGACAAGTTTTCGTCAATATTTACACCAAGAGATTTAGTTACTTTAACTCTGTCTATTTTCCTACCATCAATATGTATGTGAGGAGGTGCATCAATTTGATTAATTCTTTTATTGCTACCTAATATCATGTATTCCGTTTTGGAATGGTTTAAAGTTAATTGGTTGGCTGACATCCAAGTTGATATTTTTTCTAAATCATGGTTAAGATTCTCTGCAATTTCATTAATATTTTCACTAGATCTATCGATTTGGGTATCGTCGGCAAACATGCTGGTGCTTGTTCTCTCTAGACATTGAGGCAGATCATTTATGTATATTAGAAATAAAAGTGGCCCTAGAGCAGAGCCTTGTGGAATGCCTGTTTTTACACGAAGTGGTCCAGATGTGTGGCCCCCTACTTTGCAGTATTGCGTTCGGTCTGTCAAATATGACTTGAGCCAACACAGCGCCGTTCCTGTAATGCCCAGCTGATTTCTTTTGAAGCGCTTGTAAAAATTATGTAAAGATTAATATTCAAGAAATAGAAAACATTTTCCGTGTTTCTATACAGTTATAGAAACACGCGTGGGAGTTTTGGAGAACGAGAAATAATAGGTGGGAAAACGGGCCCGCAGGGGGGGGGGTTCCGCGTTATTTCGAATTCCGGGTAGCAAGTCGAAAGCCCACTTACGCCCCAACCGAAAATATCTTCTAAAATGTTGGCCTTCGCGAAATATATTATACGGTTTATACACCATGTTTAAAACTTCCACTTTCTAATGGCTGAAAATTATCGGTCTTAAACTCCGACGTCATGCTGTGGGTTAAAGCTACATGATCTAAACACCCACCCACTAGTCAATATGCTCTCGTTTGGTACAAAGTTATATACGCTAATGAATATATACATATAACAACGATGAAAAATCCTAATCTATCAGAAAGTTAGTTTACTTACATAGTTTGTTTATATAGTAACTTATATTAAGTTCTTCAAACATAACGCAAAATTTTTGCGTTCACTAAATTTCACTTTTAAATATCTACAATTATCTACAAGAAAATTTTCAACAAAGCTTCTTGTGCAACAAAAGTACAAAGAGTCAAAATTATTATCCTTAATTCAGTAAAGTCCTAGTTCCAGATGTTGAAGCCCAATAAGTCATGTTGGTACGGTTCAAGCACGAAGGTAAATATAGAAACCTAATTTCTGCTGTATAACTTCGGACTCAAAAAGATTACTTCTAATTTTTCTATCAAATCCAGGTTCATAAACTTTCGTGACAACAACAGAATTCAACCTTTCAAACCCCAACATCGTAATTTTCCTAGTGTATGATAACTATACTCATCTTTCTTGGTACCTGAACTTAGACCAGTATCTCCAAATCTTAGTTCAGTGACAGGTAGTGTGTTTTTGTCGGTGAGGTATCCACTGTCTTCGCGTAATACTTGATCATTTTCGTCGCAATTGCAGTTTCCCCCACCTACACAGCTGTAGGTCATTCCACAGGCACATTTTCCACTGTCAACTGCCGCTCCACCCCAGTAATTCATCTTTGAACCTTGACGTGATACCCACCAACTCTTTCGTTCACCCTTATATACAAATGTGCTTCCAAGACATTCATATTTTATAAACTGCTCACAATTCTTAGACTGGTTCATAATGGCAACAATCTGCTCCATGGAAATTTCATATTTTATGGTTTTCTTGTAAGAACCTGCAGCTTCATATCCGTCCACAAAGGTTCTCGATTCACTGTCATGTCCAATCACTGTCACACCAACGCCACCCTTTGAAGTCATGTTACAAAATACTCGAACCGAGAAGTTGAGTCCTTGTGGCATTATGGAATAGAAACCACTATCTGCTGAAGTATTCTTTATGCGTATAGCCGTGCAAGACGTTTCGATTGGCATTGGGTGTGATATGTTTGTACGATTCAAAACACCTAAAAATAACCCTATTTCTCATTATTCTGAGTAATCCTGTACCGATCGGAGTACGCTTTCTAACTGGCTGGTATAATCAGTAACCAGGCATTGTTATACATGTATTACAGTATACTAGTTAATTGACTATTTAGCTGTTTAGCAACAACCAATCAAACATGACTTTTCGATTGGTACGTGTAGCTCATTATTCTATAAATAGAAAGTTAACATTGTATGCGAAACGAATTCGTGCTCTTGTAAGATATCGTTCCAATTAATTATGTCAATGGGTGTAGGTCTTTTTCAAAAAAATAAAATATTTTACCGGTGAAGAGATCTTGTGTCCGTGGAGTGCTTGTTAGATCGGGTTCCGGTTGTATCTATAAGTACAGAAAATTATATCGTAGCTATATATAGTTAAACTCATCTCTTCTATCCGTTTCTTACGTACAGCAATACAGTTTCATCACTATCAGTAATATATAAGAAAATTAATGGAAGGAAATTCTAATATTAGCAGTTTGGTTGTAAAATATTTCAATTTTGTGTAAAAATATAGCCGTGCAAAGAAAATTTTGGGTAAATTTGTATTCGGCGCGCGCAAAGAGTCATTGCCACTTTTCGAATTTCAAAAGAAGCATTTTTGGACTGTTAAAACCTAACAATTAAAATCTTGTTGCTAAGAAACGCCAGCGATTTTAGGTAATTTCAACATTGATTATTTAAATAAAACGTATTTTCTTATTACATTATCAAATAATTAAAATACCCGCATTGTAATAACTTTGAAATAAGGTCGTAATATAACCCTAAAATTCTTGTTTTGTTGTCTTATAGCTCATATATTCAGTTTACAAGATGTCATTTTTCGGAATATGTTTTTCTTGTATGATGAGTTTGGTTAAAAAACAAATTTAAAATAGCTAATAGTGCCCTTTACCACCTTCTCTGCAGCTAACATATTCCGAAGTTGCCAATCCTTTCTAAAAGAGACTTTAAACGGGGGCCTTCGCTAAGGGTCCTGTTTGAAAGTGATACGATACAGGAAATTTTTAAGTAAATGCATGTGTGTATTGTGAGGAAATGTTTTGTAAAAGCTGAATTTTCTCTAAACAGGCAGAATTTGCGCGGAGGATGAATTTTCTTTGCTTTTATTAAATTATTTCTGAATGCGGATCTATTTTATATTTAAGTCACAAGAACTCCCAGACGTTTGCGTATTGGTTTGGGTGCGGATGTTTTTGTATCGCTAACAACCCCACTGTCCAATATTAATATATCTCCTTATATCTCACATACACGTTTATATCTGGCCTCTTACCTTTTTGATTACATAAAGGTGCTTGAAATCAGGATCGCGTATACGTCCTTCATCGTCAGATGCGTCTTCAATGGTCTTGCTGTTCAGCTCACATCGACCTTTACCGATCCCGGAGGTTTTGTAATTAACGGACACACATGATCCATGTCGAATGCAGTACATACTGCATTCTAACTCGGTTTCTGCGTGTTTTTTTTCGAGGACATGATTTGCTAAATATTCACCATCTTTTTTGCGAAAGAAAGCTTGAGCGACTAAACATTCGCCAGGCTGGAGTATTCTTGAGATGAATATAAACGCACTTACGCTTAACACTACAGCCATATATGGAGACATGTTGATCATTGAGTTTCATCATCAAGTCATCATCTTTTTAACTGTCGTCCAACAATTTTGTGATGCATTATTTACGATTTAAAATGCAATTTTATGCAAAATTTGAAACCATTAATAAAGTATGACGACTTTTTTACATATTATGCACCACCTGTTCGTGTGTCGGATACAAAGTACCTGTTAGTGGGAATGAAAAAAATTGCCCATCTTGTATTTAGAAAAATAAAGCCATTTTGATTGAGTCTTTCAAAGTAATAAGGATGAAAATGTAAGTTTTCTAAAGTTTAAATTAAAAACATCCACGTGAAAAATAAAGACAAATACATGACGCTTGCAGTAATTGCGTTAGGATGTATATTTGACGTCTGTCCTAAATGCAAGGTTATTATATATTATTAAGAAAATTGCTTTTCAAGACCGTTAATAATTTCTTTTTCATGCATGGTTTAAAATATCACGATTTGGGTACGCATTTCACCTGTTTCTATATTCAGAAGCGATCTAACTATATTTTGAATCTGGAGAAATTGTTTGAACTCTCCCTGTCTCAGTAGCAGGTCGTATGCAGGTAAAAATGTAATACCCTTAACTCAAAATCAAAATCACAATGAGTTCGTTGTTTGAACCTGTAAACAGGGCCGCCGAGAGAAATTGTGGGGCCCGGGGCACAAATTTTTCAGGAGCTCTATGACGGCATGGTTTTAAATATCTGCGAGGCATAAAGTACTTCAAAGCGATGTGAAAGGGTTTACAAACAAACTTTTCAGTACAAACAAAATCAACGTATCTTAGACTGTCACACGTACTTTCGACTTGTGCGCGAATACTACACCGAGCCTAACATTTTTTTAAGGTCTTTATATTTAGGTTCTTTCTTAAGTCATGGGGTCCGGGGAAAATGCATAGGCGGCTCTGCCTGTAAATATTCTCATTCATCTACAGCAAAAAGTGTCGATATGAATTAATGGTTTGCGTGCAGGTGCTGCGGTACATAATGGACCAGCTGTCAGTGTATAATATAAACAAATGTATTTATTCTTGTGTATGAAAACATTTCATGCTTGTACTTTGAAAATGGAGATTTAGGTTTCTCATGTTGGAGTCATTAGTAACAATATACTTGTAGATCAACGAAACTAAACGATATCTTTATACTCTGATTGGTCGCTTCTATTTGGTATGTAGGCTGATGTGATAGCCTTCCGTTTCCCCATGAATTCTCCATTTTATCTATCTTAGGCGCACTGCGGTAAGAAATGATTATACGCGTGCTATTATGCCCGCAAAAAATCGCAGTAAACTTAAATCGCCCATATCGATTGAGATCTCAGTCGCATGTCGAAAACGAGAACTGCTGAATATAGACTAAATAGAGTGGCATGTTGAAATCGAGAACTGCTGAATAGATACTAAATAGGGTCGCATGTCGACAACGAGAACTGCTGAATGTAGACTAAAAAGGGTGGCATGTTGAAAACGAGAACTGCTGAATATAGACTAAATAGAGTCGCATGTTGAAAACGAGAACTGCTGAATATATATATAGACTAAATACAGTGGCATGTTGAGAACGAGAACTGCTGAATATAGACTAAATAGAGTGGCATGTTGAAAACGAGAACTGCTGAATATATATATAGACTAAATACAGTGGCATGTTGAGAACGAGAACTGCTGAATATAGACTAAATAGAGTGGCATGTTGAAAACGAGAACTGCTGAATGTAGACTAAATAGAGTGGCATGTCGATAACGAGAACTGCTGAATATAGACTAAATAGAGTCGCATGTTGAAAACGAGAACTGCTGAATATAGACTAAATAGAGTCGCATGTCGAAAACGAGAACTGCTGAATATAGACTAAATAGAGTCGCATGTCGATAACGAGAACTGCTGAATATAGACTAAATAGAGTCGCATGTCGATAACGAGAACTGCTGAATATAGACTAAATAGAGTCGCATGTCGATAACGAGAACAGCTTGTTTATGATCTGTGGCCGGTTGTATCAAGCCCGTTTAGCTTAAACGGTGGATCAGTTCAAAATAGAAAGCAAGTCTGCCGTTTTATTCAACAAGCTAACAAAATGTTTTTGACCTTAATACAAAGCTACTGTTTACAACTACATATATTCAGTGCATAATATTCAAGTTGACTTATTCAAGAGAGTTAATTTGTAAGAGTGGTACTTAACTTCGACTTATCCACCGTTTAAGCTAAACGGGCTTGATACAACCGGCCCCAGGGACTGAATATTACGCGTTTGCAACAGGGTGATTTATCCCATTGCGATCGTATGCGTAAAGGGCAACCGTGCAAAACGTAAAACAGCCGGAAAAAACGAAGAAAACGCTCGACAATTGAGGCTTCCCAATCAACATTCTTTAAATTGTAAAATGCCTCCTACATATAACTGGACACTTTGCTAAAAGACATACCCTTTGCTGAAATGCACCTTGCCGAAAGACACTTCGCCGAAAAGGCAAATTACCGACGGGTAATTTAGCGAAATGATGATTTGCGAACTTTTCGCAAAAAGCCATTTTGCAGTATTCTGCTCAAGTTGTTGACAACTTCCATCAACCTGAACGTTTCTGTGCGTGTAAAGGTCAGTCATATGGATCAGTGTTTGTTTGTGTGCGCATACTTTATGTAAGATACATGCACGTGCATCTCTCTATAGTGAATATTTCTTTAGAAATATATAGCTCACGTTTCTGCTTTCAATTTAATTCCCATATTTGCCTCTCACTACCGTCACAGCGATCCATAACAACTTTTTCGCGGTCGCCCTTCGAAATGGACAAGCACAGACCAGCTGGCTTGTAATATAGAGTCTTTTTCTGCAAGAAAGTTAATGCGACAGAAATTCAATAATGCATGGTCACACAACGAAAATAAATGTTGCGCAAAGCATTGTAATTTTTATAATTTTATGCTAGCATGCAAAGAAACCATTCCTGACATTTAGGGCCAAGTCACACGTGCAACTTGCAATACTTTCTTTGCTTTTGGCGTCATTTTCTTCCAGGGAGGAAGAAGCGTTTAAGTGTGAAATTCCTTCACTCTCAGAAAACAATGTAACATTTCCCAAATTCTTGAAAAAAATATTAAGCACCCTACGTATTAAGAACAGAAACATTTCAGCATTGTGCAAATATTGTCGATACTTTCCGTTATCCCTCGTTACTATGTAACAAAGCGACGTTTACGTGTATTTTTTCTGGAAAAAATAGCAAGGTTTGTTTCCCCTTTAAATCTGAACATTTGTGACTTTCGCGAAAACAATTCCTACTGAAAAACCTTTGTGTATAATTTTACCTCGGTATGAAATAACTCCTGGTTTCCACGACGATCATGACATCTTTCTATTGCAACTGCCCCACCAGGGTGAGGCTTTGATATATCGATGCAATCTTCATCATGAATCAACTCTCGTTTGTGAGAATAGATGAATCCCTTTAAAGAAAAAAATGACACAGATATTAAAACAGGATCTATATCTATATACAGGGTGTATCAAAAAAAAGGTAATCCAACTTTGGTGCGCTATTGTACGTGAATTACTCATTCTATTAACGAATTTTTTTCACATTCCGAAAGGTTATGCTTTTAACTATCGAATGACATGTTTTTGATACCAAATGGTGAAAAAATGAGCAAATAGGAGGCTGATAAAAATTGTTAGTCGAAATCGCATATTTTCACCTCTGAGAGTTGGGACTAAAACCATTGAAAATTAACTCTCTTTGGGACTTTTGCTTTTGAATAAACTACCCGCATATGCATATTAAGTAGGAATAAGGAGAACATTCCAAGCAATGCGGCATAAAACCAGTGCATGCTGTGACATGTTCATGATTAATTGTTTTTTTCTTTTGTTATGCACTGCTTTAATTAGGCTCAAAGGTGAAAATATGCGATTGCGACTAACATTTTTTATCAGCCTCGTATGTGCTCATTTTTTCACCATTTGGTATTAAAAACATGTCATCCGATAGTTAAAAGCCTGATCTTTCCGAATGTGAAAACAATTCGCTCATAGACTGAGTAGTTCACGTACAATAGCTTGTTGAAGTTGGATTACCTTTTTTTTGATACACCCTGTAGTGTAGGAGAGACAGCGCACATGCATAATATACAGTATTGTATTTTCGTGCTTAAGGCAAATCTACTCATTGCATAACAACACCGATGACAATAGAATGACTGAATTTGTTTTCTGTTTTTTTGGTTGGCTATTTAGCCGTATTTTAGTTGGTTATTTAAAATTGGCTTTTTGAATAAGTGAGAGAGATGTTTATTCTATTTACACACTCTGAAGTGCAAGAAATAAAATTACTTCTTCCTACCCTTATCCCCTCCCCCCAATTTAACACCCATTTTAGTTCATTCAACAACATGTATCTATTAACACTTTACCTGATTTCCAAGAAGACCATGGCAGTACGAGACGCCGATTAACTCCCCAACCCCCCTGTTCATCGTGTCAAGACACATATTAGTGGACGGGTTGCGCACCTGAAGAAAACATTGCGGCAAAATTAGAATCTTTAAAACAAAACATTTACAAGTGTATTTTAAATTCTTATTTGACTATATTGACTTTCCTGGAATCTATAAAAGCAGTAAGCTGTCAGTAAGTTATGTGTTCCCAAAATGACGTCACACCTTCTCGCCCCAATCTCCTTTAGGGTAGACCGAAATTCTTTTGCAATTTTTTACAACTAAAACTGTAGTTATTTTAATCTTTTTAAAAACAAATTCCCGGCACCAGGTTGAACTTTGTAAAATTGACAAAGTTGACTATAGAAATGGCTGCATGTGAACTTTGATAAACTTGACTATAAAGCGACTGCTCATTTTGAAATTTACACGAAATGTACATATACACTTGCTCTTCTTCAAATCATGCGGCAACTATCAATCTGGGTGTCAAGGCAGTTTTCTATTACGTCCTCTTCGCCCGCGCGGGCAAAACGCGCTTTATTTTTTAAGCCTGTCACGGCTGCACGAGCAGGCAAAGCGAACATAATGAGAAACAACCTGTAAGTCTGGATTTCTTACCGCGGAATAGCTTTTTGAAAGAGCGTAATCTAAGGACACCGTATCGTTTGCAACATTTTCTAAGTACCATTTAAATGATTTACAATTCAGCCTTTTTCTAAGGGCGACTCTTTCGCTAATATCGCCGTATTCATCAACAAGCTTTAAACTGGGGGCGGATATAGAGCCACAACTTGTATTCGTCCATCCACACTTCCGCAACTCGGCGAAAATTGATCGAGACAGCGTTAGCCTTCGGGTAAGTGTAGGGAACATTTCTCCTGTACACATGGCCAACACGGGAGCATGGGATATTCGCCATTCTTCCACCGCACATCCAAATCTGAAGAGAGAAACAATCATTCAATACTGTTGCCAGAGACGTGCCGGGCGGGAAGCGTATTCGAAGTATAAATATTAAAGCCCAACATAGTGCTTTCAGTAAAGCCATAAGAGACAATTAAACCATTTGAGAATAATAAGAATATATTTGGTAGTAACGTTTCGTCTTAACTTAAGACATCTTCAGACTAAATGACAAATTACATGATAATTTGAATATGTAGACTAGTAATATATTTACAAGGTATCAATTTACAAAAGGTGATAACAAGGACAACGTATCAAGAGAAAATCAAGAGAAACAATCGTGGAAATATCAGCGAGGCCCAGCTTTGACTTCAAATATCGCTATCTATCGCATTTGATATTGGCCAAAAATCCCTGACAGATTCATTTACACCACTGCACTTTCATTTTCAATTTTCACTGCGAGTTATGGTGCCTTAGTACCGAGTTATGGTGCCTCCAACTAGCTATGAACATGAACGTTGCGATGGATAAGGCTGTCATTGGCCCGATTTATACTAGAGGTGCGCGGATCATCATTGGGCAAGCAAAAGATAGTTCGTCTTCTAGTACGTCTGTGTGTAAACACGGGCAAACAGACGGCTCATCCTTCAACACGAATTATCCCCATACCTCGTCTATTCAGACGAATTTGAATGGGTAGCACGTCTTGAATCATCATCCGCCTGGTATCAATACGGTTTGGGACAAACCACAGTTAATAAACGAAGACGAACTACGAAAAATTCATCCTAAAGCGGCTCTTGTGCACTCTCTTTACCAAATAAGAAAATCCCTGTCATGCAAGTTCCTCCCAATATTCTCATGCAATTTCTATAAACGCGCGACTCTGTTTCGTCTAACATTCGTCTACCGTTCCCTTTCTTAATAAATTTGCAATGCTACACCCCTTCTGATGTTCTTTACATCTCTAATAATTGTAATCAACTGGCTGTTTGAATCGTAACTTACCTTAAAAGATAACTCATACTGCTCGCCTCCCCACACCTCCATGCCTGGGTCATACTGGCCAATTTTGTCAAAAAACGACTTACTGATCGCAAACAGTCCTCCAGCCATCACCGGAGACCTGCAAAATTACAGTTAAAGTGATATCAAGGAGTTTAAGTTGTGTTCACAACGTCAACGGTACGGCTAAATTTCCTTTTCTCATTCTACTACGATTTCAAGTTAAGCGTGGAATTGAACGTAACGAAAAAGATGGCGGCATGTACATTTTACCAGAATGCATTGCGGGCATTAAGAATGATTGACTGAAAAAAGATGGCAAGAAAAACTCCTGACGTGAAATTTTAACACAGGGAAGAAAATAACTTTCTGTTTTATGCCTGTCCTTTAAAAGACGTTAGTTCGCTTTTTAAACGATTTCCGACCGCAATGCATTCTGGTAAAATGTACATCCGCCATCTTTTTTGTTATCGTCAATTGCAAAAGTCGGTTCGATAGGTTTTGTAGTGTAAAAGGAATGTTTGTGACTTCATCTAATAATTTTGCTACGTGACGCTCACGAAGTTGTCAAAGAAAACCTGTCAATTTTGTGACTATAATTAAAAGATATGAATAGCGATGAATAGCCATTATATTTTTCTGGGGCGGGTTGTTCAAAAGCGGGTTAGCTTAACCCTGGGTTAACTCAAATTTTTACATCAGTATTATTAATCGCTCGGTCATGCAGTTAAACATGTTTTCTCATAAATATTTTGTGGATGAATAGAAGTCTTATTTTGCAAAGCATTGAAACAAACAGCAGTGCAGAATCATATAAACAAAAACAACTGAGTAAAATTTAACCCAGGGTTAACGCTAACCTAGCTTTGAACAACCCGCCCCTGCTGTAGTCTATTTATGGTCGTTGTATATTCACAAAATTGTCAGTTTTTCCATTGGCAGCCCAGGAAGCATGCGAAAATTATCAGTGTATGCATGTTTATATGCTATATATATTATACAAGGTAGGCAACTCTACGAGCTCTGACGAAGTATACGATGTAAACAATTGAAAAATATAGGAACAAACATTAATGAAAACTCCAGTTCTTATGACAAAATGTAGTTCAAATAGAGTAGATAAGTGCGAAAATATAGGCAATGTTTAATGCATTTGCTGCCAAAATTTCTTGTCTGGATGCTGGATGCCAAGGGGGCCGGTATTCGTCTTTTTTTAATACAACACGCAATATGATTGGGCAGAATGTTTTTCTATGCACTTTTCGGGCCAATCATATTGCGTGTGGTATTTAAAAAAAGTGACGAATACCAGCACCCTTGGCATTCAGCATCGAGACAAGAAATTTTGGCACCAAATGCTTTAAACATTGCCTATATTTTCGCACTTATCTACTCTATTTGAACAAAATTTTTGCATGAGAATTGAGGAAAACTATCATTGTTTTGTTTTTTTAACATTTTTTTTTTAGTTTTCATCAGCATTTGTGCTATATTTTTCAATTGTTTACATCGTTATACTTCTCAAAGCTTGTAAAGTTGCCTACCTTATATAATATATATAGTATATAAACATGCATACATAATTTTCGCATGCTTCCTGGGCTGCCTATGGTTTTTCCTTGACAACGTGGCGAGTGTCACTTAGTGACATAATTAGATAACGTCACAAATACTTTAAAAACTACAAAACGTAACGAACAAACTTTCGCAAACCCGCTCAACTGGAAATCGCAGTTACATCTACTATTTGTGAGTGATCATACTAATCATTAGTGGTGATAGTTAACAATTCATTACAGCGAATACGTAAACTTTATGTGGGTTTCATTCTTTTCGGGACAGCCTGTATAATGCAGACGTCCCATTCATTATATTTATTCGTCATCCAAGGTAAATCTTAATAAATTTGTCTTTCTACGCATTAAAACCACTAGTATCATTGTGGATACTAGTTTCGATTTAAGTAGCCTTTCTGACGATGACGTTTTTAGGTACTTTCAGTTTTCTGAAATGGGTTTAAAAAATTATAACACCATGAGGCGCAATTTTTTAGAATCAACAGACCATTTGAAGAATAAAGGGCCTAAAAAAAGTACTTTTTTTAAAAAAAATAGCCCCAAAATGGCAGCGTATTCGTCATCGTGAGAAAGGCTATATAAATCATCTTCAGTCCACTTTGCGACAGTTGAAAAATAAAAAATTTAAACACGGTTGAAATATTGCGTATATTTAACAATTAGACAACGAGTCTGAGTTGTCTATGAGCGAATAGTCAACGAAGGCGAAGCCTGAGTTGACTATTCGCTCATAGACAACGAAGGAGAGTTGTCTAATTGTTTTAGTATGCACCCTGTACCTAGGTATATTAATTTCGAGAAAATAATCGATACACCGCAATTACACCGAAAAATAATTTAATTTTATACGGTCGCGCGAGCGAAATTTTTCCCAAGCGTGCACCATTACGAATAGACAATGGTTGAGTAGCCAATCAGAATGTAAGATTTGTAATAGACGATAGTCGGGTGTATACTAAAAGCACTTAGCGCGTGCTGACAATCGCGATCTCGCGCTGACAATCGTGACCGCGCGCTGACAATCGTGACCGCGCGCTGACAATCGTGAGCGCGCGCTGACAATCGTTCGCTCGCGCTAGCTAACTACTCTAAATAGCGCGCGGAACATTAACAAAGTTGCATTTGTTCTTAATGAAAAACGAAATATAAACTATATATATTAGTTACCAGACTTCTTGTGTCGTGTCTTTTCTCCGCTTTCGTTGTTCTGCAGTAATACTCCGTTCCTTGTAATCAAACCTCCAATTAAACGTCCCTCGTATATACGAACCCATCGGTTGATAAGCGAATGTGTTGTGATCGATGGAATCAATAATGGGACAAGTCACCACATGTCTGTCTAAAGTTATTGGCTCTAGTAGAGGCGGCAACCAGCCCTGGTTCACCTCGCAGTGGGAATCAAGAACAATGACGACGTCCCCACGAACTCTGGATGCCCCAAGCATTCGCGCTCGAATTAACCCCAGGCGTTCTTTCGATCTGATCAAACGTACTTTTTGTAGATTGTTCACATGAGACTCTAAACGTAATCCCAGGTGATCTGAAACAGAAATTTAATGCGTAAAATTAGAGCGTGACTTCCATTTTTATAGATGTAAGCGAGTGGCTTGATCGATATTCAATTCAATCTTTTTTAAACTTATAACTGCCAGTAACAGGGAGGCCGGGTATCATCAAATGAAGTTGGTCGATTTGCGATAGGCAAGATGCCTATAAAATTATCATACCACATGCACAGGGCTGTGGCTAAAAGCTTAATTGGGCGGGGGGGGATATTCATATATCCGTCTTATGTCCGACTGATTGCTTTTGTATGCTATTATTCCTATGATATGTAAACATGAATATATGAATGTAACCCGGGTCCCCCCAATTAAGCGGTCTAGCTAAGGCCCTGCGCATGTATATATGTCACACAGGTGTATGTATCACAACTGCATTTGCATCACTCAAGTGGTGCTCACTCTAGTCCTCCAAAAATATAAGCAAAGGGAATTGAAAAATTGATTCGGGTTCGGATATAAGTAATTGAAATATTCTACCTTTGGTGCTAAAATCATCCACTAATACAATTTCTTTTAGCATCCAGGGCGGTGATCTGTTCAAAACACTATTGACTGTTCTCATCAGGGTTGACCATCCCTCATTATGAAAAATAATTACCACAGAAGCTTTCAACAATTTTTTATAATATCGACGTTGCTTACATCTAAAAAAACACATAAAAATTGTATGAAAATATGTTACTTAAAACCCTATTGCTTTTACACCACTAGTAAACTATTAAAGGAATACTAAATGGTTTTCCGTGCAGGATTGCGTTATATACTGCACGCGGGAAATTGCGAGACTTTTTTCACGCTTTCCGAAAGTCCCGTGCAGTATCACGCAATCCGTCACGGAAAACCATCTAGTATTTTCTTTATAAAATAACTACAATGAAACGACGGTCAAATTTCCCGCGCAAAGCGGCATTGTAAAATTTGCGTGCAGGATTCTCATACTGCACGCATGCGAACCAATCAAATTGCGTGTTTCATTGTAGTATATAAATACTTTTGACAGAAATTTCTTCTTTCGTTAAAAAGTTATGCAGTATATGTTTGACAATTATTTGTGCAATGCTCAATAATATATATATAATATAATATATATATAATAATATATATAATAATATATAATATATATATATTAAATATATTTATATATATATTTATATATAATATATATATATATAATATAATATAATATTATATATATATATATATATATACATATATAGACACTGTAATTATACTAATCTACAGAATATCTGGATTAATTTCAGTAAAGCTATATATTAGTTGAGATTGAGTTACTGCATGTACAATAATTGTAATGATAACAAAATATTTGATTTTTTACATCTTGAATTTTGTGAAATAGCAAACTTTGGTTTGCTTTATAAATTGCTTCAAAAAAATATGAGCTAGTGTTTCATGAATCTAGCTAAACATTTTGGCAATGTATATCTATAATATATAAATGGGCCTTCCATTCTCACTGCAAGAGTATGCAGAAATATTGATCAATGCATAGAAAGTGATGTACATAATCTACCTCTAGCTGTAGGAATATTTCATGGTTTAAGATGTATTGTATTCTATAATTTTTACTGTATCCCATACGTATATATACTGTACATTGCAGTATGCATATAATCACTGCATAAACAATCATTAAAAAACTTCCTCTTGAAAGTGACAAAACCTTCAGAGTAGATATTTTTAAATTTAAAAATTTTAAAGTAGGTTGGTATAATAGAATAATCTCTTTCTATTTACCTTATATGTATATCTTAAAGAACACAGCCATTCCATCAATACCAATATTAGCCCCTCGACAATAAGGTATTGTATATATATAGTCACCTAGTTACAATACTTAAGGTATTGTATATATAGTCACCATGCAACCATATACTGAGTATAGAATTATCACAACACCTGAGGTGTGGGTGCATGAAACTACACAGGGATTATCAATGGACCCAAAAGAGATTTATATTTACATTGACAGGCTTCTTCCAACTATCATATTCTTTTCAATAACATTGACCTAATTTCAGTGTGCAATGCAACTGCTGGGGCACTCAGTAATTTGTGGCCTGCTTTGCTCTACTAAAATTAGCTGAATTTACAACTTATATATATATATATATATATATTAAACCGATTATTGACCTCGCTTGTTCGGTCCGTACTGTGAAATACCAGACAGAGGCTTTTAGTACAGTATGGATCAAGTAAAAAAGGGGCAATTAGTCTGATATTTCACAGTACAGACCTCACGCTTGGTCAAATTATTAATCAGTTAATATACCCTACACACACAGTCTTATTTTTTAGTGCAGTGGTGTAGCACTAACTGTCATGGATAATTAGGGGGGGGGGGGGGTATTTATATATTTATGTTGTGTGTGACCAATTCCTTTTGAAATCAATTGTCTTTACAGTAATTAACATGAATTTGGTAATATGGGCCCCAATTATGGATGCTGGCTTAATTAGTTATCTGGAGGGAAGGCACTCTAATTAAAAGCTTCTAAATAGCTGTGACTATACTTACTGCTTTGGTCTTGTATCTGGAATCGTTCTGTTAAGAGATATCTTGTCACTGATGAATTGGTTAAATCCATACTCCATGTAGGATTTTTGCATTAGCTTTTCCTCTTTATCACTGGTGTAAACAGGGCTTCCATGATCACCCGGTCCTGTACTCCTCAATAAACCCTTCTCTGGCACCCAAAAATCATCCACCAACATCGTTTTAGATTTCATAGCTTCTGAATATTCTATGTTGTTCTCTTCATCAAATGATAACCACGAGTATATGAAAACAAGAAGAACAATAATTCCAATACTCCTGCACATACGTTTGAATGTAAACCTAGCCATGTTACGTATTAAAAAGTCATGTGTTTACATTTGGAAACAATAATATTTGTTGTAATTTGTGGTTAAAATATAAACATTTTCATTTGATTTGGGCATTTGGCATTGTTTCAATTTTCTACCAGTCGGTAGCTTATTGTATCTCTGTAGTTCTTTCTGAAATTTTCCTTAGTTTTCCAACGGTTTTCCAAGTTATCGATTTCCTACAGGATGGCGATACCACAAGCTTTTTTTAATCTTTTAAGGTATTAAAATATCTGCCTTTAGTGCCTTATCTGGAGCCTGGTGATCATGCCTCCAGCCTCTTAACTTAAACAAACAAGAATGATGACAATAAGTGCAGCCAGGTTTCAACTAATAAATAAAGATCACTCATTTCAATAAGTAAATGTCATGACATTTGTTGTAAAGCTCTCTGCGGCGGCAGTAGGCACTACAGAGGAATTTCCCACCTCATTATGGTAGAACAGCTAAAAAGAGGTGTAAACCTTGGAGAAAGGCCCCCAAATTGATATCTTTCTTTGCGAGTACCCTGAAAAAATACTACTATTTGAATTATTTGCAGATACTTCGCAAAACTCCTTCTTTTAAGGATATTTTCTTAACAATTTAGTCAAATTTAATCTACTTCCGGTTCTAATAAAAAGACAGAGAAGATTTATTGTTGAAATTGTCATTAGGTATGATTCAATGAAAATTTAATCATTGAATATTCCCGTGGGTATATGTTTTACGCTATTTTAAATGCCAGAATTTGTGTAGATATAAATTAACTGCTGCAATCATGTTATTTTCTCAATATTGCACGCGTATGATGGAGCGTTTGGTTGAAAGCTGCCGTGATGCAAAGAACGCTTTAGTAAATACTGATATATCCTGGCGGACATACGGATTGATTGCTTGCTTTGCGTTGAGTTCGTGGATTACAGTCAATGGTATCTGGTCTGAATTGCCAGTCATCGTGCTTTATGCCCCTGAGAAATGGAAAATCGCATCATACACAGTGGTAATCATTCAACTGGGATTTGCTGGTCCCTTGCTCTTCTCGCTTGCAAATCGACTTCGTCCACGGGTTTTCACCGAGAAAGTGACGATATATTTGATCTTTCTCATTGGCATTTTATCGTGTTTGTTCCTCTCCATGTGGTACAGAACGACAACAAATATAGATGGCAAACCCCATAGTGTTGTCTTGATGGTTCTAGTTTTTACCATGGCATTGGTTGACTGTACATCATCTGTTGTTTTTCTCACATTCATGGCATTTTATGACCCACGGTACGTCACAGCCTTGTATATTGGCGAGTCCTTCTGTGGCCTGTTGCCTGGTCTTGCGGCTATAATTCAAGGATCACCAACCATTGTGTGCAACAATAGCAGTGATGCCACCTCTGGAAACTCAACATCGCAACAATATGATGATTCTGGGTTGTTGTTTTCAGCCAGTGCCTACTTCATCATTTTGCTGGTAATGATTTTGTTTTCTGGATCTGCATTTTTTGCTCTGAATTTTCTACCATTTGCTGTGAAAGAACAATCAGCAGAAGTGATAACAGCTGCTGTTGTACCTCAACATTGTAATGATGCCACTGACAGGACAGAGTTGATAAACGAGGAGCTGGAAACTGAAGTTAAATGTGGGAGTTCATGCCTGTCAAACAGAGGACTATCATTTCTGTTTTTCTTACAAGCAATTGTGTCAGCTTTTTCCTTTGGCATTCTTCCATCATTATCACCTTATGCCTTTGAGCCTTATGGAATGCCCTCTTATCATTTAGGTAATGAATATAACATAAAATTTTTGCACAATTCATATCAATAACACCTTCACTATATAAATTTGGGTCCAGAAAATATGCCCAGAAAAGGGTAATCAGGTCTACTCTAACTCCTGTACTTTATGTATGCAGTAAATGTAACAATTTGTCCCAAGTAACAGTTTTAGAATGCAGCTAAATAGTACAGCATAGACATGATTATTACTGACATTTCATAAACACTCATTTCACACAGAGTGATTGTTTAAAGAAAGTGTACATACCATTGCTAGTTTGGCACGTCAATTCCTAATCGGGCACAATTTCTAGTTTAGGGTTATAAACATGCTGTCCTATCTTAATACTTATATGTTAAGATATCAATGATTTATTGGTATAATATTGCTTTGTATGAGACAATTTATTGCCGCTTCAAAAACCATTTATGAAATGATTAGAGCCTTAGACTGATTTAATTGTACACTTGCCTTCCAAACTTGTATATATGAATATTTTATGAAATAATAGTTCAAAGCCAAAGGAATGCAATGAAAGAAAAGATATAATTTGCAAACAATTTGCATCACAATCATTGCATGACAAAAACTGAAGCCCTTTGGTTTTATTATTTATGTTTTAAGGTTTTTTATCCTATTATTTTAGTTGCTTCACTGGGACCAATTGCCTCCTCATTTATCTGCTTTTTTACGATATGGTTTCGAATCAAATCAAGAAAAACACTTCTTATTGCATCATTTGTATTTTTGTGTGCTGCTGTGTATCAAGTTATACTAGCAAGTCAAAGCCCAACACCCTGGCTGAGTAAATCTGATACTGGAGCGACACTTGCAGTGAGTATAATTTTTTCCAGTTTTTCACAGGGCTTAAAGCCACAACGAGAACAACAATTTACATTTAAGAAATAGGAAACATTTTCCAAGTTTCTATACAGTTTTTGGTATAAATTTAAAGTTGACTATTGATTTTCGTACATTGGTCAAGATTCACTGTCTCTGAAGTGATAGTCATGTTGCTATAGCTTTTTGTTGCTATACTATTTGAAAAAATAAATTTCAAATGTTGATTTGTTGTGTTGATTGGAAATATTTTTGTAAACAACTCGAAATTTATACTAAAACAATTAATTAACAACTTAGCATCAAATGTGGTATAACAACTGCCTGAAATAGACAAAAAACTTCTTGACGTTTCGAACTGAGGACCTTCGTCAGGAGAGTTAGTATGATGTTGTTTGAGGATGCTGCCACGCTGCTCCTTGGTTATATTGGCAATTAATAACAATTAGTTAATTGAAGTTATTCTTCCAGAATAAGAAAAAATCGTTGGGAAAACGAGTTATTCTGAGTTATTTCGAGTACAGGAAGTTATTTTGTCTATTTTCTTTTAGAATATATTTATTTGAATAAAAAAAATTTGAACAAAATTTTAAATTCTATTCAATTACAAATTCTCATTACATTACTTCGCTTGTCAATATCGGCGGGAAAATTTCCGTGTTTCTGTACAGTTATAGAAACACACTTCTCGACCAATCAGCACGCACGTACTATAAATGGTATATGTATTATAAAATCGTTTTCTAGGTTATTGGAGGATTAACAACAAGCATGCTTGGCATTTATATTCGTCTGACGATATCAATTATTATGCGCGAAGAAAGTAAAAGGGCGCTGTACTGGTGTGGGATGAGTATTCAAATTGGATCTGTCATAGGTGCATTTACTATATTTCCGTTTGTGAGTGTATTTCATGATTTCCATGGAAAGGACGTTTGCTGACCATAATATCGCAGCTTTGCCGAAGAGAAAAATAATCACAGTGTACTGTCATTGAAATTACACATTCTACTATTGGGGATAGTACAGTATATTAATATATCTAACAAATTATAAAATAATATTATATTGACTACCTCCTGCGGAGGCCTTTTTCCGGGCAAATATGGCGGGCGATGATATTTTGCAGGTGGAACCCGCATTTTCCGAAATCGCCCGAAATGCTCCCTAGCGCCCGCGGAGGAGGTAGTTATATTGATAATATATTATATATAAATAATATCAGTTCATTGCGTTATTGTTAAAAGAACTATGAGCATTGTTCCAACAGATAGGTTACGTGTTTACTGCATTGCGATAAGTATTATGCAAGAAATAATTTATTCTATATTGTATTATTTATATACCCATATTGTGTAGGTTACATACCTGCAGCATCTGCAAGTGTAATACTTATACAACTCTAATGCATGATCACGTTCTTTTTCTATTTATGAGCTCCATTTTGTACGTCGGCACGATTTTTGGGAAGTTTACAATATAATCCTGTTTTGGGCAAGTTTACAATATGAAAATCACGAATTTATGAATCTGATCATGAAAAATAAACGACAATATATTTTATTGCAGACCAGGGGACCACTAATTTGCATGATACAAAAAAATTGCTAAAAATAACCACTTTGTTTTGTAGTCCCTGTTGCAGACTTTATCGTGATTAGTTAATTTTAGGAAAGGCAGGTTGAATAAATAAAATAAATAAAATTACAATCCGAAATAATATATTCCCGTTAATGTTTCTACCAAGGTCATCAAGAGAAGGTTATTTCTCTCAAGGTCATCGAGAGAAAATCTAAATTTTTTAAATAATTAGTTATCACGTGAAATTAACGGTATATATAGAATACAGTATTTGCAACTCTAGTTTTGGCATGTTATATTATTTTTTTATAAACAGGATATTTCACTTGGCAGTGCATAACTATAGGGCTGTATGTTTTAAAATTTGAAGAACTGTGATATACCATTTCACTGATACTGTACATTATATATAACACCGAGCCTATTACAGCTTTATAATACCACAATTATTGGTGAACTACGCCGGTAAACTAAAGCCCCGTTTTCACTGCACTCGATTTACTGGCACGGCACGGCAAAAGTCGGTACCCGTGCCCATTTCATTCGTGCATGGCGTGAACACTAATAAAATTGGGCATGGGTACCCATTTAGCCGTGCCGTGCCAATAAATTGACTGTAGTGTAAACGGGGCTTAACCTCGTATATTACTATGGTTTGAATCGAGTTTATATTGCAAACAAGTTCGGTGACCTCAATATTTTTTCAACAAAATTTTGCGCTATAGATGATTAATCAATAGTGAAGTTTTAAAAATATTTTGTCTAGTGCGATTTTTCTATTGCAAAAAACGTTATTTTAGCCCTTTCAAAAATTGCACTATCGCAATTTTTTTAAAACTTCACGATAAAGCATCTTTGACTCTAGTGTCAAATTTTGATGAAAAAAAATCACCGAACTTGTTTGCGAAATAAACTCGATTAAATTCTGTTTAGCGGCCATTTTGAAACGTCTCTGTTGTTATAGCAACGACTAGCAAACACAAGTTCTGAGTAGATTTCGTTCTAGCGATGTTGCCAGAAAGGTATATGAAATTTTAGTCTTCTAGCCGTTTAGATGCTGAACATCCCTGTTTAAAATGTGCAGTTAAAAATTTTGAGCATGCAGAACTTAAGAACTGTGTAGGGAGCCACCTTAAGTCCGTTTCAAAGCATTAACGGCGGAAAAAGTAATTTAATCCCCCAGCCGGTGCGGAGCGCCGTGCGAAGGTACTAATTCCGCCCAGAGATTCAGGATGACATTGGGTATGTGACAGAACATATAGCGGAATCCAAAGTTGCCCAAATCCTATGTCATGGACCTTGCACGTTGAATCAAATTTGAATGAGTAAAGAAGTAAAAGAACAGTAACCTACAACTTCCGGATTGGCTAAGGGCCTCTTTATATGATCCCGCCTAGCCGGGACGGGACAGTTTCCGAAATCCCTCTTAAAATACAAACACTAATTAGTGTTTATATGACCACTTTTCCATCCCGCGTAGGCGGGATTCCGGCAAGAAGTGCCTGGGAAGAAGTGCCGGGATCCCGGCGATGAGACGGGAAATTGCCATATAAACACTCCATCCCGCTTGGCCGGGATGATTCGCGATAAATATACATTTGGAGCATGTGTATATATTGGCATATTCGTTTTCTACAATAAAACATGCCGTTGAACGAACTTGCACTGCAAATTGAACTCCATATAAACACGCCATCCCGTCTATAGGCGAGTTTCCCATTTTATTTTCATAAGTATGGGCCTTGATATGTCGTTTTGCGAAGACCTAAGGTTCTGCATTTTCTACTATTTAAGGTTCTACATCATCGCTTAAACTTTAAAAAGAGTTATTGAAAGTGCATAAAATTCGGAATTTTGATAAAAAAAGATCACTTTAAAGCTTTTATAAAGTCGACTGCAATCATTGCATAAATTCAGTAATCGAAAAACGACATTCGACGTTTAGTGCTTGGGAATCTAATTTGTGCTGTTTTGAGGATTTAGCTATCATAAGTAAAAAAACTATTAACTCTCGCATAAACTGTGAAGAAATGCAGGTTTATACAGCAGGAAAACGGGTCGATGAACAAACACCAATTGATGTTTATATGACGTTACTTCACTTTTACGGCTGTGTTTGTTTCCGAAAAATTTGAAACAACAGCTATCGGCTTATTTAATAAGTAATTTCACTTAGTGCCGGTAAGGTCTGGCTAGCTCAGGAAATATTATGCTTCATTTAAAATGGCGAGGGGATGCTGCATTCATGTTTTCCAGTTATAAGTAAAGAACTTCAGTGAATAATGATTAAATTCAAAAAGACAAAAAAATTAATTATTTACACTTACTACTTCGTTCTTTATGATACACGGGGAGTGATATATACATATACATACACATAAAAATATATCATGAATTATCGAATATATGACTGATTTGAAAACACGAGTTTGGGATACCTGTTTTGACATATGGTAAATGAACTTAATGTATTGATAAACTTTTTTTACCAATAAAAAGTAATTTTACTAACTTTTTATAATAGTGAGTTAGTGGGGAAGTTAATTTCATTTGAGAAGTAGCGAAGAAAACGTGTCAAGTCATTTGGCCGTTTTCAAAGAAGCAGGCAGCACGTATTCCAACGTTTCATTTAAAACGGTAAGATATTGAAATTTCTCATATTTTTTCACATGCATTTTGTAAAGAAAGTAATATGGCCAGCGGTAATCGATATTCTCCTTTTGATAGCCATCGTTCCAGCCTAAGCTTTTTAACATAAAGCTACTCAGTTGACGGTTGCTCTTTCGTCGCCACAGTAAAACTAACTTAAGTATTTTCCTTATTTGGTAACAACTGTGCTCTAACTTTTTTTTAAGTCCTTCCGCTTTGCAGAGTAACCGAGATAAACGGCTACGTTTTTTTAAACATTCTGAAAAATCAGCCAAATCGGGCACAAATTCGGCATCTTCTAGTTTTGGAAAGTTGTCATAATAACCTCGACAATCTCTTATACGGAAATGTTCATTTTGCGATAGGGAATTTACTACAGAAGACTGAGCAATTGGTTGATGGTACAAGTAATGGAATACTAAAATAAACATTATTTCAAGATTTGGATATTGAGCAGGCGGCACACCGATTACTGATTCCGCGTTTTTCCTGTGTCTTTTCCTATGTTTTTTTGCTCCCTTTGAAATTTTGTCTAGTACTAAATTGTACCATCCTTGACTATTCTTTATGGATGTTATCAAGTCTGTTAAAGGAATATTAAAACTTTCCCAGTGCAGCTTTTCTTCAATAAACCCTTCACTCATTACACTTTCATAAAAATGAACCAAATAAACCGGATCTAATCCATCTTCATTGACACAGTTTATCGGCAACGTCGGAAACACTTCTGTAGCTTTTTTATGCACGTACTTAAGCACAGCAATCCCTTTGACAGCTGCAATATGGAGGAAAGATAATCCTTTCAACGCATGACCGCACGGTAACTCTGGTTGTGGATTTGTGTCAAAAAATGTTTGCATCAATAATTGAAACACCTCTCGACGATATTTTCTACCAATCATCTTTTTATCCTTTTCCAAATTTAATATAGAAATGTGAAGGGCAGTGAGACCACGTTTTGTTTCCAGTTGCAAGTTTGCTCCAACGTGTTTAAACCATTTTATGGCATCAAGATTTCCGCCTTCGGCGGCCCGGTGTATCGGTAAATACCCTTCAGCATCATAACATTCGTCAAATATGCGAAATCCTCTAGGATGATCGTCAATCAATCTCTGTAAAGGAGATCGCTTACTTCTTTGAGAAGGTTCGAAAAAATTGCCAAATTCATCAGTTACTGGTATGCTGGAGATGAAATGAAGATCCGAGAAAGTGAATGGGATGTCGCATTGGACAGAAACATTTACTTCAAATATTTTTAACACTTCACTAACTTGTTTGCCCCAGTATTTAACATGTAACAAAAAGTTGGACAACGTTTGATTTGAAAGTTGACAGTTTACATCAACACCATTCTTTAAAAGGGCATACAAGCTCAGCGGCATACGTTTTATAATCAGGAGAGATAATAAATATGCATTTTCTTCGTCGCATCTAGAGATTTTTTATTTTTTTGACGAGATTAAGTACCTTACGATTTCATCGTAGGGCGTGGTTTCGCAAGACGTGAACACGCCGTCATTTGTAGTGTAGCAGCGGTGTTTCAAGTGGGACTTAATGACATCAAGAGGAGCAGCCAGCAGTGCAGTCAATAGTGGAGTATTATTGAACTTGTTCTTAATATTGATATCAGCTCCAATTTGTACAAGATACTTGACAGCATCCTCAAAACCACGAGACGCTGCATAATTAAGAGGTGTATTTCCGTTTTTATCTTGTTCATCAAGAAGCAAATATTTATTTATCTTTAAACTTGGTATGATTTGCAAAGCCTTTTCGTACACAATTTTCACCACGCTTGCTCCAACTTCACTTGCCAAAAATAAAACAGGAGACGCAGAATTTCGGAATATGTCAAATGAAATAGAAGAGACGTTTGAGCTGTAATTCTTATGTGACGAGTCGAAAAATGCTCGCAACACTTCTTCGAAACATTCTACTCGATATTTCGCATTCGACGGAACAAGTTCGTTTAACAAATACGAATATTTTGTAGCACATTTATAATCCCCTAAAGCGTATACAGAAATATCCCTAGCAGCGACGATGTCACGTGGATTTAGAAGGGCGTTAGCTCCAATATTCTTAAGCCATTTTAGAGCATCAAGATTTCCGCCTTGGATGGCATAGTGTAATGGTAATCTCTGATTGGCATCGTAACATTCGTTCAATAATCGAACACCTCTTGGATGACGGTCGATCAATCTTTGTAAAGGGAAACGTTTTCCATTACGCGAGGACTTAAAGAAATTGCCAAATTCATATGGTGTTGGAAAAAGGAACATTTGATGCATTTCGGACTTTGAATCAGAAACTCCACATTTTACCGAGACGTCAACAGCAAATATTTTTAGTACTTCCGTAATTTCCGGGCTTCCAACACTTAAGTGGAGTAACATCGTGGTTGGATCATCATTAAATCGGCAGTTCCAATTGATACCAATATCCAACAAAGCGTATAAGCTCATAGGCATTCGCTTTCTAATAACTGTTTTTAACATAAATGCAGTTCTGTGATCACATTTTGAGATACTTGCTTTTTGCGACTGAATTAGGTAACTTGCAGTCTCATCGTGGCATGTAGTGTTACAGGAACTAAAAAGACCATCGTCTGTTGTGTAGCAGCGATACGAAGCATGATGGCCATTATACGGTGCCCCCTCTAACGAAAGCATTAAGGGAGTATAACCATTTTTATGTGTTAGACGTATGTCAGCACCACGTTTAACCAGATACTTCACCGCATCAGTGAACCCATGCCAAACGGCATAATGCAAGAGGGTTATCTCATCGTCTTCTTTGTATAGAATCGAAAGTTTATCCTGATGCGCTTCAACTAATTGCTTCAACATTCTCAAGCGCCTTTCCGATTCTCTCTTTACTTCTTCTGCCTTCGAAAGATTGTTATCATCAAAAGCTACCATACAATAGGAACGTTCTATTGATGGCTGATTACACGGGGACCACCTGACAAATAGCAATAAAAGATTCCATACATTCTCATATTCCTCCGCTGGATAATTTAAAAAAAGCTTCAGGACATTAACCGAACAATAACACGCTGCTCGATTGATGACTTCTGATTCATTCAAATGCTCCCTTTGTATATATTTTTGAAGAAAATGTTTGTTATCATATATAATAGCGACATCTGCTGCTCTGTTCCCTTTGCAATCTACTAGATTAATAATTTCTTCCACTCGCCCATGACGAAATATTTTTTCTGCCATGTTCCACAAGCCATATTTTGCACTCACGTGAATGACGCTGTAACCACATTTACAACTGTCGTTCGCACAATAGACCTTATACAAAAATTCCTGCTTGCTACTTTGAAAAATGGAACATATTCTATTGCTACTATCCTTTGATATTCCCCGTGCGCAAATTGCAGAGATATTTGCCCCATGTCTCAAGAGCAAGTCTACCATATCTGAATCATTTCTTTCCACAGCGTCCATCAAAACAGTCTTGCCAGAATGATGCTTACATTCTAGAGCTTCTTTTCCAAAATCTAACAACATCTGAACCATATCAACAAGTCCTCTGGATACTGCAGCATGAAGAGCTGTTTCAAAAGAAGGCGTGTCTCCTGTACTGTTGTTTTTGAACTCAATTGTAAAAAGTTTTCAGGTTGACACCGTACACAAGAGTCGCGCAGATCTACTGTTGAAAGTATAAATCTCACAACAGATGTGATTCTGCTGCCGCATGATGCAGAGTAATTTGATCAAAATTGTTCCAAAATTTATGGAAAAGTTCAACAATTTCTAAATTACCATTTGCTGCAGCTAAATGAAGAGGTGTTGGAAAATGCTTAACGGACAGTGGAAAAGTTATATTACTCTTCAACAAAAGTTCAACGACATCCTTTTGCCTTTTGGCGACCGCTACGTGCAGCAAACTAAAATTCTCAATACCAGTATTTCGTACAACGGCAGTGACTGAATCCAATTCTTTGTATCCTTCCAAAAAGCTTTCAATGTCTGCCCCATTTTCTATACAACTCTGCAAATTTCGTACAAGTCCTTCAGATTCGCAGCGTAAAATGCAGGCGTTTTTTTACTTGCATCAAGTACGTCAACAGTTTGAAACTTTCGTAAGAAGAAATCAAGCACAGGAAGGTAAATGTTTGGTTTTTTAACGAGGTAATGTAGTATGGATTGATTAGTCTGGGGCTCCCGCATTTCTGTGACATTAAAAAGATTCAACGCGGTTTCTTGCATTTCTAATGATCCTCCTGAGAGGATATGTATGAAAAGTTCAGTTAGTTCCGCAAACGTGATGTTTTCCTTTCTATGGCTCATGCGACGCAAAGAAAACCTAGCGATACTTTGATGACCTCTAGTTCGGTTGATAGAAAGAACATTCGCCTGACTTTTCAACCATTCTGAAAACGATTGATGGTAAATTCTCAAAGTTCCATCTCGGCCAAATCGCAAGAAACATGACACGTGTTCAATAAGTTTGTCAAAATCAGTCGCTCCATACTCGCATTTGAGAATATCTTCAACTTCTTGCGAATGGAGGGGTGAATAAACTGCTAACAGGACTTCAAAAAAATACCTGAATGACCCAAATCCTCCAACACCAAATTGTCTCTCAAAGAAAATATTACACAAGTCAAACAAGCTTGTCGGTAAAGATTTAAGGTTAATTTTCCCGCCAGTGTCATTTATGTATTGCAGTGTCGTTTTTACAAACAAAAAGTTCCCTTCTGCTCGATTAATGACTTCGTCCAGGAATATTTTCATGTCTTGAATCCCGGAATGAATTTTCATTGCAGTCAACAACCTGTCTGAGAATTGCGCGTTTTGAGACACGAAGCGAGATACATAATATTGAATGTCGTTTATATTCCGTTCGTCTGCGGCGAACAACGATGTTCTATTGATCTGCATCGGGGGGAGTCTAGATGTGACTGCGGTCAAGTTCCGAGAGGTTAATATGACCTTTAGCCATTTTGGAAAATGTAGTATTTTATTTTTCAAGATATCTATAATTTCTGATGTTTGTGTATCACTTTCCAAGCATTCATCCAAGGCATCTATTACAATAAACTGGGGGTTATCAGGTGGTTTCAAATTTCGTAAAGGGCCAACAATTGTGGAGAAGAAACATTCCGTAGGATCTTTGTGACAACGTGTGTCCAACTCCGCTCGAACTCTTTCATTGTTTGCAACATATTTGGCGTACTCTGGCAGCCGAGCAGCAATCTGATCAACCAAATTGCGAACAAATCTCGCCCCACTACGTTTTCCTTTTTCAGAATATTCACACAGATGATACCCAATGATGTTTTCGTGAATCAACAGACTGGAATATGGTGAACATATCAGTTGAGACATTAAGGCTGATTTACCAGATCCTGGCTCTCCTGTGATAAGAACACCTACAATCCCTCGATTGTCTTCAAAAATAGTTTCCATTTCAAAGAAAAACCACTTTCGACCAACGAATCCCTCTCTTTTGTACGCCAGGTAAGAAGAGAAATCAAATTCTTGAAAATGAAAGTGGCTTATTGATGATTTGATCATTGCGTTAGGACAACCTAGAATGTAAAAACAATTTACTTTGTTAGTTTTCTTTCTAGTCAATAGCCAAAAATGCATAATTTTACCAGATCCGTAGCTGGATCTTCACTTCAGCGGGGAGGATGGGCACTCCTGAAAGAAATTGCCGAGGATTTATTTTCAAATCGGGGGGGGGGGTCATTTAATCAATCAGCTACGGGTCTGTTTTAGGCATGGCGTATTATTTGCCTCGGTGTTTATAACATTTCAGGCGGCTATAAGAAAACATATTGTCTTCCACGCTTGTGAAGAAATAGTAACAGACAGAGCCCTTCTTTTCGCATTGAAGTACTTCAAATTACTGAGATAAGTCTAGGAATGCATTAAATTATCATTTTACAGGGGATTTAAACAAAAACTGTTGTTGCTTCGTTACAAAGAAGACCATGTCATTTCTTTGTAAGCCTTTTGGAAAAAACACAGTAAGTGACGTCATTAAGAGTGTAGCAAGTTTAATGTTTTAATTAATGGACGACTTGCGCTTTAGACTAATTTTTTACATTGGCGATAAAAAGGACATTTTCTAAAAGAGCTTACTGAATTTAGTAAAAATGCCAAGTTTGGCTGGTATTTGTTGTAAATTACGGAAGATATAGCCATGCGAAGTCGTTGATTTTTGTATACTTATGTATTACGGCCGGAATTTTGTAACTAATTTAGTAACAAAATATGCCAACTTCGCATGGCTATATTTTCCGTATTTTACAAAATTTCGCAGCTAAACTTTGCATTTGTACTAATTTAAGTAAGATCTTTCTAGCTGTGGTGAATCCAGTTACTTCCATCAACAATCAGTCTAAAGCGCAAGTCGTCCATTGCATGAAACAGCATCACTTTAAATACCGTGAAACTAACTTGCACTATTTTCTGTCTAGGGACATGCTGTAAGGTAAACATAAATTCTATCCTGGTCGTGACGTCATGCATATGCTACATGTGAAATCGACACAAACGGGAGCGAATAATGCTGTATTGTTCATTACTTTAAATGAATATTAAACCAATTATGATGAATTCTGAATTATTGAACCATCCCCATGCAATAACTGTTGAATATCAACGTTTCAAAAATTAGTCAATCATTTTTCTAAGTCTATCTTACCGTCATCCGATATCAAACTTCTGTCACCAACTTGATAAAACATGAGAAATACCATAACAGACCAAAGTACCCATGGTACTTTGTGCCGTACAAGGGATGCTATGAATACGAGAACGGCCGGAATCACAGAACTTATCATTTTCATAATAACCGACATATCATCTTTATTCTGTGTTTTAACTTCTTGGTTTAATTCTTCTAGTTCTTCTTTAATTTTTTGACTTAATTTTTCGTTTAGTTCGTTGATACGTCTATATTCTTGGACAATCTGGAGCTCAGAATCTTCTAAGATTGCAAAATCCGCTTCTCGTGCTCTTTCAATACGCGGCCTGCAGTCTTGAACTTCTTTGACCCTAACAAGCTCAGGATCACTTATCAGGTTATCAATGGCAAGGAAAGCATCTTCTTTATCAATGCCGCTAAGTGTTAGATGAGGTGCATGAGCCCATTTATTTCGACAATCTCTAACAGCTTTTAATGCGGCATCTTGAATCTTGAAATAGCTACAATTTATAAGAAGGTTTAGGAGAGATGAACAATCAGTTGTGCTTGGATCTTTAGTTGTTGATGTATTTTTTCCTAGTTCAGACATGAATAACTTTGCAATCTCCCAGTAACCATGATTTAGATCATGCCATTGATTACTATTGCTCTGATGCCAGGGAATAGGTTTCCCTGTCCGCGAAAAAACGTGAAAATTCTTTAACTCTTGTGCCCATTTGCAAGTTGTTGTTCGACCATGGGGGTTTGGTTTCTTTCCAGCAATACAGCTGCAGTGGCATATAGCTCCAGCCCCAATTTTTGCTGTTATCAAAGCATGAAGTTTCAATAGTTCTACCTCTGCATATTTCCGAATACCCTCACTAAGGTTTTTGAGGGCATTGCCTACAGCCAGCCAGTTACGATATTCAGGATCATTTCTTCTCAGGAACAAATCTTTTACATACAAGCTCATTCTTTCCAATTATTTCTACAGGGTGTATATTGAAAAATTCAATGAGTTAAACTTCTCTAAAGGCTAAATAGCTTTATAACTTGTTGAAACTGACATCGCAGGTAAAGCATCTATAAGGCAAGCGTTTAATATGAAAATCGTAATTGAGCTATCATGTACGTACAGTTAGACTCTCAATCGTACACTGCGATTCGTTGTTCGATAAATTTGAATACATGACGCTTAATTTATGACGAGAGCGCACTCAGTGGAGACAAGACTTGGTGATGAAAACACTAGCGTCTTAGGGACGAGTTTTTACTCAAGATATTTTTCGGGAACGTTCTTGAAGCGAAGGAATTGTGGGAATCAAAACAGTTTATAACGTGGTAGGCAAGCAAAAAAATCTAGACATATTTTGCTATGCAAGACAGTCAATCACTCGAAGAATTATTGATGTACATGATTTTAAAATGATTGCGAAGGTACTGTCATGTTAAACGGCAACCGAATTGGATAAAAATGGTTCCCAAAGTTTAAGCGACAATGTAAACTAATATCGTTATTGGCCATACGGCTATACCTAATTTAACAGACACGGACATTTTGGACATGTATAGATGATTCTATACTCGTGATAGAGGTGTTGGTGCATTGTGGTGAGACCCAACAAAATTTAGTGAGTTAGGTCACATGCACACACTGCATACCTAATACAAATAAGATTGATAAATATGCAAATCAGTTACAATCAGTTGTATCTAGTGGCTGTATCGGAAAAATGCAACCACTAGTGTTTGTAACTGATTTGATAATCTATTTATTACAAACTCATTTCACAATATCCATTATAATGTAACATTTATAGTACGCGCGTGCTGACTAGTCGAGAAGCGTGTTTCGAATAGTCAACGATGGCGAACCCTGAGTTAACTATTTGCTCATAGACAACGAAGACGAGTTGTCTAATTGTTTTAGTATACACCCTGTACCTAGATATATTAATTTCAAGAAAATAATCGATACACCGCAATTACACCCAAAAATAATTTAATTAATTCAATTTTATACGGTCCGGCAAACGAATTTTTCCCGACCGTTCACCATCACAAATAGGCAATGGTTGATTAGCCAATCAGAATGTAGGATTTGTAATAGACAATAGTCGGGTGTATACTAAAACTGCATAGAAACACGGGAATTTTCCCGCCGAACTTGACAAGCGAAGCGATGTAATGAGAATTTGTAATTGAATCGAATTATAATATTTGTACAAAACTTTTTTAATCGAGTTATATTATAAAAGAAAGAGAAAACATTTTTTTCTTGTGTTTCTATACAGTTATAGAAAAACTTGTGGGGAGTTGGGAGAACTCGAAATAATGGTGAAAAACTCGCCCTACAGGATCGTTTTCCCTACGATTATTTCCCGTTCTCCCAAACTCCCACCCGTGTTTCTATAACTGTATACTGAGAATATGGTAATGCTTGTAGCTAAATAGGTGATGGTAAATATTTTGTCACACTCTAATATAGGTAGGATAATTTGATTTTTAAAGAGTTTAACCGTCAGGCTTACTTACGAGTGAAATTTATACACATCTCATATGTCAGGAACAGTTACCCTTAGGAGAATTGTGACAATTATCAGTCTTTTGGAAGGAGTCTAACCTACGCGTTTGCGATGCCGGTGCAGTGCTCTTGCCTGACAAGAAGGAGCGGTTTGGTTTTAATGTGTGTTTAAGTGTATTTAACTGCCAAGTGACCGATGGTTGATAATTTTTCTCAACTGTTCGTGGCTTGCATGAATTATAGATGTGTATTATACTTCTATTCCGTGACTAAGAATCCCAACCCTTTGAAATAAAGTGCCACAAAATTTTAATTGATTTATCCTTCTTAATTTAACCTAAGTAAATATTATCATTCCTTTGTATCGTCGTTTTGAGACAGCGCGATTGGGCATATAAAATTTATGATCTATAATTTTTCAATGATTATACTTCAGAATATTTAACACTAATTTGGTTCACTATACCTTTAAATGAGTGCAAGATGGAGTTTGTGTTTAGAAAATTAAGAAACATGGCAAATAACAGCTATTTTATACAGCTATTTAAAGAGTCTTTGTTGCTATAACGACAGTTGCAAAATATAATTACTGCAAAGTGCAAGGCTTTTTGATCTTGCGGACAAAATAGTTATGTATAGTTACGGGCAGTAGCCATGCATGTTTTGTAGTTTTGATCGCTTTCCTAAGGAAATGACCCAGTTGAAAATACCTCAAAAATACGCTTTACCAGTTGACAGTTTGATGAAATATAAAACGAGCAAACCAATAAAGTCGATACATTACTAGAATTCTGCGCCTTGCGTGTTTTAATAACTCAAATCTTGATTTGCAAGATGATGTTATTCGTAGATTGTTTCGTTTTATATGAAAATATGCTTACTTGGGGCTATTTTGCGCTTATTGGGAAGAGAAATACTTAAAAAGCAGCGTCCAAAATAAACTCAAGAAACACACAAGATATGTACACATTAGCGTATATAATACAGTCTGTGAAATATTTCTGGCGCTTTCGACTCAAGGTTCTTCTTTATTAGAGCGCCTCATATTTTAAATACGCATTCTTTTTACAATTAACTACGAGCAAATGAACTTTACAATTAACGAATAGATTGGAATGCTACTCTCGTGTCAATAATGTAGTGACAATTTAGCTATGGTACATGCAGCGTACAATTTCCCGAAAGTCGTGGGGGAGTTAACACTTGCAAACATAAATTCGTTTATGTTACAGTACCTCAATGCTGATTCCAGATTCCGTTTAAACAAGCGCATCAGTTACTTTTTAGCTGGCAGTGTAGACTTGTAGCACCACTTTTTCCACGTCTTAATATCTTCCCCGCCAAATTCACCGGCGCAGAGACGTAATCCAAACACTGATTAGATTCAATCTATAGCAGTTGTTAGTAAAGATTTTATATAAGAACTAGAAGTTACTATCGCAAGTGAAGTGCTGCCTCAAAGTGTGGGCAGATTTGGGTAATTTTAGGGGAAAATTATGTGACCAAAATTTGAAAAATAGTTATGACTTCCCTAATAGAAAATTTTTTATCATATACCTTTAAATACAATAAAGTTCAATACACATACGTATAACTCATCTGGAAATATTTCCAAAGGCTTTCAACCATAGATGTATTAGAATTTACATAAAAGGTAATAAACCTACTTTAATTCCGCATTCACCACACCAATGGATATATCAGATATACATATATATATATATATATATATATATATATATATATATATATATATATATATATATATATATATATATATATATATATATATATATATAATAATTTATCATTATTATTTTGTAACTATGAAAACAGATATAAGCATGTCAGATTGAAAACAAAATAGGATAATGATTTAGTACCAACATAGTACTTTAAAATTACTATATCTGGTTATGCAATTTTGATGTATGATCACTGAGAAGTGTTTGATTCATATTTTGCTAGATGTTACGGTTTTTAAATTATATTTTACTTATTGTAACATATAACGATATAGAAAATAATGATATCTATAAAAAAGCAACTCATACTTTTGACAAAAATATGTGGCGAAATTGAGAGAATTGTATGAATATAAGGGAAGTAGGGAATTTATCTAATTTCCATGTTATCCAGATATTAGTGATATAAAAAATTAATAATACCCGCGATTTAGAATAAATTGGAATAAAATGTTATTCTTTATTATTATACATGAATGAAATTACATTTCACTTATGATATAATAGGTACCGAAATTGATATTTGTATACCGATTTTCAGGTATTCTATCAACTTAACTGGTTTTAGAAATGATATACTGTACGTATATGAATAAAATTCAAGTTCTGTCCGTGGTAAGCGAGCACATGTGACCCGATGGCCTGTAAACAGAATTTACAGTTCCGTTCGCATTTTATCTACAATCATTAAATCATCCGGAAACAAACAAAATGTCAGTTCAGAAACGACTAAAACGACATTTGCTTCATCAAATAATCTAGTAGCTTATTAGTCTTAGTTTTCGTATGAATTATTCTAAAACTTTGTAGTGGGGCCCACTCGGTTTTGGTTACTCTTCGACGACTCACTTCGGTTGGTGTACAAATTACAAAAGCAATAAATCGTCGCTAGTCCACATACATCCGAAAAGACGTCTGGAGAAGAGTTTCCACAAGAATAGGAAAGCTGCCTAAAGTCAGCAAATATGTGTTCAATCGAAGAGGCATTTCAAATTGGTTATATTAGGTTATGAATCGTTACGAGACGACCAACAAGAGGTGATTGAAGCCTACTTAAATGGTAAAATGTTTTGTTTTTATAAACAGCTGGGTTGTGTACAGCTGCTTCAATGAAACACAGAAACACTGGTTTTCTTTCTTTTAGTTCAGCATTAACATTCTTCCATGTAAAATTTTTCAGATAATCTTTGGTTGTTTGACGTAGCAACGATGGTTTCCTTTTGCCACACTCGTTATACCTCGGGTTGACTTCGTTTTTCAAAATACCGATGCGCATAAGAGCTGAGACGATTGTTTTTGGATTACCGATTGCTAACTCTCTTGTAACATTGTACTATTCCGTTGATAGGGAAACTGTTTTTGTTGCACAGTTTGGGTAATTGAGTATAAACTATTAAAAATGTCGCATTATACAGATTTAGGGCCTGTTTACATGGAGCGAGTTATTCCGGCTAAAGGTGAAAACTGCATATAATGAAAGACTATATATCTAATCAGGTTAAGCCTTTTATATGATGCGCTCATAAAAAACAGGGTCTATCGAGATTGCTAAAATACATCGAAAAATACATAAACTCCCTTTGCTATTTGCTTGTGATCAAAATGTAATTGGTACAAATTATATTGTTGCAAAATATGATCTATTTTAGTAAAGCTCTATATTGTACACTATAAACATAACTTCCATGTAATAGAAACATACCTTTACTGAAGAAAATCTATCTGGTGTTTCAATAGGATCTGTTTGTGTCGTTCGTTCATTTGTTCGCAGAATGGGATCAGTCGAAACACTGTCACTTGCGATGAAAATGAAACCCGCCTTTTCATCGGATTTTTAGACGACCCTAAAGCCGGTTTTCCACTAGCGATATTTTCGCGCGAAGCGACTTTATTCCTTTGTATTTGAGCACTTTGTTCCAGATGGTTGCAGTTGAGAGCTCTGGAACAAAAGTAAACTGTCGATTCGTGCGAAAAATATCGCTAGTGGAAAACCGGCTTAACTCTGCGTCTTCATTTCTCTGCGGGTTTTGTTACGGTTTCTGATTGTTTTTCGCTCAAGTGTAATTTGGTTACGCTAAATTGTTCTCTTGCAGCGTCAAGTTTAGATATTAAACGCATATTTTTGTCAGCGCAGATACGACAGATTATACTTGATAAACAACTTTCTTCATTAATAACTTCTCTTGCAACTCTCTCGAAATTCGCGCACGCCAAGGACTTTACTGATCCATTGAATAATTTTCACCGTTTCAATGTTTTTTCCGCGCTGAATACAAATATTCTCTGTACAACGGACTCTAGAATACGTTTTTGTTGGAGTTAGATTCATTTTTATTTTAATTTGAACATTGATATATAGTTTGCAATAATTTATGTCAATTACTAGAACTGTGAAAAATGTCACTTCCAATTTACGCGCCAGAATAATTAATTAGAATGAAAATTATATGCAGACGAAACAAGTCTGCCTCCTCCCACCGCCCTCACCCTATACCATTCCTAGAACTCCTAAGCCTAAAATACTGTGAGGCGGACTTGGGTATGCCTACCGTGGCCGTCAAAAGTATGAGTCAAATTCCTTAATCTACAATACATGATATCTTATGAGTTGGAGATTGGATATCAGATATGTTGATCTCAACTTGCGTATTTTGTGATAGTAATGCCTCCCATAGAATTCTCGTTAATTCCCATGGTATTTAAGTTGAATAAGAAAAGCGTATTAATTATTCTTTTTGTGGACCAAAGATGGCAGAGAGAGCCAACATTGCTAGGATGTCTCAAAAATTTACAGAAATTGAGATGAGGTTATATGTATATCGAACAAAAAGTTGGACACGTTTTGTGAATCAGGCTAGTATTGAATTAAATGAAAATCTGCGAGACCAAGATCCTGCAAAGGAAAGTAGAAAGAAAACCAGTGGACCATCCTTAATCAATGGTGGAATAGAATTGTATGATTCAACACAAATTGGCACTGTTCTAATATTTTGTATGACCTCTTTTACGTTTCAAAACAGTTTTGAGTTTTGTTGGCATTGGGTGAACCAGTTTTGTGAGCACTTCTGGTTTAATTCTACTCCACCATTGATTAAGGATCAACATATCTGATATCCATTTTCAAACTTACAAGATATATAGTGTATTGTAAAAAATTAAGAAAAAATATCGACTGGACTCAGACTTTTGACCCTCACTGTAAGTTGAACAAAAATATAATCAAAATTATAACGTCACAGAAAACTCAAGTCGAATAAAAATATACAGTAATCATGTAACAAGAGGTAAATCATAATACAAATGCATTATTCTAGGTCTGGTCTTGGCATTTCATTCCACGGAATTTTCCAACATAAGACCTCGTCATCTTGATCGCCAGGCTTCTCATAAACCAACTGCTCATTTCAACATAGCGAAGCGAATACTCGTGAATTCTAATGCTTCATTTAAAACCGTGATATATCGATACGCCTCGTATTTCTTTTGAAACATTTTGTGTAAAAAGTAAAATGGCCACTGATGGGCAACATTGTCCTCACGATAACTATCGGTCCAGCCCAAGACTTTTAAAATGAAGCTACTCAACTGACGGCCTCTCCTTCGTCGCGGTATTAAAAGTAATTCAAGTATTTTCCGTCCTTGATAACATATCTTTCTTACGAGTTTACTTTTTACTTCCAATGTGCATAACAGCTTATGAAAATCATCACGTATTTCAGAACATTTTGATAAGTCAGGAATATCTAGTTTGAACTCTTCGTCTCTATGTTCTGGTAGTGTATTATAATAACCTGGGCAACCAGTTAAAAGGTTATTTTCACTTTCAAAATGCGAATTTATTTCTGTATCCATTGGACGGTACAAGTAATTGAATACTATGATATTCATGATCTCGCGATCAGGGTATTGGGCAGGAGGCACATTGTCATCACCGAAATCCAATTTCATGTAGTTTCCACGTCTCTTTACTTCATGTGGCTTTGCTTCTTTCCAAATTTCGTCAGCAGACTTATCCCATTGATTACCACTTTTTAAAAATGTCATTATGTCATTTATATATATATCATAAGTTTCCCCAAACCAGCTTTCTTCAACAATTCCTTCATTCAGGACACTCTCGTAAAAACGAGCTAAAAATATTGGATCAATCCCGTGTTTATTGATGCAGTTTATAGGCAAATTCGGAAGAAACTTGGAAGCCTCTTTGTGCACGTATTTTAGCACAGACATCCCCTTCACTGCTGCAATGTGTAACAGAGATAGTCCATCTAAGCTCGAACCACATAGTAATTTGGATTCCGGATTTGCGCCAAAAAATGTTCGCAACAAGAGCTTAAATATCCTTCGGCGATATTTTGGCTTCCTACTAATCACTTCATAATTAGCTTTTCCTAAATTTAATATAGAAATATAAAGAGCAGTAAGCCCATTTCTTGCTTTCAAATGCATGTTCGCTCCTTTACGCTGAAACCATTTTAGAGCTTCAAAATTTCCTCCTTTCGCGGCCATGTGTATGGGTAAATATCCTTCGTCATCGTAACATTCATTCAATATGCGAGCACCTCTAGGGTGATGGTCTAGTAAACGCTTTAAAGGAGACTGTTTTCCATTTTGTGAAGGTTTAAAGAAGTTACCAAAATTACCGGATTCTGGTACATATGAGATATAATGCAGCTCTGACAAGGAGCTTGGTATATCACATTGGACCGAAACATTCACCTCGAACATTTTTAACACTTCACTCACTTGTTGTCCTCCATTTTTCATATGTTTTAAAAAGTTGGAGTTCGATTCATTTTCCATTCGACAATTTATATCCACACCACTATTCAACAGAGCATATAAACTCAGTGGCATACGTTTTGTAATCAGAAGATGTAATATATATGAAGTTTCATTATCGCATCTGAAAATTTTTGATTTCCGTGATGAGATTAAGTATCTAACGATTTCATCGTACGGTGTTGTTTCGCAAGACGTGAACACGCCGTCATTTGTAGTGTAGCAGCGGTGATCTAAATGGGATTTAACGAAATCTACAGGAGAGGATGACAGCGTAATCAACAGGGGAGTATGGTTTAACATGTTTCTAATGTTAATATCAGCACCAACTCGCACAAAATACTTGACAACGTTGGCAAGTCCATGAGACGCTGCATGATGCAGAGGTGTATTTCCGTTTTCATCTTGCTCATTAAGGAGTAAATATTTATTTCTTTTTAAACTTGGTATGATTTGCAAAGCCTTCTCAAAGACAATCTTCACCACTTTTGCTCCAAATTCGTTTGCAAAAGATAGAATAGGAAATCCAAGATGACGGAAATTGATAAATGAAGTAAAAGAAAAATTCGATTTGAAATTTTTATCTGAAGAATTCAAAAAAATTTTTAACACTTCTTGAAAACAATTATTTTGATACTTCTTACTTGTCGAGGAAAACTTGTTGAGCAAGTCTGATTCCACTTCTGAACAATTATTATCCCCCAAACATAATATAGAAAGACGAAGAGCATTGACGCTGTCTCGTTCTTTAAGGTACGCGTTGGCTCCAATTTCTTTAAACCACTTTAAAGCATCAAGATTTCCACCCATGATAGCATAGTGTATTGGTAAATATCCACTCGCATCGTAACAATCACTTAATATACGAACACCTTTGCGATAACGATAAATCAATCTTTGTAAAGGCGAACGCTTACCATTTTGAGAGGGTTTAAAGAAATTGCCAAAATTATCACTTACTGGTAAGTAAGCAATAAGATGAAGCTCTGACAAAAGGAAAGGTTTTCCACATTGGACTAAAACATTTACTCCAAACATTTTCAGCACCTCACTTACTTGTTGCCCACCTTTTATTATATGTTTCAAAAAGTTAGAGAATGATTCATTATTCGTTTGGCAATTTATGTCGACGCCATTTTTCAAAAGCGCATACAAACCTAGCGGCATACGTTTCCTAATCAGAACATCTAATATAAATGCATTCTCATCGTGACATCTTGAGATTCTTGATTTCTGTGACGAGATTAGGTACCCTACGATGAAATCGTAGGGCGTGGTCTCGCAAGAGGTGAACACACCGTCACTTGTGGTGTAGCAGTGATGTTTCATCTCAGATTTAATGAAATTAGGAGGAGCACCTAGGAGTGCAGTCAGCAGTGGCGTTTTGTTGAACCTGTTCCTAATATTAATATCACAACCAACTTCCACAAGATATTTAACAACATTTTCAAAACCGTGAGACGCTGCATGATGAAGTGGTGTATTTCCGTCTGCATCTTGCTCATTGAGAATCATATATTTATTTCTTTTTAAACTCGGTATGATAGCTAAGGCTTTCTCGTACACAATTTTCACCACGTTTACTCCAACTTCGCTTGCAAGGGATAAAATAGGTGGTTCAGGATTACGAGAATTGTCAAACAAAACGGACGAAAAACTTGTACTATAATTTTTTCGCGAGTATTCGAAAAAAGTTCGCAATATTTCTTCAAAACATTCAATGCGGAAGTTTGCGAGATCGTTCAAGGAATCGGTATAGGCACTACGACAATTACCATCTCCTAAACAATGTATAGAGGACTCAATAGTAGTCAAACCATTTCTTGTTTCAAGCAGCAAGTTCGCTCCAATATTTTTAAGCCATTTTATGGCATAAAGATTGCCACCTTGAATAGCATGGTGCAATGGTAAAAATCCTTTATCATCGTAACATTCGTCTACTATCCGAACACCTCTTGGATGACGGTCAATAAATTTTTGTAAAGGTAAACGCTTCTGATTACGAGCTTTAAAAAAATTACCAAATTCACCGGGCTTTACAAAGTAGGCCATTTGGTGGAGTTCTGACTCGTAAAAAGAAACCCCACATTTTAGAGAACCATCAACTTCAAACATTTTCAGTAATTCTGTCATTTCCCAACCACCAGTAAATAAATGAAATAACATTGGAGAAAAATCATCATGTAGTCGACAGTTCCAATCAACGCCAATATCCAATAAAGCATATAAACTCAAAGGCATCCGCTTTAAAATAACATTTTTCAGCATAAATGCAGTTTTGTGATCACATTTTGAAATGCTGGCTCTCTGCGATTTAATTAGATAACTTACCGACTCATCGTAGGAATTAGTTGTGCACGAAGTAAAAAAACCATCGTTTGTAGTGTAGCAACGATACGAAACAGTTGGGCTATTCACCGGCGAATTTTTCAATGCATTCATTAATGGAGTATTACCATTTTTATCTGTCAACAGTGTGTTAGCTCCAAGTTCAACCAGGTACTTTACAGCATCTGTGAACCCAAAAGAAGCAGCATAATGTAAAAGAGTCATCTCATTTTCTTCCTTGTACAAAACCAAAAGTTTATCGTGATGCGCATCAATTAATAGTTTTAACATGTTTAAGCGCCTTTCCGATTCTTTTTGCATCTCTTCTGCCTCCGAAAGACTATTAGCAGCAAAAGCTTTTAAACAATAGGAAGAATAAATCTTTTCAGAAAGAGAGAACCACCTAACACTTCGCAATAAAAGTTCCCACATGTTCTCATCTTCATCGGATGGATAATTCAGTAAAAGTTTCGTCACTTGAGCAGAACAATACTGAACTGCTAGGCTGATGGTACTTGATCGAACAAGGTGCTGGCCTATTTTTTCTAGTGAAATATTATAGTTTTGAAGAAAATCTTGGTGGTCATACACGGCGGCGACATGCGCTGCACTATCCCCAGCACAGTCCAAAAGATCTTCTATTCGTTCATGATTAAATAATATTTCTGCAACTTTCCATAAACCATACTTTGCACTTATGTGAATGGCGCTGTAACCACAATTACAAATCTCGTTAGCGCAGTAGACTTTATACATAAATTCATGCATATGCTTGTGAAAAATAGAACACAATTTAGTGCTAATATCCCTTGTAATTTTTTGTCCGCAAACTGCAGTGGCATTTGCGCCATGTTTTAAAAGCAATTCTACCATTTCTGTATCATTTCTTTCCACGGCATCCATTAAAACAGTCTTCCCAGAATGGTGCTTACATTCTAGAGCTTCTTTTCCAAAATCTAACAAGAGCTGAACCATATCAACAAGTCCTCTGGATACTGCAGCATGAAGAGCAGTCTCACAAAAGAACGCATGGATTTCGTGTATTGTTTTCTTGCTTAGTTGCCAAAAATATTCATGTTGACATTCTAAGCAGGCATCGCGCAGTCCAACTGTCGATAATATGAATCTCACAATTGCTGAATGATTTCTTGCTGCCGCATGATGAAGTGCAACTTGATCAAAATTTTCTCTATGTTCGTAGAGAGTTTTAACCATTTCTAAGTCACCATTTGCTGCGGCTAAATGAAGTGGTGTTGGGTAATGTTTAGCAGAAACGGGACTGGTTATATTGCTCTTCAACAACAGTTCAACGACATTCGTGTATCCCTTGGCAACTGCAACATGCAACAAACTGAACTCCTCGATACCAGTATTTCGTACAACGGCAGTGACTGGGTCCAATTTCTTGTATCCTTCCAAAAAGGCATTAATGTCTGCCCCATTTTCTATACAGCTTTGCAAACTTCTAACAAGTCCTTCAGACGCGGCGTAGAATGCTGGCGTTTTGTTCCTGAAATCAAGTACGTCGACGGTTTGAAACTTTCGCAAGAAGAAATCAAGTACAGGTTGGTAGATAATTGGTCTTCGAACGAGATAATGTAGAATGGATTGGTTAGTCCAATGCTCGCGTATTTGGGTGACATTAAAAAGATTTAAAGCGGTTTCTTGAACTTCCAGAGATCTTCCCGACAGGATATGCATGAAAAGTTCAGTTAGTTCCCCAAACGTGATGTCTTCCTTTCTATTGCGCATGCGACGCAGTGAAAACCTAGCGATACTTTGATGACCTCTAGTTTGGTTGATCGAAAAAACAGTAGCCTGACCTTTTAACCATTCAGAAAAAGATTGATGGTAGATTCGCACAGTTCCATCGCGTCCAAATCGCAAAAAACACGAAACGTGTCCAATACGTTTTTTAAAGCCAACCGCTTCATACTCGCTTCGAAGGATGTCTTCAACTTCCTGCAAATGGAGAGGTGAATAAACTGCCAAAAGCACTTCAAAGAAATACCTGAATGGCCCAAATCCTCCAACACCAAATTGTCTCTCGAAGAAAATAGTATACAAATCAAACAGACTTGTCGGTAAAGACTTAAGGTTAATTTTCCCGCCAGCATCATTTATGTATTGCAGTGTCGTTTTTACAAACAAAAAGTTTCCTTCTGATCGAGTAATGACTTCGTCCAGGAATATTTTCATGTCTTCAGTCCCTGAATGAATTTTCAGTGCAGTCAACAGCCTGTCTGAGAACTGCGAGTTTTGAGACACGAAGCGGGATACATAATATTTTATGTCGTTTATATTCCGTTCGTCTGTGGCGAACAACGATGTTCTATTGATCTGCATCAAGGGGAGTCTAGATGTGACTGCGGTCAGGTTCCGAGAGGTTAATATGACCTTTAACCATTTTGGAAAATGGAGTATTTTATTTTTCAAAATATCTATAATTTCTGACGTTTGTACATCACTTTCCAAGCATTCATCCAAGGCATCTATTACAATAAACTTGGGGTTATCAGGTGGTTTCAAGTTTCGTAAAGGACCAACAATTGTGGAGAAGAAACATTCCGTGGGGTCTTTGTGACAACGGGCATCCAATTCCGCTCGAACTCTTTCATTGTTTGCAACATATTTGGCGTACTCTGGCAGCCGAGCAGCAATTTGATCAACCAAATTGCGAACAAATCTCGCCCCACTGCGTTTTCCCTTTTCAGAATATTCACACAGATGATACCCAATGATGTTTTCGTGAATCAACAGACTGGAATATGGTGAACATATCAGTTGAGACATTAAGGCTGATTTTCCAGATCCTGGCTCTCCTGTGATAAGAACACCAGTAATTCTTAAGCTTTCCTCGAAGATAGTTTCTATTTCAAAGAAAAACCACTTTCGACCAACGAATCCCTCTCTTTTATATGCTAGGTAAGCAGAGAAATCAAACTCTTGAAAATCAAAGTGGCTTATCGGTGATTTGATCACTGCACTCGGACAACCTAGAATGCAAAAATTCAAACCAATTGAATACGCACTGTGAACCTTAGCGCGCCAGCTACCACCTCAATAGTTCTCGAGCGCCCACGCGATCATCGTGATCTACTGCATAGGCTAGTTTCCACTCAGGAAAAATCTCCTTTGGATCGGAACGGACAGAAAAATTTCCTTTGTCGGTGAGTTCTCAGGCGGCGTTTGTACAAAGGAAACTTTCCACTGAGCTATATAATAATTCCTGGAGGACCGGCTCCTGTCAAAGAAGTGAAGCAAGAAACATGGCGGATTTTTTCGTGCTGACGCCAGATATGGTCCCACTGGGCAATGGTAATGACCACTGACACGGCTCAATATTGAGCCCACACCAGTGATTTTTTCCCCCGGTTACTTTTTGTCAGTGAACAACTGAACAACGTTTTGGATTCGTTGTTTAATTTGTGAACGATTGAACGTGTGTTTTACTTTTATGTTTTATAAACAATCCTGCCGCAACGGACATTAAGTAAATACTAAAATCACAAGGGATCGGGACAATTTTAAAGCTAAAGAGGTATTTACAAAGTTTTCTATAATATTTTGTTAAGATATTTTCATTATTTTTGATTGTATTTGCTTGTGCAAATCCTTGAGATGTAACTGCTGAGATTGTTTTCGATCAGTAAAGAAACAACGTTGTTCATCTAGTAGTAGGCGAGAAATTTATTTAAGAATTGTTAGAAATACACGTCGCTTATCAGCCTTAATACCTGATCACAGATGAAAAACGAAAGCACAGTATAAATCCATTTGAAAACATGCGAAAATCTGTCGTTTACTTTTGATTGTCGTGTACTTCCCGATTCTCTAAATCGTTTTTGTTTTTATAGGCCTAGTCAAAGAAATCTAAAAACGGCTAAAGTGGTAATGATATTTGAATTGATCTTAAGCTAGTTTGGGTGACAGGTATGTAAATATTATGGTTTTTCCATCATATTATGTATTTAAGTATTTCAGTTAATTATTAACTTTACTTAATAATCTGAACTAAAACTGTAGTCAGTTAGTTACTAGCTTATGCCATATGCTTCGCCTGATGCCTCTCTGGGCAAGTCAAGTAATAAGGAATACACAAATGGTATTGTCCTTGTCTATAGGTTTAAATCAGGTGAATCCCTCTTAGTCCTCAAGAGGCCAATATATTTTTCCCTTGCTTCATGTTGTGAACTTCCAGGGTAACTAAATATAATAAACATGTGTTGTATGTGGGGTTTGTTGAGTACTTTTGTTTGGCTACAATGCACCAATTCTAGTATTTCACAACATATTAATGATATTATTTGTCCCCACCAAATAAGGTCCAAATTATGTTCTATGCAGAAGCATTTCTGTATTTTGAGTCATTTTCATTATCACATATTTGCAGAACCATGCAATCTCTGATGAACTAGCTGTGTTGATAATGTGTTTGAAAAGAAAGGTATCACAAAATACTGATGGATTATTTTGTTAGGAACTTTAATTAACATTGACTTTTAGAAATTTAATTTTAAAATTATTAACAATTAATTATGAATAATATAAATGTAAAAATAATAAATAACAACAATAATTCATTTTGCAACATTAAATGTGCAGTCTTTGCAATTTTTCAAAACATATGTCAGGCCAAGACGTTCGGCCTGACAGTTTCTTGCCAGGTGGCCCACTTTCCCACACTTGAAGCATTTTTTTTCTACAAAATACATACAACAATTATTGTAACTGGTTTTATTTTATATCTCATAAATACTAGTATTAATCATGCAATAGTTTGTGACTTTTCCTATTGGTTGCAAGATATATGACTTTGTTTATCAGTGGAAGAGTTGTTATATGGTATAACAGCACAATATTTCTTACTTTTGTGGTGATCCCTGTTAAATTCTGAAATAAATCAATATTTTAATTGTAATTAATAAAAGCAAATACATATGACAGGTGAAATGTTTCCTATTTCCCCTCAATACTTGTGCTTTGTGATATCAAAAAACTTTGAAAACACATACTTCTTTTGCATGTGGCAGCTCTATGGCCCCTTTGGCCACAGTTGTAACATTTTCCTAAATAAAAATAATTATGGTCAATAATTTTATTCCTGATGATTTGTTATAAGGGAGCAATAAATTTTAAATGGTTTACCTTGGAATTGTCTTCTTTCATTATCATCTGTGTGAAAGATATTTGTGAAAAATTATTTATATATGACAGGACAAAACACCTTAATCATAACAATGCTGTTTCTAAGCCTTTAATTACATATAGGAAAGGTAGCATGTTTTTTATACATGGCTGTAGCTCTGCGGGCTATATGCTTAGAAACAAAGATAGATACCGTCATACAGGCATGCTCTAGCTATGATATATTTTATCAAAAACCGGTCCAAACTTATTACGAGTACATGTCTTAAAAATTCATACCATTTTGGCGATTTTCTTCGGCTTCGCCAACCTCGGCGGACGTCGGCTCGCCGTTTTTGTCATCTTCGTTAGGCCCTTCAATATAGAATTTTACGATTTACTGAAGTGTAAATAAGGTAGTTATAACAACTATTACCCAATTAGCTTTTTTTGAAAGGCATCCTAAACTTTTTTAAGGGTATTTTAAGCTTTAAATTTGAAATACGTATATCGCGAAACACATATGTACCGACCGTTCAAGATGTTTTTCTTTCCGTTTTCCATTCTAGCGCTCTAAAATATAATTTTTTTCTCAAATGTTGAAAATAATAAACTGATAAAACCCTATATAATTTATTATATTTAAAGACCAGCTCGTACCTTATTACTTTAATACAATTTCCGGTCAATTACAAATGAAATAAACAAAAAATAAAAAAGAGCGCGAAAAAAATACGACAATCTGATTGGCCCAGACGGTGGAAAAGATATTATTACTAACATGAAGTAATGAGATTGATGGTATGTAAAAACTAAATAGGGACAAGGGTCAGAAGATTGGATTACTGTCTGCCTTAAAGTACCACAAAAATAATGGTATTTGTTATAATTGGAAAGGATAAGAACAATCTACTTACTGGTGAACTTATTAAAAAATTAAGCACACAGTATAAATGTATTGTGCAAAGTACATTTTACATGTTAGTATTTAATTATCTCTATTTTTATTTTTACAATTAATCTAAAAATCTATCTACTGTTGTTGGGTGCCAAAGCATGTAAACCATTCTATCTGTGACACTTTGCTTAAATGATTGATCACAGAAGAGGAAAAATTCTTCGATCATATACTACCCACAACCAAATGACACTCTGCCAAGAGTATATCATTTACCCGTTTTCTTCATTACATAATACATATCATCCCGTGATTTTGGCAATGTTTCGGATGCCACATATGGCTTGCGCAGTGTGTGGTATCTCTTCATGGTAGTTGTATATTTAAATAAACTTGATAAAATGCAGTAATGCTAACAGTTGCTGTTATACATTGACTTTTTTTCTGCATTAGGCTGTAAGGATTACACTTGCAATAATGTCAATACATTGCCACTTTTTTCTTCAGTATTAAGCTGTGAGGATAACACATTCACTTTTTTTTCTGCATTAGGCTGTGAGGATTACACTTGCAATAATGTCAATACATTGCCTTTTTTTTCTTCAGTATTAGGCTTTTTTTCAGCATTAGGCTGTAAGGATTACACTTGCAATAATGTCAATACATTGCCACTTTTTTCTTCAGTATTAAGCTGTGAGGATAAATTCATTCACCATCTTGCATATATTCACTGGGATGAATTCTCAATGCAGAAGAATGCCATTCTTCTTGTCAAGCATAAAGTCAATGAGATTTTCATACCACAAACTGGATGTAAAATTATATTCCAACAAACTTTGATTACCATGTTGATCAAGTAAAATTGAGGTGTTTTTTTGGCTGAGTGTTACTTTTCCAGTGAGTTAATTGTTGTTCTCAACTCAGTATATAAAGTGTCAAGAAAAATGGAATACTTGCTTGGCAAATGTCAACATCAGTATTTTTATAACATGTAATGTTTTTATGTTTTTGTGTTCCTATATTCATGTTTAAAATATTTTGTTTGACTCACAAAATAAGGTCATTTCGATCTGGTTCAGAGCCTAATTTGGATTGATTAAACCACCCAGATTATAGGCCCATAAGATTTTAAGAACAAGTTTACATCATACATATATAAATATAAAACATAATTAGTATATTACAATATATTTTACAAAATTATAATTTGATTCTTAATTTATTATTCATGGTTGCAGTGAAATCTTTCCATTTTCTCTTAACCTAACAGATAGATTAAAAGGCACACAATTAATGGCACTAGAACTGAATAAAAACATTTAAAAAAAAATAATTAGAAAACAAAAATGTAATATTACCTCTAGGGACATCATTAAATTTCAAATATATAATTTGTTTGTCCAGTTATCAAACACCATACATACACATTATTTCTGTCAACCCCTAGACACATCTAAAATGTGCAGGTTACGTTGACAATGCATTCTCAACAATGCACACTTCCTCGAAACACAAATGATTGTGCCAGGATACGCCCAACCTTTCGAAAATGCAATGTCTATAACTGAAACATTAGAAACAAGGCTGCAGATATAAATAATATTGTTTACAAATATAAGCAACTTTTGTCTTTATAGTCAAAGGTTTGCTTAACTTTGTAAAGATTAAAAAAAATTTAAAGATGTAAAGGAAAACGAAGGAATTTCAAATGATTTTGCATCATAAAAAAATGAAAAAGTTAAATTCATGCAAGTTATATTGACATTGCATCCAAAGGCATACAGGCAAACCTCGAAAGCACCACTGCTGTGCCCAGGTCACGTGTCAGCTTTACTGGTGTTTGAATAACACGAGCTTTGAAAACTGCTTACGTATTACCTTCTCATGCATACTTGCATTCCTTAACTTACATAAATGATGCATTCGAATCGTGACATAACTCTGAGAACAGCACTTTATCAGAGTGAACAGGTGGTTGTCTACTGCACTTGAGTCAAACATGTGTTGGTTTAACGTGCTAAAGACCCCGCTCTTCACACATGTTTCCAGCACCGTCTTCGCGATTGCTCCTGATAGTCCAGCGCTACGAGGTAAACCACCTTGGTTAGCATTCAGCATTCTCCTAATGCACTTCTCCGTTTCTTCACAAATCTTAATCAGTCCGTGTGACGGTAGCTTCAAACCTCCATTCGTTTTCCATGTTACGAACAAGTCCGGTATTTTCTCTTTCGTCGTCGTCAGCACCGTTGTACATTGGGTGCAATGGATCTTTTTCGTCACCATCTTCGAGACGTATCCAGCAATATACGATATTGCAGCCTCCTTGTACTCAGACAGTTCAATGGCATTAGACACATCACAGTAGTCATGATCGACGGCAGCTGGCTCTCTCAACTCCAGGTCGTATCGCCTTGCAATCGCTACGTCTGAGATCCCAGTCGGCGTCTCTTCAATTTCACACTGGTCTTTGACGCAGTCTAATATCTGAGTGTCATCTTGAGCAACGCAGGTTCCATGACCTCCTTTAATATTGTGCCTCATCAGCAGTTGCTTGTACGCGGCTACAAACTGCCGTGTGGTTGGATTGTTATTCCGTCCTCCGCATGCTCGCACAGCACCGAAGAACAACTCCAAGTGATCTTGACTCGTCTTGTACGTCAGAAGGTACTTCAGGACAGGTTTCTCCGGCATAATCAGATCGTCAGCCAATCCCAAAACTGCTTTGATGCAAATAAGAAAACCAAGAAATCCGGTTTTCCTTTTCGACTTGAGGATCGATCTTCCATCAGGACCCTTTAGATTTCGGATGTACTCACTCGCCTGGTCCAGAAACTTCTTCGCGTACTGATAATTCGATCTCCTAATTGGCGCTTTGTAATTCTTCGCCAGCCGGTTTCTGGAATTCAGAACATCAAATAAGCGATCAAAAACACGAATAAACTTCACAGTTGGACCACATCCCTGAAATTGGGGCAATTTCAGCTTACCTTCGCAGTATTCTAAAGCATCAGCGACACTCGAACTGAGCGCCTGTGCTGCTAGGTTTACCTTCATCTTTTGTGGTTTCCATTTGATATGCCCTGCCCGAAGCTTATTAGCAAGATGTAAACCCTCTGATTCTTGCAACTGATGCAATTTCTCGATGAATTGCCACTGAATTGTGTTCCCTTCTTCATCCTTCAGAACTTGCCAGTCCGACATTGTGTTTCGCACCAACTTTATCATGTGGCAGGCGTCCAGAAACACGTAGATCTTGGCCTCTGGGTCACACGGATGCGGAAAATACGCCTGCAGGCTATCAGGTGTAAGAATTGCGCCGAGCTTCTTTAACATCGCCTGGTGGGTCGATGGACCGTAGCATGTGAAAGAAATCACCTTCACCCCGACTTCGTGCAATTTCCGAATGCATTCTTTCGTTAAGTTGGCCTTCTCTTCACCAGTCAGCCCATTCACCAGAAAATATCCACAGGGTATTTTCCAACTTGAGTTTGCGCAAACGGCCATGTACACAAGAGCATCGGTAGCTTCAGGTAGAGAGTCGTCTTCAATGCCCGTTCCGAGGTCGACATAACCACGCATTCTCTTACCATCCCACTCGACGTGTTTGCGTATAGACATCTCATCCAAGGTGAGAGCGCAAACAACTTCTTCACCTTTTCTTTTTGCAGCGAGGACCTTAGCTTTCAAAGCTGTCAAGGCATCTTTCGTGAAACCGGGTTCACCATCCATTGACGTATACCACGATCGGATCACAGATACGTGTGGCAGCCCTAGCTTGAAACTTTTCCGAACATAATTGTACGCCTTCGTTGAATAAAACTTTAAGGTCAGAGCAAATGACCTTAGCTCAGGTGGATATGCGCCAGGATTTTTATTTTTCTTTTGCGACACCAACCTTTTCATCAGTTCCTTTGGAACTCCGGAAAAGGTTGTTTCCAAGATTGAGGCACAATCACTATTTATAAGACTCTTCTTTTTTAACTCACTTACCACTGAACTCAGAGTCACAACCTTTCTCTTCAGGCGCCGAGTCTTTTGTTTGGATACTTTATACCTCTTCTGCAACTTTGTCAATTTGCTGACAATCATCGACTTGTTGTTTCAAACTACAACGAGATTTACTGATGTGATATGTGTGATCATGATTCGCTGCTCCAGATGTTCTAGTAATATGAGCCTTTTTCAGAGCAGTGCTTACCTCATCCAAAATCACTTCATCCTCAGGTTTTCTTTTCCTTCCGAGTATACTTACACCTTCATTACTACTAGAAATTTCTTCAGTGACCCCCTCAATACCTAAACTGTCTTCATTACCTACATTGTATTCCATACTTACACTGTCTTCAATTGTGATTGCCCCAGAGCCATCCCTCATATATTCAATTTCCTTGTTTCCAATTACATTTCTGACCTCCAAACCTAATGCTCCTTCACTCACCTCATTTACCAATTTTACTTTTTGTAACAAACCTTTTTTCTCAAACATTACATTTACAGCTTCCTGACCATTGTTTATCCCCTAATAATTTCAACAATATAGCCAATTTAATGAGACAAATATACTAAAATGACCCACCATGTTCATATTGTCACATCCAGTGGCATGCATCTAACCATATTCAAACTATTTACTGCAAATAATTACTATATCTTGTACTATCAATATTTGGTATTGACCTGAGATTTTTGAAATATAGTTGGGATAGCATTTTTCTTCAATATCACTCTGCTTCCAGTCTGCTGTTTCGTCTCCACTGCAAAATGTTCTGAGCATAATCGGCTTCCCTTTGTAGGTACAAACTGGACTGGGGAGTTCTTATTTACATTTTTAACCCACATAGCACGTATCTCAGGATAAATTTTCATATCTGGAAAGCTATATAATAACAATTAATGTACTAATGGTCTAAGATATTAGAAGATCTATGCAGTGCAATAATTAGTATTTAAATGCTGGTGTTTAAATGAACCAAATCCATTAACTGTATGCATGCAAGTGAATGTTAGAAAGATTAAATGAGGATTATACCCTTGACCGTACTTGACCCTGACTTAAATTAATACATCGTCTGCAAACCTATTATAGCAAGCTTCAGTTCAAGAGTAAAATCAGGGCGCTTACATTTATAGGCTACCTAAATTATTGCAATTACACGGCGACGTGTTGAACGTGATGGCGTCTTTCGTGACTTCAAAATATAATTAAAATATGCAAATACAGAAATACAATATCTAAAATATACAGAAATACAATACGTAAAATATAAAAGAATATGAAATCGTTAAAAACTATATTTATAGCGATTTAATCCTGAAATAAATCCAAGCCTATTTCAATATTAATCCTCTGTTTTGCTGTCGTGAGTTAATGCAGTCTTGTAAAAACCTAAGAATTATTTATTTGAAATGTAAATCTGAAGATTCTTACCGATGGGAGGAAATATTTTCCTTAGACAATCGGTTACGGCATCCAAAAGCTGAACAAAAACGCGGCATATTTATGAAAAATTTTCAAAAACCTTGGTTAACGTTTTAAATGCGTGTAAACACTTTGAAAAACTATTCAAGGCGGGAAATTTTTTGCAAAAAACCGGAGGGTGAAGAACAACGTCTGTTGGCTTGGATCGCGGTTGGTCAGTGGTCATTACCATTGCCCAGTGGGACCATATCTGGCGTCAGCACGAAAAATCCGCCATGTTTCTTGCTTCACTTTTTTAGCCAAAAACATTAGGAGCCGGTCCTCCAGGAATTATTATATAGCTCAGTGAAACTTCCCTGTCCTGTCCGATCCAAAGGAGAATTTTCCTGAGTGGAAACTAGCCTTATGTGAGAAAGGCTTACAGTTGTTTTAATTGAACGAGAATAGATAAAAATGGATTAAAAAAAATCATATAAAATTATAATGTATAATATATATAATTTTAACAGTTCTTTGATTGGAAAAAACAAATATGTATAACGATATATTATATATAATAAGTAAAAAACGCTAAACCAAAAACCGCAGTTTACACCAGTTAATCAGGCTGTAATTTAAAATCGTCTTACCGTAATCCGATATTAAACTTTTGTCCCCAACTTGGGATAACATAAAAAATGCCATCAAAGACCAAAGTACTCCAGAAAGTTTGCGCTGAACGGTGGATGCTGTGGACAGGAGTGCAGCAAGAATAATAGAACTTATTGCTATTATAAAATTTGAAAATATGTCATCCTTTCTTGGAGGTCGAATTTCTCGTTTTATTTCGTCCAATGTGTCCTTTATTTCTTGAGCATATTTTTGAATGATTGTTACCTGATTTTGTAGGCCTGCAAAATCTGCCTTTTCTGTATCTCTAATAAGCGAGAGGCATGTTTGAACATCTTTGTTGCCAGTGAACTCGGGATCATTTAACAAGACAGAAATTGCATTAAAAGCATCTTGTTTACCACTGTCACTAAGTTTTTGATTAGGTGCGTGAGCCCATGTATTCCGCCAATTTTTAACAGCTTTTAGTACAGCACTTGGAATCTTAAAATGGCTACAATTAATTAGCAGGTTTAAAAGCGATGCACAATCGGTTGTGTTCGGATCCTTAGTTGTTGCTGTATTTTCCCCTAGTTCAGACATAAATAACTTTGCGATCTCCCAGGTTCCACGCACTGGATCATGCCATTGACTACTGTCGCTTTGGTGCCAAGGAATGTGCTCTTTTCGCGAGAACTTGTGAAACTTCTTTAGCTCTTCCGCCCATTTGCAGATTGTTGTTCGGCCATGAGGGTTTGGTTTCTTCCCTAGAGTATAGCTGCAATGACATCTGACCCCAGCCCCAACATTTAGGGTTATAACAGCATGAAGATCCGAGAGTTTAGTCCCAGCATACTTTCGGATGCCATCACTGAGAATCAGGAGGGCATCACCAACAGCCAGCCAGTTACGATGCTCAGGATTATTTTTTCTCTCAAGTAAATCTTGGACAGCCGAACTCATTGTCTTCCATTAGCTATATTGGAACAAATTCATACGTTTATACGTAGTTTTATTAATTGAATATAGCTTTGAACGTTTGTTTGCTGATCACGACACTTTTAAAATAAAACATGGGTGATTATACAAAAAGTTTGATTCGCACTGATGATGGTCCGGGCCTTATAGGACCGAAAGCTTTCAAAACTAAATACACGTGGTGCTTCCACAAACACACGTCCAAAATTATATATCGCCATGAATATAGCAAGATATAACTTAATTACATATTACTATCCGCAACTATGCGATACACTTCTCCAGCAAGACTATACGCATGTAAAAATGTACAGTACCCAGGCATGGTCCAAATATGCTGGCAAATATTCCAAGACGCTGCTCGCAAGAAGAAGAAAAGGTCCCTCACAATTTATGATTGATACAATGAGTGCATGATTCGACGATAATCTCGGAAAAATATCAGCGAATGCGTCAACCCAGCCTATTATTAAAGGCAGTTCCGAAGTTCCAACGCTCAAAATGACAGAAAAAGGACTTCATTGTGTGTATTCAAAGCCATATTTCGAGCGCATAAATAAACATTGCACTCTAGAAACTAAGAATAAAACGGCCAGTAATTTTGAGAGGTTGCATGCAGCAACATGCAACAAGTTCTTCACCTTGATTGTTAACAAATCTATCGTCTACCGTGCCAAATCTTTTTTTCGCAGAGTTGATTGAAGAATCTTGTTCTACCCATGTCCATGCGGTATTATTTTTGTCAACAAATGAAAAACTTTCTGCAATTGAACAGGGCAATTTCTAGCCTAGTACTCTAGCCCTTTCGCTTCCTGCTTGCTTCTTGTAATTAGCGGCCGCGCAGAATATAGATAGCGCCGGCTTATATAACCGTCAAGAAATTCGGCGTTTCCTGGTAACTAATTAACGGCGGCAGAAGGCCTATTAACTAGGCTAGGCAATTTCCACTTAATTTTTACAGAGAAAAAAATCCATTACCATAACTCGTCAAAAGCTGTAGCCTATCCTCGCTTGACTGATGCAACATTGCATTCGTACCCGATATAAATTTTTGAAAAGGTTTCTTTTTATCGGCAACCGGCACCTTTTTGAAAAGGACACGCACAACCAGTATAGGCATATAGAGTAAATTGGTGTACGTAGTGTACCCTCAAATCTAACCAAACGGTCAGTTTGTCGTTTTTGAGACGAATAATTGTTTGTTGTTACAAAATAAAAAATAAAATAATTTCTGGTAACTGCATTTTGTTTCGTGCAGTTTTAAAGAGAAAATAATCAAATCTTCTTGTTACAAATTATCGATTTATTTTTTTATAAGCATGCGTTTGATTTCACACCGATGCACTCTACTCAATTAAGGCAAATGTATGTCATATATTTCATATATACATAATTGATAAGCAGCAGATGAACCGCTGTACACACAGATTAATTTTGGTTAGATCTAGCTTGCTTTGACAAGAATCTTTGATCCATACAACAGAGCCTCATTCAGGGTTTGTAGAGCATAGATAAAGGGTTTAATTTCTCTATCTTATAAAATTTTTCTATTTAATGAAGGAGGCATCTCTTTCAGTTTCCTAAACCCAAAAATTACTTTGCAGTCTCTGTCATTTTTTACTTTACTCCCTAAGCTAACAAAATTACAATATAGGCTTTGCTTAAGGCAAATCCGTCACGATGATCGATGCCAACAGAAAAAGGGAAATCTTATCCATTCTTTAAGTTTTGCCTCAGCTAGCCATTACAAAGTGGAAAGTTTAAATAGAAGGTTGGACTACACAAAAGTTAGAACCTCCACTAATAACAATCCCGTAAAACTACATACCAATAAAAAATGTGCAACTAAACAACCAATGGCAGATGGTCCCTGTCAGACTGCTTATTGCAATACTTAGAACTCACAGCATCAATCTCAAGATCTGATATTTCTGACATACAATACTTCATAATTTTGGGGACAGTACTGAAATGGTATGCCAGCCAAAGTATCGCATTTATAAAGACAAAGTACATGCTGGCAAAATCAGTTACCTGGCTGACAGAGTCCAGAAGATGAAGAATGTGAAAGAAACTTCTGTCCAATACTTCTTGGCATGGAAGCAATGAGTTGGGTTTTCAGAAGTTTCAGCTATTTCATAATAAATATACATACTGGTTATAAATTATAGTTATAAATAACACATTTTCTAAAGTTGGGACATTGAATCAATATTTCAATGGCATTATTATTGTGATGAGCTTTGTTAATTTTGTAGCGCTATTGCCATTACTAAATATTATTTGATTCCTGGTTATAAAAAAAAGAGTTAATTGAAATAAATTTATACACTTATGTTATGATCTAGGAAACAACCAGTGAACTCTATACAACTGGTACGATAACTCCTTACAAACATCCCCATTCAGCTTGCAGCCAAAATGGTTTTTTTGAGTTTTGAGACGAAATACTTGATGCCAGACATTAGGCTGTGTGTCAATTAAATTAAAGCTAGTGAAAAATTATATTTGGTGTAGAAATTTTAAGACTTAAAATACAAAGGAAATATTAAAAAAAAACAAAAACAATTTCCAACCGGCAAAAAAACAGGAAATTTGCAAATATTTTTTAGATATTTCCCTTTTAGCTAAAGTCTTAAAATTTCTACAAGAAATATATAAATTTTATTAGCTTTAATTTCATACACGCCATTATACGGCTCAACATTTGGCATCAAGTATTTCAGCTTAAAACTTAGAAAGAGTAAAAAGCACTGGCTTCAATTTCCCTCCCTGAGTTATCATTCCAGTTTGTTTACAGTTCAATGGAAACAACTAGACTAAATACTACACCAAGTAATATGACAACTAAAATAGCAATGCATGATCCAAGCAATAATAATGCAATCAAAATATGGAATGAACTACCTGCATGTTTTATAAAATACTGAAAATCACACCTATATATATATATATATATATATATATATATATATATATATATATATATATATATATATATATATATATATATATATATAATTGCATATCACTTTATGTTAATTTGAAGTAAGCATTGAGTATTGTCAGACTGGTCAGACAGAGTACTTGACAGAGACAAAACATTAAAATACATGCCAAAATTATCCCAACCCTTCGGGTTTCTTGTTTTGTGTTATTGTTGGCAGAAGAAACAAGAATTTGATTCGGATTAATTAGATTTAGATCTAAATTCCAATGATTAATTCTATGCTGTTGATGTAAACTAATATACAGTCCAGAAAATGAAATATATTATAAACTAATTAATTGTAAATGCTTTGAACAAAATTTGGTGTTGCTGTGAGCTGGTTGTCAATGCTTTAATTAGAATCACAATTTATTTTGTGCCACCATGAATGCAACCATTGTCCGATCTAACATATACCTGCAGTTGCAAGATTTATATATACATATGTTACTGCATGCTATTCGGCAATACAGTAAACTTCGCGCGAACAAAATAAATCCGTTCAATTTACCTTTATGATGAATTTGCAATTGAGATGTTTTGATGGATTAAATGGCGATGATGACTTTACAGTCGCTATGGAATGTATGCAAATTTTAGTCATAAACTCACAAGCTCTACCATGTTTTGTTTACATTTAATTCAGAGAAATTTTGTTCTCGGAACTAACCAATAACGGAAGTAAATTTGATTGGTGGAAACATCCTTGTTGTTAAAAGAAGTGTGCGCATGCTTAACTTGTTTGGCAAGACTAGTGTCATACAGAAATTTAACAAAGTCCAATCTGACTTAAAACTGTCCAAGAGAGAAATAGGGGGGAATATTTTAACTGGGAACGTGCTTATGAATTGTTATAATAGCGTGCAAACAACCAGGCACGCCGGAAAAGGGGGGGGGGGCGTTGGGCATTCTTATTAACGCACTGGTTCTTATTAATTTTCACCCTAAGTCAAACGTCGCTCTTTTCATGCACCGAACCTGACGCCACTAATCTCTATGACTCTATTTGTATTAGGTTCGGCGCATGAGAAGAGCGATGTTTGACCTAGGCCTAAAATCTCTTTTTCGCACCGAATATAACAACCGTTGTCCTTCCGGCGTCCCTGCTGAAATAACCGTCCTGAAAATCATCTTCAATTAGGACCGGGCTACCGTTTTTAATGAAGTTTGAATAATAAATAATAATAAACTTAAACCTAAAGTATTATATGTGAACGTATGAACAAAAATGTTTATATGCTCGGCCCATAACTATACGCTGTCGAGTGTGTTGCTATTGTGACAGTGCCTTTGCTTTTTTCTTTTCAATCCTTCGAAATTCATTACTTCACAAATGAAACCAAAGTGATCAAAAGAATGGCAGTGGGATTAGCCCAAAACCAGATGAAGTTGACCAGAAAGATGGTTGAGGAAATCTTTGAATTATTCCAAAGCTATGGCGAGCGAAAGCCAAAAAGAAAAACAAAAGAAGTGCAGAGTAAAGCTTAGCCGAAACGGGGAAACCAGGAAAAGAAAGGACGATATTATTCGTAGCGATGATGAAGACCATCCAAGGCAAAGAAGAAAACGAAACAGACAAAAATCAGACACATTGGAGTATTTTCGAAGCAAGCACGAGAGTGAATAAGGCGAGAAGAATTACATGTTAGAAAACAGGATATGGATTACGAAAGTCGAATATTAAAGGTGTATCTATCTACCATCAGACCCGTGTTGGAATATGCGGTACCAATAAGCGATACCTGAATATTTATGTAAAAAGATCGAATCCATGCAGAAAAGAGCACTTCAGATTAATCATCCCTCAGTTGATAATAATTATGACGAGGCGATCTGCCTAGTCAAAATACCAACTTTAGAGTGCAGACGTGAACAGTTTTGTAAAGGATACATGGCAAAAATGAAGAATGAAAATCACCCCCTTCACATGTTGCTTCCGAGAGGTCAGAGAAGTGACTGCAGTCATAATATGCGGACTGAACAAAATAATTTTGTGCTGTTTAATAATATAAGTAAATGTGCAGAACTTTAAGATCTGAAACACTTTTTACCTTCAAATATTTTTAATACCTTCTCTATACATACCGACAAATAGAATTATAGATTTAGATAAGCTAGGGGACATTTTGTTGAATAATTCTTATTGCACTTTTTAACTTAAATATCTTCTACAACCCCATTGTACATTATGTATTTCTAGTGTAAATTCAGGGGCGTAACTGTTGGGGGGGTTGTGGGGGGTGTGACAACAGTGTTTTGGTGGGGCAATTTGCGGTCCGGGCAGACCGCAGGGTTCAGGTTGAGTAAATATTATATGATTACTAAACAAACTAACAAAACTTTAAATATTAAACGCAGTTATAGGAATTGTAAGATGAAGTAAAATCGGTTTAAATAAGGGTTCCGCAGGTTAGAAAGAGTAGGCTGCAAATGCACAACGGAGTACATGGTAAACTCGAATGCATGATTATATATTAAATAAACATTCGAATGCATGATTAACGCACTGGTTTGTAAATAGATGTAGTAATCAGGTTAAGGCTTTCATATAAAACATCTCGCTTTCAATTTTATGCAGCCAGATTTGCTCACAGACTATCATAAGCACGCTATAATTGCAATTGGGTGCCACGCCCTTTTCTGGGTATTGGTTGTACGCCACGCCCTTTTATAGGGCAAATTTGCTTCACAACCCCCCAACACTTGGTCAAGTTACGCCCCTGTGTAAATTATATTACCTCACAATGATATAATTAGACTCGTGAATTCAGTGTAATTAGTGCAAAAGAGTTCTAATAAACAATAATAATAATAAATCGATTGGTTCCGCGATGTTAGCCGAATATACATTAGATTCACCATATGGTGCACATTTCTGGACCGATCTTGCAAAAGGGGTCCCATGTCATAGTACCTGACAGGATAAGCAAACCATAAAATGCGCAGGGCCTCAATCCCACTAGTTTGACTGATGGCTGCATGTATAACCCAGAACTCAACCATCTTTACAAAGTTAAGTGGGAGGAAAATGTTAGCGAAAATACATACTGTTGCAATTGCAAGAAAAATTTAAACAAATTTTCCTACTTATACTGTATAACTCTATTTTTAGGTCTACTACAATTTTCCTACTTACTTTTTTAGCTATATATCTACTTTAAAACAGATCCCTTCCTCCCTAGAGATTGCCAATTGCAAGGAAATTTCCTTACATTGTTGAAGCCCTGTCTACTATCCTAAAAACAATGCCTGAAGAAAAAATTTTTTCTGTCTCATCCGTTTTGAAGCGCCATTTCGTATTGATTTACTAAGCATTCAATTTTGCTAAAAGTTCGCATAAGATTATAAGGTTAATCACACAATATTCTAGCAAACGAAATATCGCAAACAAACTTTTAAATCTTACTAAAATTACTAAGCACGATCGTTTGACACGAAATTCTTCCATTTGTTGTTAATTCAATAAATTACATGCAGGCATTTGTGGGTCAATCTACAAAATACATTATCCAAACGAACGCTAAATCATCAAGCCATTTTTTGAAAAGTTTGCAAAAATACCTAGTAAATCATGCCTTTACTGCATGCAGAACACGCAGATACAATTTTATATGTCTTGGTCAGAAGACATAACTGCTAAAAACGAAAAATGAATGGAGGCGCATTTTTTTGTAAATTCCGTCCTATTTAATTGCTATTAATTGCTAATACACTTCTTATTATTTATTATAATGCATTATAAAAATGTAAAAATAGAAATATCTATCTGTAATGACGTGGATATAATCCATTTTGCCACAAAAATGCATGGGTAAATATACTATTTGGCTATTCGCAAATATCAGTTAGTTTTCCTTCGAAGCATGACAGTTTAAGTGAATAATTCGAGTAATAATGGTTTAGTGTTAACCATTTTGTCCGAACAATCGTTCTTAGGTTAAATGTGGGTTCAGGTAAACTTGTTATGTTTACGTAACTTAAGAGTCCAACTGTCCAAGCGAAGCAAATTTTAATCTCAACTGCGAGGATTCTGAGGCAGCTGTCGAGCATATTAAGCATTAGGTCACAAAAAAGGCTTAATTCGACGAGATTATTAGTGTATTTAGTTTAATTTGTTCACAAGTTAGTATTCGAAAGTTATAAGTTGTTAAGTTGTGAACAATTTTATAGCTACCTACGTCAACAGCTTAAATAAACAAAATATTGAGAGCTGGAGCGGGCTTCAGAAGCCAACCCACATTTCTAAAACGTGCAACGCTGCTTGGCTAGTTGTGGATCACCCGATATTGTAGAGGTCGTGCACTACAGCACAACATGAGTGGATTCATGACGCATCACATTTACGCAAAAAACAATGGCGTTGTCTTTCTGATGGGTTTATGTGACGCTTTAGTGTGCTCCAAGCTTTAAGTCATGTACAGCTTTCACAAATAATTAGGAAACACGTAGGAAGGACGATAATTGGGCAATGGGCACAAATTCATATAGCTATTTATGTTGTGCGTTCTTGTCAAATCGATATATTAAAATAAATATACGCATATATGTGTCTCCCCCCGGCCCCCTAATAACAATAGTGAGTTTGGGAAATACAACGGCAACGGCAACGGCAACCGCAACGAGCTCATCAACAATGGCTACAAAAGAAAATGCAACTAACGTTGCATGCACATTGCCGTAGTTGCTGAGACGGCATCGTGATTTCCACTAATTTCAAGGTGCATGACCACGCGGCAACAGTTGATGTGTTTGATGTTGTTTGAAGTGGTTAAAGTAACTTTGTTGATCGAGTATATTTGTTATACAGTTAATAACTGTTTGAGAGAAAGAGGAAACTTGAAGAGGCAAATCAATTCAATTACTAACTTATATTTTCCTTGAATACCACAATATTAGGTGAATATATTTTGCCGTTGCCTTTGCCGCTGCCGTTCCACTTCCCAAAATCACTACTATAGCTATAACATGCAGCTAATAGAATTAACAAAAAATTACGCGCACATCACTTGAAACAAACAAACAGCGCAAAATGTAATCATAGCGCGTAGAATAACAATTATATCTATTTTACTTACTTTGATTTGCGCACGCACTAAACTTTGATAGAAAGATAGCGCAGAATATTTCTAGAGTTATAGATATATCAGTGATACGCGATTATTTTAATAAAAGCACAAACGACAGTTACCTACTTACAAGCAGGTCCACGTTAAACACGGACTTAAGTTTGCTTGAGTTGGCTATAATTATGCGAAGCGATACCGGCCGGAAAGTGCAATAGATCTAGAATTGATGTTTTGCGCAACGGACATCCCTAGGCTCGGAAACCGCATTGCGCATTTGCTGACAAAACTTACGCATTTTGGTTTAGCGGTTGTCGCGGAAAACAACAAGGTCAGCTGTTTTTGCCAATATATACAATATCATAACAAAACATCCGTTGATTTGTCTCTTCCGTTTCGAAACCAACAAAGATAGTATTGAACATACCACCAGTACAATTCACTGTTTATTAATTGAAAGGCAAATGGAATACATAGAACTATAGTAGAACAATACTGTTTGATTCCAAAGCCATTAAGACGGCACAGTTGAGACAGTCAGTAAAATACTAAAATTGTTGTGTGAACCAACACTAGAGCGATAAACTTGAATATTAACGCACATATTCGTGTAAATTATTGCGTAAATTCGCTCGTGTAAATCCGTTCGTTCGACCACAATGGGCAATTGAGCCATTAAATTAAAGAAATTTCGCAAAAAATATCTTATTTCGAACGAAATAAAGTTCGCAAACGTCCGACGATGGCCATGCTGGCGGAAGATGTGGCAGGCGTAACTAGGAAGTTAATTAAGTTTCATAATAAGGAAATTATTCTAGTGCGAGATTATAACTGTGATGGACCAAGTTATTGACTAATGATGCAACCTCTCAGACGATGAAGCTGAAAGACATTCCTGATACTTTTCAATTTGATCAACTGATTCGAGAACCCAATCGGGTAACTGAATCATCGAGCACGTTGATTGACCTTGCATTTGCTAGTGTTTTATAAGCAATATGACTGAGACATGTTGAATAATTTGGGATAAAAAAAGGATTACTTTACGGAGAGATTAAATGAAATTAAGAATAACCCGAAGGACATGTGGAAAGTGATCAACAAGATAACTAGTAATATACAATTACTTAATGGTTTCTGTGTTTGGATGGCCTGATCCAAACACGCGGGAATGTTGCGAGAGTTAAGAAAAGCGCGCGAAACACGAGCCGAAGGCGAGTGTTTTGCGAGCTTTTCTTAACTCGAGCAACATTCCCAAGTGTTTGGATCAGATCATTCAAACACGGAAACCATTAAGTAATTGTTTTATAAAATAACAAACCATAATAAATTTGTTTTTAAATTCCCGCGAAATTTCCGTGTTTGGATGGCCTGATCCAAACACGGGCTTCAACCAATCAGAACACACGTTATATACATGTTATTTTATAATAAGAAATCAAAAACAACTTCCATCCCAAGGCTTGACATTAATGGAAACGTTACTGGAGATTCAAACGAGATTTCGAACTCATTTAACTGATTTTTTAGTACAATTGGACAAAATTTAGCAAGCGAACTTCCAGTAACTACCGACAAACCCGAATCGTACATCACTCCCACTAATTCAAATTTTCAATCGCAAAATGTCTTAGAGTGGGATGTGCTCAATTTACTCCAATCTTTGAAAGATTCAAAAACATGTGGACATGATAGAATTTCATCAAAATTATTGGGAGGTATTGTCCCTTTTAAGTAGAATTTTTAACCAATCACTCAATACAAGTATTTTCCCTGATGATTTGAAAACAGCAATAACTACTCCCATTTATAAATCGGGAAGCAAAACTGAATGTAATAACTATGGACCCATATTTGTTCTATCATCAGTTGCGAAAATTTTTTAAAAAGTAATATCTAATCAACTCGCAGCATTTGTAAAATAGCGGAATAATTTCTTCTCAACAGTCTGGTTTCAGAAAAAAGTTCTCAACAGAAACAGCAATGCTCAATGTAACAAGTAGATGGTTAGTAAATATGGATCATGGGCGTCTAGATTTGAAGAAAGCATTTGACTGTGTAGACCATTCTATTTTGATAAAAAACTGGCTCTATGTGGTTGTACTGATACTACACTAGACTGGTTTAGTTCTTATCCTTCAAATCGAACCTAGATGTGTAAAATGTGTTATTTTTTTGTTTATAGATATAGTTATCCGGCGAAATAAACAGAAATGATGGAAATGTCTTTTGTTTCAACCAAAATGTTGTTTGCTTTAATGATCTTGATATACTTTGGTGGAAATCTGAACAATCCCAATGAAGATATTCCTATTCGTGACAAGCAATTAAAACAACTGAAAGAAGACGTGGAAAAACTGGGGAAAGAGATGTGTTAATGAGAGACTGGGAAATTAAACGTGGATGAAATTAAATCATATTTTAACGAAAGACTATACGATCTCTCAATGAAACTCAAAACAATTGTTCGTCTCAGGCTCAGGTAAAATAATGTGGCAGAATAAACTGACAGTTTGACTAGATTTGAGGATACACTACTACACTCGGCCTGCCTTTACTAGTCGTGCGTGTCCTTTTCAAAAAATTTTATACCTGCTTAACAAATCGGGAGTGAAACAATATTATGCCACCATTTACTGATTAATCATTATTTCTATTGTGCTTATATGTGTTTAAATGTGTTTGATACAACAATGTTCAAAAAAGTTTTAATTGAGACAATTAAAGAGTAAAGTATTAATGCCATTAGCAGAACATGTCGCAGTGCGTTTACCTCAAACCACTTGTAGTGTGTGCCTTATATAAGGCCGACACACAATGGACGCAATCCACCAACGCAAGGCGATTTTACGATTTTTTTCAGTTTTCAAAAGAAAATAAGTTCAATCAGTTTATGATTTTTTAGATAATTACGAAAATATTGTACATTTAGCTCTAATTCCGATGGTTGTCAAAATTTCTTTCAAGGATTGGTTTTTCTTCTCCGAACAGAAAAATTCGCCTCGCGTCCAGTATAAACAGTACAATACAAACTTAGATTATCAAGATATTATTGAATATATGAATTCCTGTTGGCTTACTGTTGATTATTAAATCAGTTTAGTTGGCCGTATAAGTTAATTTTGCATTACATTGCCACGGAAGAAGTGTTCGTATAAAAAGTGCAATATTATTATTTTATCGCTATTGTTTTTTTGCGATCTTTTAAAGTTGCTCTTCCCCAACGTCGTTTTGTCGCAAGCCAAATTGCATTGTGTTTTCCTTGATGCTGGCCCAACCCATCATAGCAGTGGTAGAAGCCTTTCCAAAATGTCCATGTTGATCAATCGCAATTACACCGCCTACATCATGCACCTGTCTTCTCATCTTGCCCAAAGACTCTTTTGCAGAATCCTATGGTGTAAAAAAGGATATTGAGTGCGGGGTACTGTGATTTTCGGAAAGCAGTTTGCCGTCTTATGGGGTTTGTACGTAATTTACCTCTTAAAATGGTTTAGAGTCCTTGGTATACTAAAATATAGCGCTAAAAGAATTGTAAACTTCAGAACCAAACCTGAGCATTCCGTCCACCCTCCATCATGTAAACGACATCTCTTGCTAAGGTCATTTTAATTATTGATTCCCCTAGTCCAGATGTTGTTGCTGCTCCGTGTTTATTTGCGTAACCACCACAACCCACCATCGATGCATCACTAACACGGCCTTTTAATCTTCCTGCAACACCGCCTACAAAAAGCAAAACAATTACAATACTGATTATATGGAAATTTTCTGCTTTTAGAATCTCTTGATGAAAAACGTCTATAAACCATGTCAAATGACGATTTTTCACGAAAAAAGTTTAAGAGGGAAAACAGTTTTAAAACCACAGAGGAAGAGCTCTAGGAATCTTCACCTGTTGATACCGCGCAAGCGAAATGACCATTGGTATCTCTAGCAACTGCTGATACTGTGTCACCACTGTCATCATTAGCAACAGCTGATGCGGTGTCACGACTGGTATTCCCAGGAACAGCTGATGCTGTCTCGCAACAGGAATCCCCATCAGCCTCGCCCACGAGTAGTCCCCGCATTCGACAGTCTACGTATTTAACAAAATCCGTGTAGGAAATTCGCACGTTTTCGGATCGCTGGGTTACGAGTTGTTTTTTGTCATTCAGTGCGGGAAATCCCTTTTCTTTAGCAAATTTCAGTGCTCCCTCACCACTCAAGCCACAATGGTATGAGTCATTCATGATTAGTTTGGCAAGTGAAACAGGATTACGGAAGTGGCCTCCAGAGGTCACTGATCCTATACAGGAAGTAAGCTACAATGTAAAGACAAGCTTGGATGGACGCTGATATTGTGTCCATCCTAATTTCATCACTTTCTGAATTCTGGAGCCGATTGTACAAAGTCTGAATCTGGGCCGTCGCTAGAAGCTTAATTGGGGGGGGGGGCGGGTGCATATTTATATATGCGTGTTATGCCCGACTCATTCTTTTGTTATTAATTGTTTCTATGGTTTTACGAACATGATTATATGAATATACACCCCACAATGATATAATTAGGCTTCTAGCGACAGCCGTAGTCCGGATAGCGCTATCCACCGGATAGTGTTTCTTCAATAGGTCTAAAAATGCTTGAAAGGTTTAAAAACCAACAAATAATAAAGAGGAACATCATTTTTGGGCTAAGATTTAATCAAAATTATACCCAACAACAGGGGATTCTAAAGTAATTAAATTAAACACTATCCGGTGTGTTACGAGATGTTACATCAAGTATGCTCGTGCGCAGCCAAGACCGGTCCGTACTGTCAAGACCTCGGGCTGATATTTCTCTAGTACGGACCTCAAATTCGGTTAATAAGTGGTATATATGTAACTTTTCTTAAAGTGACGAGTAGACCTGTGAAAAGAGGGAGGATGTTACAAGATATTATATCAAGTATGCACCCCCAGTATGCGGGCGCAGCCAGGATGGTGCTATAGAAACAAACATATTTTCTATTTTGCTTCGATTTTGTATTTAGAGCTACTGGTGGTAATAACTTGACAAAATATATTATTTTCGGCTCATTGTAACACGGTGGATAGCGCTATCCGGCTTTCATCAGGTACCGTCCTGCACGCTGTAAAAACTGAATGGTCGAAATGACCAAAAAAAAGGTTGCAACCATTTAAAATGGTTGTTTCAACCAATTAAATTGGTTAAAACCAAATTAAAATGGTAGAAATAACCAATAAAAAATTGGTAAAATGGATATGAAAGCTCATATTGGTAAAAACAACCAAATATATTTAGTAGAAACAAATAAAATTTGGTTAAATTGACCAATTACTCTTTGTGGTCAATGGGGTATATTTGTACACCTCTGGTTCTATTTTCTATTGAATCCAATAGAATATGCTAGAATGCTATAGCACATTCTAAATCCTATAGAATATTCCATAGAACTTCTTATGATCCTATGCTATATAGAATTGCATTGCCGTATTCTATAGAATTTACAAATCCTATAGAATATTAAGTCTTAAAGTTAAAATTCTCAGCGAAAATCGCTCGTTTTGTAAGCACAAATCAAACATATTTCACACATATCTGTAAACTGTTTTCATAATATACCTGTTCGCAGGTTAGGTGGCGGGCATTTTGCCCAAAGAAGACCGCAAGATGCCGCAAGGTTATTAGCCTGCGAATACAGAATCTATTTATACGCTTATTCCACGGTGGGGGGAAACGCGATTATCCCCCCACCGTGGAATAAGCGTATAAATAGATTCTGTATTCGCAGGCTACAAGGTTATGTGGGACTTGTATAACCGACACGCGTTATTTTCAAATTTTGAAATTCAAATTCAACCATCTACAATTTCAACAACAACATGTGTAGAGCTAAAGCATTATAATTCAGTGGTGAGTGTGTTTGTATATAGTATATGTTTATATTTAAAATATTGACTATTTTTTCGGATCAGACTTTGTATGGCTGCTGGACACTTTTTTAAAACTTTGTCCAGCTGTCACATGCCTACTAGTATTAATTAAATATGAAATGCCCTCTATGTATAACCATGCACTGAGTCATTTAAAAGATTACTTTATTCACTCCATTAAGGCTTCAAGATCACCTTTAAGTGCAAGATTCTTATGACTGATGCTGAATCAGAAATCCTCAAATTCTCATGATGCTGAATCAGAAATGGCAATTACTAGAAATACATGCATGCAGCAACCCCTCGCTATTTCAAACCAAGTACACAATTTCCTGAGTTAACCTGACCTAAACTTATATTATGAAATGACACAAAACTCAAATCAGTCTTAAAGTTTCCATCATTCAATACAAAAATAATCATAAAGCTAGTGTAAACATTGCCCGTTCAATTTTGCTGCGTTATACCATGCCAGCAATTAAGTAACGGTTTAAAATCGAAGTTTCAAACGATTAAAACAGTACAAAGTCTTCACAGACAAAGAAAAAACTTCAAATGTTATTTTATTCTGTAATTGCAGTCAACGCCGGGGGCTAAAAGTTTCAGTATACTTTAGGAATACAAAGCTCAAAAGTATACAAATACGGCTCATTCTTACCGCGAAACAAGTACGAGATAAACAAAGTAAACACGTACCCTTTGTCTTTGAAAACATTTATAAGCTTGCAGATTATGAATTATTCCTCTTACACGGCTTTGTTTTGACTGTATCCACGTTTATCTTTGCTATCTGTCATGCTTCATATATCTTGTTTCTTCTCGTTTTACTTTCTTTGCACAAAGTTTATGAAACGCTTTTACAAAAAATCAAAAATGTTTACGAAATGACAGTTGAATTGCTGACGTTCTCATTGAAATACAAACTTTCTGTCTTAGCCAATCAGAACGTTCGTTGATTACCAGTCTGCACTCGTTCGCATTTCGCGCATGCGCACAAGTACCATGACCATTGAACGTCTATGGTCCAAATTTATTAATTTAGGCGACTTTGGATTCCGCTATGTTCTCCCGGGTCCCGGGTGTAATTCCTAATCTCCGGGCGGAATTAGTACCCTCGCACGGTGCTCCGCACCGGCTCGGGGATTATTGTATTTCAGTATTTATGCCAGCGTTCTCACTTTTAAGGAAATTTCCTTAAACTAAGGAAATTTTGATCTTATTTCACCTTTTTAAGGAATTGTTTGAGAAATTTTATTTTTTAACTAGAATTACATGCATGCAGCAACCCCTCGCTATTTCAAACGAAGTACACAATTTCCTGAGTTAACCTGACCTAAATTTTATATTATGAAATGACACAAAACTCAAATCAGTCTTAAAGTTTCCATCATTCAATACAAAAATAATCACAAAGCTAGTGTAAACATTGCCCGTTCAATTTTGCTGCATTATACCATGCCAGCAATTAAGTAACGGTTTAAAATCGAAGTTTCAAACGATTAAAACAGTACAAAATCTTCACAGACAAAGAAAAAACTTCAAATGTTATTTTATTCTGTAATTGCAGTCAACGCCGGCGGCTAAAAGTTTCAGTATACTTTATAAATATAGTGTGTATTTTTGATACCAAAATTCAAATTACACTTTCAAAAACACTTTTTGAAGTTAAAGCAAAGGTGTAATAGCCCTTCACAGGTTTATGCGTTTGCAGAAAAAGCTGAAAATTTAACAAATGAACGGCATACAAAGCCGAAAAGTATACAAATACGGCTCATTCTTATCGCGAAACAAATACGAAATAAACAAAGTAAACACGTACCCTTTGTCTTTGAAAACATTTATAAGTTTGCAGATTATGAATCATTCCTCTTACACGGCTTTGTCTTGACCGTATCCACGTTCATCTTTGCTAACTGTCATGCTTCATATATCTTGTTTCTTCTCGTTTTACTTTCTTTGCACAAAGTTTATCAAACGCTTTTACAAAAATGTTTACGAAATGACAGTTAATATAAATTGCTGACGTTCTCATTGAATTACAAACTTTCTGTCTTAGCCAATCAGAACGTTCGTTGATTACTAGTCTACACTCGTTCGCATTTCACGCATGCGCACAAGTACCATGACCATTGAACGTCCACGGTCCACGACATAGAATTTGAGCAACTTTGGATTCCGCTATGTTCTGTCACAATACCCGGGTGTAATAAATCTCCCAGCGGAATTAGTACCCTCGCACGGCGCTTCGCCCCGGCTCGGGGATGAATTTCTAAGGAATTCTGAATTTTATCGAAATTATTTACTTTCGTTACAAAAGTCATAAAACTGAACAAAACATGGCAAAAATTAAAAATTGTTACTCCATTCTTACAATGATTTTTTAACTCTTCTCAACTTCTGTGATCAGTTCGTGAACCTGGCCGATAATAATAAAACAGCTTTTTACACTAACTAATATAAAACCAAAACAATTTTCCCGCCTTTTTAGTAAACTACACTAGGTCCCAGGCTTCATATCTGGGAACCCGGAGATTTAAGGAAATTTTACTCAATCTGAGGAATTTTTGTCCTTAGTCTAAGGATTTCTAAACAATAGGATGTGAGAGCCCTGATTTATGCTGTCAAAACTCAACAACTGCAAATCCTACTTCTGGTGAATCATATAGATAATATAATAGACCTTTTATATATATCATTATAAATAGGGCCATTACAACTAAAATTTATTTCTGTCAATGCTTTTGCAGTACATTTATAAATTCTATAGCTATATCATGGCATCATGCTAAGAATGAATAAGGTGTCAAGTGTTTAATTTTCAAAATTAAATGTGAAAGATTTAGTTTATGCAATTATGGGCATGTCGAGGACGCAAGAACAACTTTGCTCTCATTCCATCCCTGGAAAAGCTTCAAATGCCTTTAAAGAAAAGGATGCAAAAACTCGACCCAGAGAAAGTTAAGAGTATGTGTAGTAAGTAGTATTTGTTAGTAACTATGTGTGGAAGTTAATATATCTTATATACATATCTTGGTTTAGCTATTGTTGACTTTTACTTTTTCTGTGTGTAGAGCATCATTTCAATGCACATGGTTATGATACCGAAACATTGATTCAAAGAAGCCATCAATGCTGGCTGCTCTGGAAAAGAACAAGAACAAAGATGTCCAACACATTATTGGTCTGTTAGAGGATTGTAACCCCAACTAGAAAAAGGTATACACAGATATATATGTATATAATATACAATGTTGAACTATGCAAATCACATTTATTATGTTGCCTGCATGCTGAATCTTGTAATCAAATTTATTTAATAGAAATGGAAAACCATTGCATCTTCACTGCCCCGCTGCATCAGTTGGGGCAGAGAATGACCTGGACAATTATTTTGGGAAATTGTCCTGTAAATATTAAACTATAGTTCAAGAGTTACTCCATAAAAACTAAAAATATGCTCAAGTACGTGGCTGCTTGTCAAGTGTAGGATCTTGTTCTTTTGTGTCCCAGGATTTTTCCCATATGTAAATGTTTTATTTCCAAGCTTAGGAATATAAAGTTTTATAATTTTTAAATTTATTTTAGGATGACAGTGGTGTTGAAATTTCAACCATCTCCAAAGTTGCTATTAACTAGCTGGATCTCTTGGTGACATCCATTCACTAGACCTTGTGGCTGAAGGCATGGTAGCAGGAAAGTTTAAGCAGTTTTACATCTTAAATGCTGTTGTGTGTTTGCTGACTGCATTGTATGTATCCAACTCAGAGAACCCTAAAGCTGGAGGTGGGTAGACAAAGAATGTGTTCCTTCTTCTGGACCAGATATTACTACAAACAGACGGAAAACCGAACATTCCAATTGGACTTGAGAACTTTTTACCCCAGCTTTGAGAACCTGGAAATGACTTAAGTATAGATGAATCCTAGTAAGATAAGTGTTTGAATGTAGTAATTTGTATATATGTATGAAAATATAACCATTAGGATAAATTATTCATTATATTAGATCTTTTATAATATATATGTGTGTTTTGACAAAATTTGATTTGAAGTGCTCTGAATTTCAGGATAATTTAACCAATCTTTAATTGGTTGAAATAATTGGTCATAAAAACCATTGCACATTGGTTACATTAACCAAATGCAATATAGGTTACATTAACTTATTAAATATTGGTAGATTCAACCAATATTAATATTGGTAATTTTAACCATAATGAATTTGGTAAAAAAAATGACCAAATTTTAATTGGTTGTCCTGGTTGCATCCAGGAGAACCTTTTTTTTGTTGTTTCAACCATTCATTTTTTACAGTGCATGGATTCTTAATAGCAGCAGGCACTAAGCAAGTTGAACAGTTAAATACAGAAGCGTAGCTAGAAATTTAATTGAATGAATTGAATTGAATTGAATTGAGAGAGATTATTTATTAGAACTCTTGTTTCTACGGAATATGTAAACATGAATATACGGCCCTGGATAACTTAAATCAAACAAAATTTAGCGAGTTATTATATGATGATAAAAAATTATAAAAATTTTTTTCAAAAACACTGCATGACGTACGTATATAACAAAAAGGCGACTGTACCGCTATTTAACGTGTTTCCATCCATGATCATAGCGTCACATTCAACTTCACCTTCATTGCTTAAAAATGATCCGTAACCAGCATTAAAAAGCTCGCTATCTTCCAAAACTCGAACTGCCGCTTCTACTGCATCAACTGCTGTTCCGCCACCCTGTTATAAATAGTATATACTTTTCGTGATACCTTGGCAAGAAATCCTGGACCCGTATCTAATCCATATAATTTGCGCATCAGCTCAAATATACAATTGCAGCACTAAATTATTTAGCACATTCTTGGCTTTTTTAAAATTTCAGAAAATCATCGCACGTTTGCAATTTTGCTTTTTTCTTTTAATTCATGGTGAATTGAAGCGCGTGGAGTAATATTTGGCTGGTATGCGTTTTATGCCGTATTCAACGTGATAAATGACTAATAAATATCACTGATCAAAAATTTTGAAATACCACGTAATATTTTTTACCTTCGACGACAGAGGAATATATACAATACAATAAAAACTTACTGTCAAAACATGATATCCTGTTTTGGCCGACCTCTTGATTATCCCCATAAATTCTGGTTCCTTGATATCATCCCACAAAAGCTGCCTATACGCACCTCCCTGAACAATGATCTGCGGGCTTAATTTCCTATATGCAAAAGATTTCGAAAGATTTAAACTGTTTTAAAAAAAAAATTCGCTTCGTGTTGCCAAATCGCGTCCCCAGTCTTTATAATTTAACACGCAGGATTGTAGCATGTTTTACACTATTCGAATCAGAAAGAGCCCTTAGGGCAAGTATATTTTTTGTATTCTATATCTATCTCTTTTATCAGTTAGGTAGTCTTAGTTAGGTAAGCTAGATTAGCGTTGGTGAGACAAAGGCGGCTAGATAGTCCCATACAGGGGCAAAAACCTGAGGCACGAGCTTGAGCCAGACTGACAATATGATGGGCTGTCTATACATGCATGAGTCCGGTTTCCCGCGGGATTTAACATAGAGTAAAATTATTTTGAGCTATTAAAATAAGTGAATAGCATAATCCTAGCAGTCGAGTAGTTACAGTTTGTTACAACTCAGTTAATACCTCAGTCGAAAGCTCTATAAAAAAACAATATATATATATATACACTGTAAAAAATGAATGGTTGAAACAACCAAAAAAAAAAGGTTCTCCTGGATGCAACCAGGACAACCAATTAAAATTTGGTTATTTTTTTACCAAATTCGTTTTGGTTAAAATTACCAATATTAATATTGGTTGAATCTACCAATATTTAATAGGTTGATGTAACCTATATTGAATTTGGTTAATGTAACCAATGTGCAATGGTTTTTTTGACCAATTATTTCAACCAATTAAGGATTGGTTAAATTATCCTGAAATTCAGAGCACTTCAAATCAAATTTTGTCAAAACACACATATGTATTATAAAAGATCTAATATAATAAATAAATTATCCTAATGGTTATTTGCATTTATACATATATACAAAGTACTACATTCAAACACTTATCTTACTAGGATTCATCTATCTATACTTAAGTCATTTCCAGGTTCTCAAAGCTGCGGTAAAAAGTTTTTAACTCCAATTGGAATGTTCGTTTTTCCGTTTGTTTGTAGTAATATCTGGTCCAGAAGAAGGAACACATTCTTTGTCTACCCACCTCCATCTTTAGGGTTCTCTGCGTTGGATACATACAATGCAGTCAGCAAACACACAACAGCATTTAAGATGGAAAACTGCTTAAACTTTATTGCTACCATGCCTTCAGCCAAAAGGTCCAGTGAATGGATGTAACCAAGAGATCCAGTTAATAGCAACTTCGGGAATGTTCTTTTTTTACAATGGTCTAAATTTCAACACCACTGTCATCCTAAAATAAAAGTTAAAAATTATAAAACTTTATATTCCTAAGCTTGGAAATAAAACATTTACATATGGCAAAAATCCTGGGACACAAAAGAGCAAGACCCTACACATGACAAGCAGCCACTTGAGCATATTTTTAGTTCTTATGGAGTAACTCTTGAACTATAGTTTAATATTTACAGGGACAATTTCCCAAAATAATTGTCCAGGTCTTTCTCTGCCTCAACTGATGCAGCGGGGCAGTGTAGATGCAATGGTTTTCAATTTCTATTAAATAAGTTTGATTACAAGATTCAGCAGGCAACATAATAAATGTGATTTGCATAGTTCAACATTGTATATTATATACATATATATCTGTAGATACCTTTTTCTAGTTCGGGTGACAATCCTCTAATAGACCAATAATGTGTTGGACATCTTTGTTCTTGTTCTTTTCCAGAACAGCCAGCATTGATGGCTTCTTTGAATCAATGTTTGGGCATCTTAACCATGTGCATCGAAATGATGCTCTACACACAGAAAAAGTAAAAGTCAACAATTAGATAAACCAAGATATGTATATAAGATATATTAACTTCCACAAATAGTTACTAACAATTACTACTTACCACATATACTCTTAACTTTCTCTGGGTCGAGTTGGGGTTTTGCATCCTTTTCTTTAAAGGCATAATTTGAAAGTTTCCCAGGGATGGAATGAGAGCAAAGTTGTTCTTGCATCCTTGACATGCCCATAATTGCATAAACCAAATTTTGACCTTTGGTTAATATGTTTGGATATAAGAAAATCTGTAAATTTTAACAGTAAATATGAAATTTAAACATTTGACACCTTATTCATTCTTAGCATGATGCCATGATATAGCTATAGAATTTATAAATGTACTGCAAAAGCATTGACAGAAATAGTTGTAATGGCCCTATTTATAATGATATAAATAAAAGGTATATTATATTATCTATATGATTCACCAGAAGTAGGATTTACAGTTGTTGAGTTTTGACAGCATAAATACAATAATACTTGCCATTTCTGATTCAGCATCAGAATTTGAGGATTTCTGATTCAGCATCAGAATTTGAGGATTTCTGATTCAGCATCAGTCACAAGAATCTTGCACTTAAAGGTGATCTTGAAGCCTTGATGGAGTGAATAAAGTAATCTTTTATTAAATGACTCAGTGCATGGTTATATATAGAGGGCATTTCATATTTAATTAATACTAGTAGGCATGTGACAGCTAGACAAAGTTTTGAAAAAGTGTCCAGCAGCCATACAAAGTCTGATCTGAAAAAATAGTCAATATTTTAAATATAAACATATACTATATACAAACACACTCACCACTGAATTATAATACTTTAGCTGTACACATGTTGTTGTTGAAATTGTAGATAGTTGAATGGAACCTTTGATTATTTTCTTATCAACTTTAGAAATTCCACATGGCCATGACACAATTACTTCTTCCTCGCGATCACAGTCACTATTCACAAATAATCCGGATCTCCTCGCATATTAATCCAGCGTGTTTCACCAATTTCGCATGACTACTCATTGACAAATTCAAATAACGCGTATTTTATGTTAAAATACGAAAGAAAAACTCACTAAATTCTACTATAAAACCTTGAACCGATGACAAAGAGTCAAAGACGCGCTCAAAATTTGAAAATAACGCGTGTCGGTTATACAAGTCCCACATAACCTTGCGGTCCTCTTTGGGCAAAACGCCCGCCACGTAACCTGCGAACAGGTATATTATGAAGACAGTTTACAGATACATGCATGTGTGATTTGTCCTTACAAAACGAGTGATTTTTGCTGAGAAATTTAATTTTAAGATTTAATATTCTATAGGATTTGTAAATTCTATAGGATTTGTGAATTCTATAGAATACGGCAATGGAATTCTATATAGCATAAGATCATAAGAAGTCCTATAGAATATTCTATAGCCATAGGATTTAGAATGTGCTATAGCATTCTAGCATATTTTATTGGATTCAATAGAACATAGAACCAGAAGTCTACAAATATACCCCATTGACCACAAAGAGTAATTGGTAAATTTAACCAAATTTTATTTGTTGCTACTAAATATATTTGGTTGTTTTTACCAATATGAGCTTTCATATCCATTTTACCAATTTTTTATTGGTTATTTCTACCATTTTAATTTGGTTTTAACCAATTTAATTGGTTGAAACAACCATTTTAAATGGTTGCAACCTTTTTTTTTGGTCATTTCAACCATTCAGTTTTTACAGTGTATATATATATATATATATATATATATATATATATATATATATATATATATATATATATATACAGTCGTTATCACTAAGGTGGTCACCTTTGTATTATCACTATATTGTATTATTATTATAAACGTTAGCAATAGACATAAAAAGAAAACATAATAAGATAAAGGCCTTTATTTCATTTTCCGAGCTAAGTTCCGTCTGTGTTTTAACGACAAGAAAATTTACAAATAAGAAAGTAAAAAACTGCCGCAACTCGCAAGTTTATCGATATGTAAGCAAACCAAAATATAAACAATGTTTATTGAATACTGATCAGATCGCAAACTTCCGGTTCACCTTACTAACTCTCCACTTACGTTTGGATTTAAAAATTAACGAATAGTTTTTCAGAATTCATATAAGCGAATAATTATTTACTTACTTCTTGCTTGTTGACAGTATAATTTCAGCCATATCAGCAACATCTCCCAGAATCCAAATAAAAATTTACGACGCTGTGAAATCTGTGAAAGTACGTCGTCAACAAAGTAACGACGCACTTGTTTTGCGGTATATTTATGCGCAGTCAGTAAAAATTGGAGAGTTTACTTCCGGTCAGCCGAGTCGTCAGCGCGCGTTGTCGCATCTTAAGCTCGCCTATTTTTCAAATACGACTATCTAGAGTGAGCAGAATAACTGTTTTATTATATACATGCACAAGCGCTGAATAAAACCTATCGTACGTTGAATACTTTTGTTTCAAAGTTTGTTGCCCTTTCGGTGCACTTTGGTATACTTTTATCAAAGAAACCTTGACTTTCATCGTCGCTTGTCTCCCCAGATCTTGCCGCGATTTTTTTACGTTTCTCTACTAGACAGATATGAGTAAATATCTGTCTAGTAAATAACCAATCAGCTTGCCTGTTAGCTCATATCCAGCGCTTGTGTATATAATAATACATGGTATACAAGACAAGTTCACGGAGCTATAACCTGAGATATCACTAAAACTGTCCACATGCATTTGACCTCTCTGATGTTAAAGGAGCTGTACACATAGGTACATTGAGGACTATTTTAAAACAAAATCCACCATGGTGAAGTGCACTTTACCTTATCTTTACAGCTTCTGCTTTTTCTTCAACTTCTTCAATATTCTCAATGCCAACCACCAATCCCTCCGTTTCTACTCCGATATCTGAGAATTCTCTCTCTAAACGTTCCTTTATTTTTCCAGATTTATATTCTTCTAAAACCTCGAGAAATCTTTCGTCCGTGAAGCAATGCAGTAAAACATGTAGACTTCCCGGCTCAATTTCCCCCATTTGTTGATCTGGTCTATCACCACCAAGACTTTCATTTACAGCTGCACTGAATTCCGGTTCTCTTGACGTAACATACTTGTATATTCCAAGCATGGCGCCCAGAGAGACCGTCACAACAGAACCTGCCACTAATAGGTCTTTAACCGTTGCTCTTTCAGCGTCGATAGTGAACTTAAAATCACCAACAGAAATTAAAGCACGGGGTCCTTGAACAACCTGAGTTGCCATCTTAAAACTTCCTATTTGGTAAGAAATGAAATTGAAGACTGTGTGTATGTTTGTGCGCAAGACCACCTGCCGTCGGGTCAGGCATATTTGTTTCCCACAAGCTACTGCCATGCATCTGGTTTATATATTTAAAAGCTGGTAACATATGTGTTTCACATTAGAAAGTTTTAGAGCATTCAATGTCTGTAAGCGAATGGCGAACATATAATTTTTTTTAAAATGGTAATTTTACCATTCACTTATATAATGGGAAAAGTTATCAAGCTGAGTATTCCGGGCTCAATACTTCCGAATATTACCTTGAATATTGGCAATATTCTGTCGTATTCCGTGATATTCTGTGGGAATATTGCCTGAATACGGGTCGTATTCCGACCAGAATATCTCGGAATAAGGCACACTTGATATTCTGTATCAGAATATGGCCAGAATATTTTTAAAGTTTTATATGATATATATACATATTCAACATGTCATAATTATCTGTTAAGAACGACACTACTGTATAAGTCTATACGATAGCTGAACGCTATAATGGCTTGCACAGTTTTAAGGTGATAACCTGTAGGCTTCTATATATATATATATTGGTATAGGGGGTTTCCTTTGTCATAAAAGTGTTCAACAAAAGAAGCTATATACCACGTTTAAGAAGGCTATTTACACATAAAAAACTACAAATTTGTTATACAACTTACAGTTTACATGGAAAATTATCCCCAGAGCACAACCGCATACAAATCTAAGCAAGCGATGTAATTTATGCATCACTCAGAAATTTTTTATCATTTGCAAACCCCATGATGTGTACATTAAACAGTAGAACTATAGAAGTGAACTTTCTAACAAATGCAGTCACGGAGAAAAGCTTTTATTAAAGAACGTGTAGCGAACGAGTATAAATAAGACCGAAGTTAGCTGGCGCACTTTAGACCTGACGAGAAAGTACTCGCTAGAGTGCTCTCGAAACAAATTTGTAGTTTTTTACGTGTAAATTGCCTTCTTGAACGTTGTATATATATATATATATTTTGATAAATTTTGATATTAAGCACGCTTAGGCTTGTGCACTCTCGTTATAGTAAATTTTGTATGACAGCTCGCGACTGATTGTCCCGCTCATGTGAATAACACGTGAATGCGTGTTAGTAATAATCCCACATTAGTAATATAATACAATAACATCACATCTTCATATCATGAATAAAATCTCTTTTATGTTTGTGTGTTGGTTTCCTTCCTCCTTTTAAACCAGCCATTGTCCAGTCCCAAGCCTGGAATGAGAAATCGGTGAGGGGAAGGAATATTATTGTATGTAGCTAAAGTAGAATTGATCATGGTAAGCAATAGTGATATGATGTCCTGCTTGTAGCTCCTCATACTATCTCAGTAAATTTAAATTTAAATAAAGCACGCTTGGGCTTGTGCACTCTTGATTTGCTATAACAACCTTTCTAAATTTTGATATTAAGCACGCTTAGGCTTGTGCACTCTCATTATAGTAAATTTTGTATGACAGCTCGCGACTGATTGTCCCGCTCATGTGAATAACACGTGAATGCGTGTTAGTAATAATCCCACATTAGTAATATAATACAATAACATCACATCTTCATATCATGAATAAAATCTCTTTTATGTTTGTGTGTTGGTTTCCTTCCTCCTTTTAAACCAGCCATTGTCCAGTCCCAAGCCTGGAATGAGAAATCGGTGAGGGGAAGGAATATTATTGTATGTAGCTAAAGTGGAATTGATCATGGTAAGCAATAGTGATATGATGTCCTGCTTGTAGCTCCTCATACTATCTCAGTAAATTTAAATTTAAATAAAGCACGCTTGGGCTTGTGCACTCTTGATTTGCTATAACAACCTTTCTAAATTTTGATATTAAGCACGCTTAGGCTTGTGCACTCTCGTTATAGTAAATTTTGTATGACAGCTCGCGACTGATTGTCCCGCTCATGTGAATAACACGTGAATGCGTGTTAGTAATAATCCCACATTAGTAATATAATACAATAACATCACATCTTCATATCATGAATAAAATCTCTTTTATGTTTGTGTGTTGGTTTCCTTCCTCCTTTTAAACCAGCCATTGTCCAGTCCCAAGCCTGGAATGAGAAATCGGTGAGGGGAAGGAATATTATTGTATGTAGCTAAAGTGGAATTGATCATGGTAAGCAATAGTGATATGATGTCCTGCTTGTAGCTCCTCATACTATCTCAGTAAATTTAAATTTATATATATAATATATATTATATATATATATATATATATATATATATATATATATATATATATTATATATATCTAAAGGTTCTAAAATAACACGCAGGTAGTATTACTAATACCGCAAAAGATCTCTCCGGGATCTCTAGGTAACAAAGAACAAAACGCCGCAAAAAGGCAAACTGCGGTCTCCTTAGCATATTGAACAGCGTGAGTTTAATATCGTTTTTTTTTAATCAGCTAATGAATATTAAGTCCCGTTTACATTGCATGCAGTGTCGATGGAGAGTCTGTCTGTCTGTCAATTCCGTTTAAGATATAAGCTTGAGCCATAAATAAAAGCTTCACTAGCTAAGTTTTAATTAATTGTGTGTGATATATAGTTAAGTGCATGTTTCTGGCCTATAAACAAGCCCTAAAGGGCATAGTACAAAATATGGACTGGACTGGACTGGACTGGACTGGACCGGTCCATATTTTGTTTCTCTGGACTCAAAATATGATTCACATCGCCTAGCTGGCATTTTTGTTTACGATTGGAGAAGTAAGATTGCATTAATGACAAGGCATTTCCAGTTATACCACACAGCACTAATTTATGCAATAATATATCATGGTTAACCGTGTCAAATGCCTTTTTAAGTCTAAAAACACAACCAGGTTGAACAACTGACGATCCATATTCACATACCAGCTGTTTCTACTGTCAAAAAGTGCCGAAGTTGTCGAATGATATTCACGATATCCCAGGGGCGGATCTAGGATTTTTTTACGTTAGTCAAAATTTTCGTAGGCCAATTTTCGTCACCAATCGTCCTCCCCCTGCCAGATTTATGAAATTTGTGAGGCTTTCCAAGCTTAATGCCAGGTTATAGTCTGCTAAATTCCTAGGGCACAGCTATTGAATGCCACACAAAACATTGTGTAGGCACTGAAATGGAAGGTTTAAAAAGGGACGTTTTGTGGGTATAAAATGCATGTTTTATAGCAATAGTCAAATCTCAATAATGGTAGAAATTTACCCCTTCGAACAGATCTCTCAAGAAATTTTCAGCTTAAAATGTTATTGTCTAGTGAAATGTAAGAACACAGGTTTATTACGTTATCATTGAATTTGGTCAAAGCGAAATTGCTTTATATTTATATATTATAATGATTTCGCAAATATCCATAGCTTTCTAAATCTTTCAAACTGCAAATTACAGATTATTACACTAGCTCACAATCTATACAATGCCAGCAAGAAGAATCTGGGTAATGCGAATAATCAATACAACAAATGAGAATATGAATAGGCTCGAAATTCTAAATCGATTTGACGGGCGACGGGCGAATGCAAATATATGCTAATAACAACAGCCTCAAAGCCGGATATCCAAACTGGTGTTTAGAAAGAATCGAGTTTTCTTGCAAATAATCATAAATCTCGGATCATAAAGATTTCTTTCCATTACCTCACTATAATAGCAGGCAAAATAAAAATTGGCCTATAGTTTTCTTGTTGATTTCGGGGACCTTTTTTATGAAAAGTTAGTACTCTAGCTACTTTCCATTCAAGAGGAAAAAAGGTGGTTTCATCATAAATTATTATTTCATTTACACCCAAATGAGTCTTGGATCGTCCCAATAGATTGTTAATTGTTTTCCAAGCTTCTTTGGGATTATTTCTTTGAGTAGCTATTTTAGTGCGGTAATAATTCGACTTTGTGTCACATAAAGAAATATTAACCCTGTTTCTACCACTTTCATAATAATCCCCGGCACTTAGTTATCATGGCTTTCTGTTTACTTTTGTCTTTGTCATAAATAAGGTTTTTTATCTGAGCAATAAGCCATGGAATAGGTGGAGATATTTTTCTGATGTGGTGGATTGGGGCATACTTTTCTAAAATCTCCAGGAATAACTCTTTCCAAAGTTCCCACATACAGTCTCTATTTGTTTGCAAAACAATATTTTCTCAGGGTTGCCTAATATAACTCAGTAACAAGTTGTGATAGTTGATAGAATTCAAGGATACCATTAAGCGTTTTTGAAGGCTGGTTCACATTGTCCTTAATCACATCGCGATTAAGATCACCTAATATATAGGTTTCTTTGTTTTCATTGTCAATTGATCCAAGCAAACTGCCTCAAGATTATCCGGAACCAGATCTTTTCGAACTTTGTCCCCGAGCAAGGGTACCAATTCCGCCCGGGAATGCAAATGCGAAATCAAAGTTACATTACACAGCCAGAAACGCCACAGACTTGCTGCAAGTTGCGGGTTTTACCGGCCTGCTGCAAGTTGTCAACAAGTTGCAGCAAGCTTGTTGACGTCATCAACTTGCAGCAAGCCGGTAAAATCAGGCTTGCTGCAAGTTGACATTTGCAGACTTGATGCAGGTTGATGAAACAAGTTGCATCGAGTCTGCAAATGTCAACTTGCGGCAAGCCTGATGGAACAACTTGCATCAAGTCTGATGAGCGCATCAATGCTGATGCAAGTTGAGAAAAGCAGGCTTGCTGCAAGCTGTCACTTGCAGACTTGATGCAACTTGTTTCATCAACTTGAATCAAGTCTGTCGATATCAAGTTTTAACAGGTCTGATGGAACAACTTGCAGCAAGTCTGTGAGCACATCAATGTTGATGCAAGTTGAGAAAATCAGACTCGAGGCAAGTTGTTATCTACAGGCTTGCTGCAAGTTGTTCAAACAATTTGCAGCATGGTTGTGGCTAACAAGTCCTGACAAGTTTGATAACAACTTGCAGCAAGTCGTTAGAATCAGGCTTGTTGCAACTTGATATTTGCCGTTTGCTATGGCAACTTGATAACAAGTTTATTTGATTTGTTCACAACGAGGTTCACAGTTTATAACAGGTTTGTTTATTGTTCGCTTCGGCCGTGAAAAGCAGTTTCCTCGATTATTTTATTGCTCTACACATGAATATTGTTAATGGAGATTTTTGTATTTTAAATCAAAAAGATTATTTTGCTTTATTTAGCCATACAGCTATTTCTAATCAATAAAATTAGATGAGTTGAAATGGACAGCTGTAGAAAAATTCTCGCAAGTCGCAATAATTAAAAATTTTATAAAAATTGAAATTTAGGAACAACTTGCTGACGTATACTATCGTTACGTTTCTTCAGTTTCTTTAATCTGGCTGGATAAGCGCGTATGCACTCGCCATTAATCCTCTTTGCAATTGGACGAAATATTACAAAGATATTAAACACGTAATCAAGTTCGGTTGTTTCATAGACAATCCAGAAGACACGTGTCTTCTGGATTGTCTATGGTTGTTTTTGTCTCATTTTGAGTCAACAAAATTTCAAGTTTTTAACAAGTGCGAAGTGCGAACTAAAATCCTCGCAAAATCAAATAAAGCGAAGAAGAAAGAAATCTCAAAAGAAGAAAGCTCAAAGCTGGTTTGATTTTTGAAGAAAGTGGCAACGAAAATACATGATTTAAAGCTTAACAAAAAAAATACATGAACGACATCGACATCGTTGATATGAATATGAAATTCGTTACTGAATTTCTTTCCAATTTTAAGAGAAATCTGTAACGAGGAAGACGCCTTATTGAAGCTTTGTGTATGTACTATTTTAAAGAAAAATATTTTGTTTCTTTGTTTTGCTCAGTTGAAACTTATCTCACAAGTGTTAAAATGCTTGATATTTTACGAAACATTAAAACCGAAGTCTCGACCGAAGTATGGCAACCTCGATGGCTACCGTTTGGCTGTTTTTTGTTTAAAATTGTGGATATACGAAGCTTCATAAGGCGCTTTCCTCACTTCGCTTTTTGACAAATTGCATCAAGCCTGCAGTTCACAAATTGCATCAAGTCTGCAGTTCACAAATTGCATCAAGTCTGCAGTTCACAAATTGCATCAAGCCTGCAGTTCACAAATTGCACCAAGTCTGCAGTTCACAAATTGCATCAAGCCTGCAGTTCACAAATTGCATCAAGTCTGCAGTTCACAACTTGCATCAAGTCTGCAGCTGGCCTGCTGCAACTTGCGCGTTTCTGGCTGTGTATGTCATGGACGTTGGGTGTTTTTGTTATGCGCATGCGTAATTTTAAGACAAGTTAAAACGGATAACTAGCGAACGTTTGCGCTTGCGTGCGATTGGCTAAATTAAAATTTTGGTTCGCGTCAGCATAACTGATATTTTGATATACAAAACTTTTTCAAAAATATTTTTCATTTGGATGGTTTTGAAAATATACAAAAAATTCACTCGTAAAATTGATTAAAATATAAAGTAAAAGATGCTTTCGGATAAGGAAACTTTGATTCAAATAGATGGTGAAAAATCTACGATTTTAAAGCATTTTTGGAGTGTTTTTGAACAGGTAAATAGGTAGATTTTGTATTTTAAAGCATGAAAGTATTTTGTAAGTTTAACTTGTGAATTTATCAACAAACGTACGACACCTTTGAATTTATTCTTCAATTTCGTTAAAATGATTTTTATTGGGAAAGCATTTATTTTTAAATGTGAATGTGTTAAAAAAGGAATTGAAATTTCGCTAAAAATTTCAGTGATGGAAATATATGTTTATTGCTTCAGGCGAGGGGATTTTGCATGCACGTATTTCTGGTAATTAATAGAAGTGCGAAGGTATATACAAACACCTCCACCTTTGCGTGATCTGTTATTTCGGATGATATCACATCAGAAATTGTTGAGAGTTTCATTTAAGGCAAATAAATCGAATTAGTTAAAACGTAGTTAAGAGTTTTATACAACCGGCCCCTGAAAGCGAAGAAAATTGAAGGAAGCAGTGGTCAACGCTACATTAAACGCAGTAGAACAGACCATCTTATAGGACGACCAATCGTCTGTCGAAGTTGCAAAGCAAGAAAAGAAATCCTGAAGAGCGTACTGGCGCGTGGACAGCCTCGTACCCAGGCACTTTATTGGAAAACATTCAGCGTAATATAGAGATCTGTGGCTGAGATGTGCGAGCGCGCAGGGGTGCTTGGGGAGGACGCGGCAAATGAAGCGCCTGGCAGAATGGTTGTTGCTAAAGGAGATGGACGAGAGGTGACCGTGAAAGGTCTGGGTTCAGTTGCGTGTTTATTGCGCGTTCGTGGTAAGCGCGAGAACATCTTAATGAATGGAAATTTTGTTATTTTGGGATATATTTTCAAAGTCAAACTTCACTAAGGGCCTGTTCATATGAGACGGGCCAGCCCGGTTTAGCCGGGCTAGCACGGCAGTGGCGGGATGTCGCTTCACATATTATTTTACTTTATTTGTAAAATTGCATTCATATGGAACCAGGCCAGCCCGGCTTTGGCGAGATCTCGCCTGAACAAAGCGAGATCTCGCCTTTAACGGGCTCATATGAAAACAGCAAAAGCGAGCTAGCCCGGCTCAACCGGGCTGGCCCGGCTCATATGAACAGGCCCTAAGTCAAAGATTCATTTAGGTTCAACTGCACAAATGAAACCGAACGATGTTGAAATGTTAGAAAGTATTTTTACATTTATGCAAGTATTTATAGGGTAAAATGTAGGATTATTGTTTTAACACGCAATTAAAGGCATGTACCGTGCGATATGGGTCTCAAATGCTTTTATTTTCTGCATGCAGTTAGAAGAAAAACATTTTTCAACAATATCCAGAGGCGCCAACAAGCAATTACAGGAGTACTATCTGTGTACAATAACAGAGATTTATGAGTCTCAGGCTAAGGTATGTGGCCATGTAGTCCCTCTTCTCCAAAGGAGTAAATTTAAAATTAAATGCAGGGGAAATTAAAGATTGAGGCATTAGAGTTATTAGTTATTATTATTTGTCATTATTTCAGGCAGAAGACTACTATTCCCCTCTTTCACCAGTAAATTTTTTTCACTTTTCACTCAAAAATTGCTGATATGACTATGCTGGTGTACATTAATTATGAGGTTACATGTCTGTAATTAATATAACAAGAAAAACCTTACTATTCCAATAATTCAAATTCATGCCATTCTTGGGTGAAATGTTAAGCTCACATTGTAAATCAGATAATAAGAATGTTGCTAATTATATACTGTTATGTAGATTTTATTTCTATTTACGCGAGGTAGGAGATCTTTTACAATGGTTTTACTACAGTTCAATAATGTTCTCTTCTTTCTCCGTTCTTCTCTTCTCTACTTCTCGATCTTCGTCGTTTTGCGTTCTTGTCTTCGGTCGTTGGTTCTGTAAAGGTTGAGCTTCCTAACGTTTCATATGCTTTTTACTAAGCTAGTCCACTCTCGTTTCGGGGTTCCGTCTGAAGTTCTTGTGTCCACTCTCGTGTTCAGTCCACTGAAGGTTGGAGTGTTGTGCACGCCCTTTTATAGTAACGGTTGAGAGACATCTGTAAACGTCATCAACCAGAGTGGGCTGATCCTTATCCAACCAATCAGCGTTGTTAGTTAGAAATGGGGGTTGGCATTAGAAGCTCGTTCCAGCTCTCATATCTTGTTTGTAAAAGGCGTAGACGCATTAGTCGAGTTGGTCTTTAGCTCTATCTATCAATACTTTCTAATGTTCACAACTTAAATATTTATCATCGACAAGCATTAAAATTATCAAACATTGTTTCTATGAACCTTATTTTATAACTTAACTATTTATTCTACTATTTTAATCGAATTAAACTTTCTCTGACGTAATCCTTAAAATGCTCGACCGCGCATTATAAAAAACACATTTGATTGACATAAGAGCTTCGCAGCTGCCTAAAGCACATATTTTCAATTATGACAGTTAAACTTGGCAACGACATACGACTGTTGATCCAGATGTGCACGTTCTGACAGGATGATTGATATTTTCACCTTACTACTTTATTCAATCCCACGAAATGTCATGCATCAAAGGAAATGTGATTAATGATTGCGAATGGGCCGAAATTATATTTACTCAGGCATCTTGTGGCAAAACTTAATCACTAATCCCTGTCATGCTCTTGCTACTTCTATTTCTATAGCTATTTTTATATACGTATCTCTGAACACAATGAAGCCTTGCGTAACAATACTGTGTTGAAAAGATTTACACACACAACATTAAATTTACTCAACTTTATTTCTTCTTAAAATCGCAAATTGTCATTGAACAAGGTTTCTATTGAACAAGGTTTCTCTTGTTATACTACGTACAGACATGTAACCTCATAATTAAATGATTAATGTACACCAGCATAGTCATATTAGCAATTTTTGAGTGAAAAGTAAAAAACATTTACTGGGGAAAGATGGAATAGCAGTCTTCTGCCTGAGATAATGGCTAATAATAGTAACTAATAACTCTAATGCCTCAATCTTTAATGTCCCCAGATGAATTTAATTTTTAATTAACTCCTTTGGAGAAAAAAGGGACTACTTGCCCACATACAGTACTGTGCAAAAGTTTCAGGCCCCCAGTCAAATTGTCACTTGTTAGTAAAATTCATGGTATTGCAAGACATGCTAGGTAGAAAGACTTGTAGTGGTCTTGCACTTGGTACAGCCACCATGAGAGACCATTATTGCGGCACAATGCCCAGTCATTGACCTAACAAGCTTGTTTGTTACATCTGGATCAACAGCCTCACGTGATGCGAAAATGGTCTCTTTGATTCTTCCAGATGTCGAGATGGTCTTCTATCTGACCTCTTCTTCACTTATTCCCAGAGATATTCGAACAGGTTTAGGTCAGAATTCTTTCGTTGCCCTGAACTGATTGATATTTCTTTCGGTGGGGCTTTTTTCTCTGTCACATGGTGCCCTATCTTGTTCAAAGATGAAGTCTCAACCGCAAAGCTCTCTCCACCTTTTAGAAAGTCCCAAGATCGTAAATTTTCGACTAGATACGGAAAATGGTATCTTTGACTTGTATCTAGAACTTTCCTAATAGATGAGATGGCTTTGTGGTGGAGATTATATCTTTCAGTAAGATGGGGGCACCATTTCATTCAGAAAAGAGCCTGAAAGAAAGTGATATTGACCTGCCCAGGGCTATAAGAGATTGCTGACGTAGACTTCATTGAACATTTTTGGGAATAAGTGAGGAAGAGGTCAGATAGAAGCCCATCTCGACATCTGGAAGAATGAAAGAGACCATTTTCGCATCACGTGAGGCTGTTGATCCAGATGTAACAAACAAGCTTGTTAGGTCAATGAGTGGGCATTGTGCCGCAATAATGGTCTCTGGCTGTACCAAGTGCAAGACCACTACAAGTCTTTCTACCAAGCATGTCTTGCAATACCATGAATTTAACTAACAAGTGACAATTTGACTGGGGGCCTAAAACTTTTGCACAGTACTGCACCTTAGCCTGAGATTCATAAATCTATCTTATTGTGATACAGACAGTACTCCTGTGCCTACTTGTTGGTACATTCCACTTAATGGGGTTGAGAGGCTGGGGGCTTATTTATTTTGTGTGGATTTATTTAACTATGAAATGATTTGGCACACTGCCATACATACACAGAAAGTGTTATTGTAAAGAAAACCATTAGATGTTACAAAAGTACTTGTCTTTTATGTGAAGGAAGGACTTAATAACTTAAAAAATTACATTCTGATGGGGGTGGGAGCTATATATTTAGGAGACAAGACTGATGTTATGGTAAATCTTTACATATAATAAACAATTAGTCTCAGCACTGTGCCACTTTGTACTATAATGCAAATCGCTTTACCATTATAAAGGTGGATACAGTTTTACTTCTAACTGCATGCAGAAAATAAAAGCATTTGAAACCCCATATCGCACGGTACATGCCTTTTATAATTGCGTGTTAAAACATTAATCCTACATTTTGCCCTATTAATACTTGCGTAAATGTTCGATTATATAGCATATAGATCTTTCTAATATTTCAACATCGTTTGGTTTCATTTGTGCAGTTGAACCTAAATGAATCTTTGACTTTGTGAAGTTTGACTTTGAAAATATATCCCAAAATTACAAAATTTCCATTCATTAAGATGTTCTCGCGCTTACCACGAACACGCAATAAACACGCAACTCAGACCCAGACCTCTCACGGTCACCTACCTCTCGTCCATCCCCTTTAGCAACAACCGATGTTTTATTGCATTCTGTCAAGATCAATTACATAATCCAATTTCAATTTATGGTTCGAGTTATTGACAATACAAATGCTAATAACCCGACCGAAAGGGAAAGGTTTTGGATAGAAAAATTCAATGTTATGTGCCATTAGGTTTAAATGAGAGGAAAGATTGTTAAGTGTATGGTTATGCTAATTTTCAGGTAATTAGGCTATATAGGTTTGAAGGACGGTGAACAGATTGTTATTTCGTTTCTGACGAAGGGGCTTGCCCCGAAACGTAAAATAAAATTATTATTTCATTTTACTTTTTTGTATATTGATGTATATACAAGTATGTTGAAAGGCTGGCTCTTTATATATATATATATATATATATATATTATATATATATATTATATATATATATATATATATATATATATATATATTATATATATATATATATATATAATATATATATATATATATTATATATATACCCATTTGCAAAAACGTAGAATTGCATATGATTACATTTGCATGGGATTTCAATCACATTACACAACATATGCAATTCTAATTAGATTTCGAGTATCTATCTATATATCTATCTGCGGCCAACGTTTTTGCAAACGGGTGTATATATATATATATATATATATATATATATATATATATATATATATATATATATATATATATATATATATATATATATATATATATATATATATATAGTGTAAACGCGGCTTAAGGGCGCCACTCTCCTGTAACTCTCGATAAGCTGACGGAGATTTTTCATGGAGGGAAAGGGCAAAACGAATAGTTTGGGGGTAGTACCTTCTACCCATCTTGGTTGTTTTAACAATTTCATTTGTTCTTGCCAAACAAATACATACAAACAAGTAATAGACTATAAGTACGCTTACCAGCTGTGATACATTCTGGCTTAAAATACCGTTCACAAAAAAAATATGTTGTTTGCTTCAATCCTTTTCTTTAGGTCTGTTGTAATTTCTGCAGTTCTTAATATTAAACGAAGACATTCTTCGCGGGCTGTTTGCTTAAGTTGCTTCGTATGATCACTATCAGAAGCAGACACACGCGGAATCGGAAATAGCGACAGATCGTGCTTTCCGCAAGTGGAACGGCCAAAAAAGCGCGATGATACCATCATCCATGACCACAATACGCCTCGAAACAAAAGAAAAATTCAACGCAGCGAAACAAGGACGAAATACAAAATACTTTCGGAAGAGTTCAGTGAACACGCTTGTGAATGTAATAGAGCTTATAGCTCTGATTAACTGATACCGCTTTTGGTCACATGACCAAAATAAAAGTGGACAATAACATATTTTGTCACGTGGTACGTAGCCTAGCCATCCCCCTTCCATTAACTGTGAACGACCGGAAGCTTTGCAGTATTAAAAACTTACGTGGTGTACCTACAAGCTAATTTACTTAATATAAATATAATATACCAGTCACATACTATGGCGTGCATGCGCGCCTGTTAAAATCGATATACAGACCGGACGTGATGCGGCAACGCGACGCGAATTTTGAGTTTTCAGAAGCATATAAATTAAATTCTGGAAGCAAAATTTAGAAACTATGGACGCTAGAGCAGTCAAAATGTTTTATTGTTATGTAATCTACAAGAATATTATGATGGTTTAAAATTTATTTGATTTTAAAAAAATTAAAAACGTTGAAAATTCGCGCCGCGTTGCTGCATCGCATCCGGTCTGCATGTGTTGTGGGCCTTTAGAGGGCTACTGTGGTTTGGCGCAAACTTCGCAACGAAATTGCGAACTTCGCAACGAATTTGATTCACATACAACATGGCAGTTGTGGACTACTCTCAATGGAAGTCAACGTTTAAGGAAAAGTTAGATGAAGAAACTAATTCAAAAGTGTTCCAAGCGTTAAAAGCGGGTTTACCTCAAGAATTTTCACAGAGAACGTCTGATTTGCATAAAAGCAAACTTTTGCGCCCAACTAAATTTCATTTTGAAACATGACATCTATTTGTTCTTTTGTCAACAATTTCAACTGCAATCTTGAGGTGAACCCGTTCGCCTATTAACGTTTGGAACACTTTTGAATCAGTTTCTTCATGTAACTTTCCTTTAATTAACGGTTAACATCCACTATGATCTCGTCCACTACTGCCGCGTTTAGTGATACTGCAGAGTAGATAGGCATATTATAAGACATTTTAATATGATAATGCATATTTCATATACAATCGTGCAATTATGGAGGCACGTCCGAACAATCTCTTTCTGCTCACTTGCTGAATCCATTTATTCATTCGAACAATTTCTGAAAAAATGGAAAGGCTCCTATCGAATTGATCAATAAAAAAGTTATTTTGTGCAATTCTAATTACTACAACTAACTTTTTCTTAAAATTCCTTAAAGAGGTATAATTTAGGCAATAACTGCATGGTATGATATGGTTGTATTCTTAAAGCCCCAATCACACCGACGAGATTTTTGTTAGCGATTTTTTCTTTTATCAGTGTGTTATTGAGTGCCAATTATGTACACAGTTGCATAAGCTTGGTGAAGCAGAGTATAAGCTAAATATATGTGTCAAAATGTACACAAAATACACCGCCTGCATGTCTAGCCGATGCTTAAGCGCTATTAGTTCAATATAACTTTTAGTTGCTAATGCTATGTTTGTCGCAAATTTTAATTCTCGTGCACGTGAGTCCTTGAACCTAGCGTTAGCGGAGTTTTACTTAATAATGTGGTTTTACTTTATAACAAGGTTATTCTCTGGTTGCGACGCAAATTATCCTCAACTGTCGACGTCACGTTACTACAATAGCTAATGATATCTTACTTGAAACATTAGTTCTTTTTGATACATCTATGGGTTTTTGGCAAAAGATAGGAACATATAGTTAACTGTCGTAGTTAACTGTCGCAATTAACAGCTGTGTCGTCTCATGCCTGCATGGGGTGTCATTATTTTGACAGTTATTCATTGTATTGAATCGATGCTTCAGATGAGAGTCGAGACAAAAGAAAGCTTTACGTAAAATGATTAAAATATAAAGTAAAAGATGCTTTCGGATAAGGAAACTTTGATTCAAATAGATGGTGAAAAATCTACGATTTTAAAGCATTTTTGGAGTGTTTTTGAACAGGTAAATAGGTAGATTTTGTATTTTAAAGCATAAAAGTATTTTGTAAGTTTAACTTGTGAATTTATCAACAAACGTACGACACCTTTGAATTTATTCTTCAATTTCGTTAAAATGATTTTTATTGGGAAAGCATTTATTTTTAAATGTGAATGTGTTAAAAAAGGAATTGAAATTTCGCTAAAAATTTCAGTGATGGAAATATATGTTTATTGCTTCAGGCGAGGGGATTTTGCATGCACGTATTTCTGGTAATTAATAGAAGTGCGAAGGTATATACAAACACCTCCACCTTTGCGTGATCTGTTATTTCGGATGATATCACATCAGAAATTGTTGAGAGTTTCATTTAAGGCAAATAAATCGAATTAGTTAAAACGTAGTTAAGAGTTTTATACAACCGGCCCCTGAAAGCGAAGAAAATTGAAGGAAGCAGTGGTCAACGCTACATTAAACGCAGTAGAACAGACCATCTTATAGGACGACCAATCGTCTGTCGAAGTTGCAAAGCAAGAAAAGAAATCCTGAAGAGCGTACTGGCGCGTGGACAGCCTCGTACCCAGGCACTTTATTGGAAAACATTCAGCGTAATATAGAGATCTGTGGCTGAGATGTGCGAGCGCGCAGGGGTGCTTGGGGAGGACGCGGCAAATGAAGCGCCTGGCAGAATGGTTGTTGCTAAAGGAGATGGACGAGAGGTGACCGTGAAAGGTCTGGGTTCAGTTGCGTGTTTATTGCGCGTTCGTGGTAAGCGCGAGAACATCTTAATGAATGGAAATTTTGTTATTTTGGGATATATTTTCAAAGTCAAACTTCACTAAGGGCCTGTTCATATGAGACGGGCCAGCCCGGTTTAGCCGGGCTAGCACGGCAGTGGCGGGATGTCGCTTCACATATTATTTTACTTTATTTGTAAAATTGCATTCATATGGAACCAGGCCAGCCCGGCTTTGGCGAGATCTCGCCTGAACAAAGCGAGATCTCGCCTTTAACGGGCTCATATGAAAACAGCAAAAGCGAGCTAGCCCGGCTCAACCGGGCTGGCCCGGCTCATATGAACAGGCCCTAAGTCAAAGATTCATTTAGGTTCAACTGCACAAATGAAACCGAACGATGTTGAAATGTTAGAAAGTATTTTTACATTTATGCAAGTATTTATAGGGTAAAATGTAGGATTATTGTTTTAACACGCAATTAAAGGCATGTACCGTGCGATATGGGTCTCAAATGCTTTTATTTTCTGCATGCAGTTAGAAGAAAAACATTTTTCAACAATATCCAGAGGCGCCAACAAGCAATTACAGGAGTACTATCTGTGTACAATAACAGAGATTTATGAGTCTCAGGCTAAGGTATGTGGCCATGTAGTCCCTCTTCTCCAAAGGAGTAAATTTAAAATTAAATGCAGGGGAAATTAAAGATTGAGGCATTAGAGTTATTAGTTATTATTATTTGTCATTATTTCAGGCAGAAGACTACTATTCCCCTCTTTCACCAGTAAATTTTTTTCACTTTTCACTCAAAAATTGCTGATATGACTATGCTGGTGTACATTAATTATGAGGTTACATGTCTGTAATTAATATAACAAGAAAAACCTTACTATTCCAATAATTCAAATTCATGCCATTCTTGGGTGAAATGTTAAGCTCACATTGTAAATCAGATAATAAGAATGTTGCTAATTATATACTGTTATGTAGATTTTATTTCTATTTACGCGAGGTAGGAGATCTTTTACAATGGTTTTACTACAGTTCAATAATGTTCTCTTCTTTCTCCGTTTTCTCTTCTCTACTTCTCGATCTTCGTTTTGCGTTCTTGTCTTCGGTCGTTGGTTCTGTAAAGGTTGAGCTTCCTAACGTTTCATATGCTTTTTACTAAGCTAGTCCACTCTCGTTTCGGGGTTCCGTCTGAAGTTCTTGTGTCCACTCTCGTGTTCAGTCCACTGAAGGTTGGAGTGTTGTGCACGCCCTTTTATAGTAACGGTTGAGAGACATCTGTAAACGTCATCAACCAGAGTGGGCTGATCCTTATCCAACCAATCAGCGTTGTTAGTTAGAAATGGGGGTTGGCATTAGAAGCTCGTTCCAGCTCTCATATCTTGTTTGTAAAAGGCGTAGACGCATTAGTCGAGTTGGTCTTTAGCTCTATCTATCAATACTTTCTAATGTTCACAACTTAAAATATTTATCATCGACAAGCATTAAAATTATCAAACATTGTTTCTATGAACCTTATTTTATAACTTAACTATTTATTCTACTATTTTAATCGAATTAAACTTTCTCTGACGTAATCCTTAAAATGCTCGACCGCGCATTATAAAAAACACATTTGATTGACATAAGAGCTTCGCAGCTGCCTAAAGCCTACATATTTTCAATTATGACAGTTAAACTTGGCAACGACATACGACTGTTGATCCAGATGTGCACGTTCTGACAGGATGATTGATATTTTCACCTTACTACTTTATTCAATCCCACGAAATGTCATGCATCAAAGGAAATGTGATTAATGATTGCGAATGGGCCGAAATTATATTTACTCAGGCATCTTGTGGCAAAACTTAATCACTAATCCCTGTCATGCTCTTGCTACTTCTATTTCTATAGCTATTTTTATATACGTATCTCTGAACACAATGAAGCCTTGCGTAACAATACTGTGTTGAAAAGATTTACACACACAACATTAAATTTACTCAACTTTATTTCTTCTTAAAATCGCAAATTGTCATTGAACAAGGTTTCTATTGAACAAGGTTTCTCTTGTTATACTACGTACAGACATGTAACCTCATAATTAAATGATTAATGTACACCAGCATAGTCATATTAGCAATTTTTGAGTGAAAAGTAAAAAACATTTACTGGGGAAAGATGGAATAGCAGTCTTCTGCCTGAGATAATGGCTAATAATAGTAACTAATAACTCTAATGCCTCAATCTTTAATGTCCCCAGATGAATTTAATTTTTAATTAACTCCTTTGGAGAAAAAAGGGACTACTTGCCCACATACAGTACTGTGCAAAAGTTTCAGGCCCCCAGTCAAATTGTCACTTGTTAGTAAAATTCATGGTATTGCAAGACATGCTAGGTAGAAAGACTTGTAGTGGTCTTGCACTTGGTACAGCCACCATGAGAGACCATTATTGCGGCACAATGCCCAGTCATTGACCTAACAAGCTTGTTTGTTACATCTGGATCAACAGCCTCACGTGATGCGAAAATGGTCTCTTTGATTCTTCCAGATGTCGAGATGGTCTTCTATCTGACCTCTTCTTCACTTATTCCCAGAGATATTCGAACAGGTTTAGGTCAGAATTCTTTCGTTGCCCTGAACTGATTGATATTTCTTTCGGTGGGGCTTTTTTCTCTGTCACATGGTGCCCTATCTTGTTCAAAGATGAAGTCTCAACCGCAAAGCTCTCTCCACCTTTTAGAAAGTCCCAAGATCGTAAATTTTCGACTAGATACGGAAAATGGTATCTTTGACTTGTATCTAGAACTTTCCTAATAGATGAGATGGCTTTGTGGTGGAGATTATATCTTTCAGTAAGATGGGGGCACCATTTCATTCAGAAAAGAGCCTGAAAGAAAGTGATATTGACCTGCCCAGGGCTATAAGAGATTGCTGACGTAGACTTCATTGAACATTTTTGGGAATAAGTGAGGAAGAGGTCAGATAGAAGCCCATCTCGACATCTGGAAGAATGAAAGAGACCATTTTCGCATCACGTGAGGCTGTTGATCCAGATGTAACAAACAAGCTTGTTAGGTCAATGAGTGGGCATTGTGCCGCAATAATGGTCTCTGGCTGTACCAAGTGCAAGACCACTACAAGTCTTTCTACCAAGCATGTCTTGCAATACCATGAATTTAACTAACAAGTGACAATTTGACTGGGGGCCTAAAACTTTTGCACAGTACTGCACCTTAGCCTGAGATTCATAAATCTATCTTATTGTGATACAGACAGTACTCCTGTGCCTACTTGTTGGTACATTCCACTTAATGGGGTTGAGAGGCTGGGGGCTTATTTATTTTGTGTGGATTTATTTAACTATGAAATGATTTGGCACACTGCCATACATACACAGAAAGTGTTATTGTAAAGAAAACCATTAGATGTTACAAAAGTACTTGTCTTTTATGTGAAGGAAGGACTTAATAACTTAAAAAATTACATTCTGATGGGGGTGGGAGCTATATATTTAGGAGACAAGACTGATGTTATGGTAAATCTTTACATATAATAAACAATTAGTCTCAGCACTGTGCCACTTTGTACTATAATGCAAATCGCTTTACCATTATAAAGGTGGATACAGTTTTACTTCTAACTGCATGCAGAAAATAAAAGCATTTGAAACCCCATATCGCACGGTACATGCCTTTTATAATTGCGTGTTAAAACATTAATCCTACATTTTGCCCTATTAATACTTGCGTAAATGTTCGATTATATAGCATATAGATCTTTCTAATATTTCAACATCGTTTGGTTTCATTTGTGCAGTTGAACCTAAATGAATCTTTGACTTTGTGAAGTTTGACTTTGAAAATATATCCCAAAATTACAAAATTTCCATTCATTAAGATGTTCTCGCGCTTACCACGAACACGCAATAAACACGCAACTCAGACCCAGACCTCTCACGGTCACCTACCTCTCGTCCATCCCCTTTAGCAACAACCGATGTTTTATTGCATTCTGTCAAGATCAATTACATAATCCAATTTCAATTTATGGTTCGAGTTATTGACAATACAAATGCTAATAACCCGACCGAAAGGGAAAGGTTTTGGATAGAAAAATTCAATGTTATGTGCCATTAGGTTTAAATGAGAGGAAAGATTGTTAAGTGTATGGTTATGCTAATTTTCAGGTAATTAGGCTATATAGGTTTGAAGGACGGTGAACAGATTGTTATTTCGTTTCTGACGAAGGGGCTTGCCCCGAAACGTAAAATAAAATTATTATTTCATTTTACTTTTTTGTATATTGATGTATATACAAGTATGTTGAAAGGCTGGCTCTTTATATATATATATATAATATATATATATATATATATATATATATATATATATATATATATTAATATATATTTATATATATTATATATATATATATATATATATATATATATATATATATATATATACCCATTTGCAAAAACGTAGAATTGCATATGATTACATTTGCATGGGATTTCAATCACATTACACAACATATGCAATTCTAATTAGATTTCGAGTATCTATCTATATATCTATCTGCGGCCAACGTTTTTGCAAACGGGTGTATATATATATATATATATATATATATATTATATATATATATATTATATATATATATATATACATATATATATATATATATATATATATATTATATATATATATATATAGTGTAAACGCGGCTTAAGGGCGCCACTCTCCTGTAACTCTCGATAAGCTGACGGAGATTTTTCATGGAGGGAAAGGGCAAAACGAATAGTTTGGGGGTAGTACCTTCTACCCATCTTGGTTGTTTGTAACAATTTCATTTGTTCTTGCCAAACAAACTACATACAAACAAGTAATAGACTATAAGTACGCTTACCAGCTGTGATACATTCTGGCTTAAAATACCGTTCACAAAAAAAATATGTTGTTTGCTTCAATCCTTTTCTTTAGGTCTGTTGTAATTTCTGCAGTTCTTAATATTAAACGAAGACATTCTTCGCGGGCTGTTTGCTTAAGTTGCTTCGTATGATCACTATCAGAAGCAGACACACGCGGAATCGGAAATAGCGACAGATCGTGCTTTCCGCAAGTGGAACGGCCAAAAAAGCGCGATTATACCATCATCCATGACCACAATACGCCTCGAAACAAAAGAAAAATTCAACGCAGCGAAACAAGGACGAAATACAAAATACTTTCGGAAGAGTTCAGTGAACACGCTTGTGAATGTAATAGAGCTTATAGCTCTGATTAACTGATACCGCTTATTGGTCACATGACCAAAATAAAAAGTGGACAATAACATATTTTGTCACGTGGTACGTAGCCTAGCCATCCCCCTTCCATTAACTGTGAACGACCGGAAGCTTTGCAGTATTAAAAACTTACGTGGTGTACCTACAAGCTAATTTACTTAATATAAATATAATACCAGTCACATACTATGGCGTGCATGCGCGCCTGTTAAAATCGATATACAGACCGGACGTGATGCGGCAACGCGACGCGAATTTTGAGTTTTCAGAAGCATATAAATTAAATTCTGGAAGCAAAATTTAGAAACTATGGACGCTAGAGCAGTCAAAATGTTTTATTGTTATGTAATCTACAAGAATATTATGATGGTTTAAAATTTATTTGATTTTAAAAAAATTAAAAACGTTGAAAATTCGCGCCGCGTTGCCGCATCGCATCCGGTCTGCATGTGTTGTGGGCCTTTAGAGGGCTACTGTGGTTTGGCGCAAACTTCGCAACGAAATTGCGAACTTCGCAACGAATTTGATTCACATACAACATGGCAGTTGTGGACTACTTATCTCAATGGAAGTCAACGTTTAAGGAAAAGTTAGATGAAGAAACTAATTCAAAAGTGTTCCAAGCGTTAAAAGCGGGTTTACCTCAAGAATTTTCACCGAGAACGTCTGATTTGCATAAAAGCAAACTTTTTGCGCCCAACTAAATTTCATTTTGAAACATGACATCTATTTGTTCTTTTGTCAACAATTTCAACTGCAATCTTGAGGTGAACCCGTTCGCCTATTAACGTTTGGAACACTTTTGAATCAGTTTCTTCATGTAACTTTCCTTTAATTAACGGTTAACATCCACTATGATAACTCGTCCACTACTGCCGCGTTTAGTGATACTGCAGAGTAGATAGGCATATTATAAGACATTTTAATATGATAATGCATATTTCATATACAATCGTGCAATTATGGAGGCACGTCCGAACAATCTCTTACTGCTCACTTGCTGAATCCATTTATTCATTCGAACAATTTCTGAAAAAATGGAAAGGCTCCTATCGAATTGATCAATAAAAAAGTTATTTTGTGCAATTCTAATTACTACAACTAACTTTTTCTTAAAATTCCTTAAAGAGGTATAATTTAGGCAATAACTGCATGGTATGATATGGTTGTATTCTTAAAGCCCAATCACACCGACGAGATTTTTGTTAGCGATTTTTTCTTTTATTCAGTGTGTTATTGAGTGCCAATTATGTACACAGTTGCATAAGCTTGGTGAAGCAGAGTATAAGCTAAATATATGTGTCAAAATGTACACAAAATACACCGCCTGCATGTCTAGCCGATGCTTAAGCGCTATTAGTTCAATATAACTTTTAGTTGCTAATGCTATGTTTGTCGCAAATTTTAATTCTCGTGCACGTGAGTCCTTGAACCTAGCGTTAGCGGAGTTTTACTTAATAATGTGGTTTTACTTTATAACAAGGTTATTCTCTGGTTGCGACGCAAATTATCCTCAACTGTCGACGTCACGTTACTACAATAGCTAATGATATCTTACTTGAAACATTAGTTCTTTTTGATACATCTATGGGTTTTTGGCAAAAGATAGGAACATATAGTTAACTGTCGTAGTTAACTATCGCAATTAACAGCTGTGTCGTCTCATGCCTGCATGGGGTGTCATTATTTTGACAGTTATTCATTGTATTGAATCGATGCTTCAGATGAGAGTCGAGACAAAAGAAAGCTTTTAAGCTTTAAGCAATTAAAATTGCCTAAAATTCTATTTAAGCACTCTTGATTGAAACCTACTTACTAGTTATATTGAAAATCCTTTAAAACCTTAAAGACTTTGACAACTTTCACTTTTGATTTTTTTCAACTCAATTTTACTAATTCCCACTACCGGATTTGCCTAACTAAATTTGAATTCTGCATTAACGACTCACTGAAGCGTTTGCCACGTAGACATGCACATTAAAATATAAGTAATATTTCGTTCAATTTTCAAATTTCCTGACGTGCCTGATCTAAGAACCGTCTTGTTTGAGAGTAGAAGTGCCAGAATAAAAGGGCCTCTTGAGGGAAGCCTGATTCTAAAAGTTTGCTATTAAAATCCCACTGTCGCAAAAGTTAAAAGGCCATGAGTATTGTGGTATTATCAGTGCATGATTATACCTTAGTATAATCGTAAAACCTTGCTCTATAATATATCTTCTGCACTGTTTTGGTAAGTGTCACGGACCGCAATTGGCTGTTTCAACCTCGTGATCAAGATGCTGAAACTCAGTCCTGACTACGAGCAGGAACCCCATTACAGGAGTTCCCATTCGTAAAATATAACGAAAGCATCCTCGCAATTTTCTTCATAATTCATTAAACGCTTAGTACTTACGATATATAAATGTATAACTGTCACTTTACGATTGTCAAGCGGCGATTAGATCGTTAAGCTGCCACTAGTTAATAGCTTCTTAGACTTAATAGCTTCTTTGATGAGCTTTCGATATCCTTCTCGAACAACTGCAAGTTCTTGCTTTTGTTTTAAGGAATTATATGCAATCATCTACAGGGTGTCCCAAAAAAAACGAAAACTATTGAAATCACTTATTGTTAAAATTTGAATGCCGTGTTCACGAATTTTAGCCCATGGGGATTTAATGCAACTCAGTAAAATGCTAAATGCTTTGTGTTGCTACAGAAAGGGGACATGTCGAAGGTCATGGTGATTGAAATGCACATTTAAATATTGTTAATAAATATCATTTTCACGTACGAGCAAATTTTACTGCATCATATGCATGCATAAAAATGCTTATGGCAAACATTTATACACCTGTGGGTCCCAACAGAGTGCTTAGGCATTCAAACTCTAACAATTACATTGTTATGGGTCATTTCAATAGTTTTCGTTTTTTTTGGGACACCCTGTAGAACAAAATTGCCTTAAAGAATTTTCAAAACTATGTACGGAATTAAGATGAGTAATTAAGGATTAAAGCACTCTGTGAGTGCATTATCGGGTTTTACATGCACGAGTTCACAAACAAGGAACGAGAAGTTCAATACTGCACGAGGCGAAGCCGACCGCAGTATTGAACTTCGAGTTCCTTGTTCGTGAACGAGTGCATGTAAAACCCGATAATACACAAACAAAGAGTGCTTTAATGCTTTTAATATTCATTTTAATAAGCGTTGAAGGCAAGTGCGTTATATCTCAAAATGCCCGTTCTCTTGAGCATTTGTGCGTTTATTTTCATTTCGAGAGCCTTCCAGTTAGTCTGTTGCTTAAATGTTCCAGCAGTTTTTCGAATAAACATTGGGACATATTTAGCGAATCATGTCATCGGAAGCTGAATTTGAATGCAGCTTGCATTGCGTTGCGCATGGATCATGTGTCTCGGTCAACTATAAAATTTCTGGAATCGGTAAAGGTCGATGTGAGTTCAACAGCAAAACCATTCAAGACACACCTGACGACAATGAATACATGAGTAACCCGGAATTCGAACACATTGATATATTTCAAGAGGTGAGAAACAACCTCGTATGTCTTGATTATACCGCCCGACGATTCGTCCTAGAGCCGTACCGAGCGCTGGTGCTTAAGCATATTACAGTAAATTGGGCATTGGGCAGGGTGCTGAAAAAATATATTTCGATCTTTAAATTGTATTTGATTGCGGTGTAAATGTGCTGTAGACCAAAACTTGTGTTATCCAAAAAGTCGTCCAAAATCATGACAAGCTCATAATTATATATTCAATAAATAAAGTGAAAGAACTAATTTCGTGAGTTGAAGTCATGTTAAAAGTGCAATATATGCTTCAAAACAAGACCCGAATTAAAATCTAAATTTCGTCTTGATTCGCATTGCTGGGCAGTCGTTTCAATCACGTCCCTTTCAGTTGTATTACTATTCTCGACGTCATTTTAGGTAATAATGCTGGAAACTAGCTATAACGTCTATACTTCACGTAGAAAAATAGAGAAAAATTTTGCCTTGAAATTTTGTGCAGTAACCGCTGAAAGGGACCTGCATTGCGGGTTAATTAAGCCTCGGTGTTATGCTTTGCTTGTGTATCATGCAGCTAATACAGATTTGCAGAACATGCACGAAATTCATACCATATAACGGATTGAATGTCGCCAATTCAGATAAGTTATAAACACATACGTACTAACGTACACGTTGGCAAATTGTAGTAGCGGGCTATATTCATATACTTTATGTTATGTTAGTAATTATATTATCGATGCTGGCTACGCTACTCTTAAATTACACAGCAGGTGTTCTTAGGGACAGCTGGGCTAATTAAGATAAAGCTAATCTATGCTACGTTCGCGCAGTGAAGAGGGAGTGTATTGTATGACAGTAAATGAATTAAGTAATGCGTTACGAGTACAAGACCTGCTACAAAAATGGGGCCTCTCCCTGTAATGTTGATAATAAAGTAATCTTTACTTCATGTCACTGTCTATGAAAATGACTGTGTTACTAAGGGTAAAAATTCTCCACTGTGGGTGCCAACATGTAGACGGCCTTAGCCCTTTCATATTGATAGGTTAAAAGAGGCCTTGTACGCGTATTATAATTTTTTTCGCATTTTAAATTTACTTTAGTTACCGCAGAACAATTTTTTAAATTATGCTGACGTCAGCAGCAAAATGATTAAACACTCCTTAAAAGGCGAAAGGGAAGTACAAAATAAGTTAAACAGCAAACTGTATAGGTTCCACCTTATGGGATTTTATACACAGTTTTCAGTGATTTTTGAAAACATCTATATAGTATCTTTTCCTCAATAAACTTTGATCGATTGTGCTAGTAAATTCTGGGAAAAGAATAATTGATCTGAAGTGCAAAAAATTAAAGTTGCCCATTTGTTTCTTGATCCGATAAAAGTTGCTTCAGATGATAAAAGTTTTTGGCGGTTCGTCAAAACTCAAAAATTTGCTCAAAACCCTAAAAAGTCACAATCTATCAAGGCCTAGTCCTCAACTGCAACTTGCATGGGAATGGCCAATATTGTGCTTTGAATGAAATTGCTTCGCGATGACAGTTGTATTGGTATTTACGACATAGTCTTGCCTTTTAGATACCTACGACTCCAGATCCGTCAAATACTTCAAAGACATCCGAAAATGTCCTTACAGGTATAACAAAGAGGAATTTCGTTTTGAATCAATTGCCATATTTGTTTACATTTTTTAGGCAAAGCCAATCAGAATGCCTAAATTTTAAATACTTGATATAAATTGGTACATATTGTACTTTTTATCAAAAGCCTCCCCCCCAACAATAAGATTTCTCTGGGGGCTCCAGCCCCTCAACCCCCCCATACTCTACGCCAATTGGAATTATTATGTTGGCAAAACTTGAAATTTTTGTAAGTTAACTCATGGAACGTAGTCGTGATGTATACAGTTCATTTGATGGAAGTTTTGGTAGACTATTGACGCAGGGGTGGATCCACCACTAGTGCACTAATTTGCATTACAAAACAAAGTGGTTATTTTTCGCAGTTTTCTTGTGTCATGTAAATTAGTGCACTAGTGCTGGATCAACCCCTGTATTGACGTGCTTCACCACAAATATAGAATTTGCTATATAAGGAAAAATCTCCCGTTCAAAAAGGATGATATACTAAGACTGGGCTAGGGAAACGTAACTCCAGCTAGATTAATATTTTTTTTATGTTTAGAAAATTCTTGCAAAAATATACGAAGAAAAAATCGATCAGCTGAAAATGAAGAAAATGAAATGCATTCTATTAAGCCCAACGGACTAAACTTCTCGTTTCGAGTATTTTGTCACACGACTTCAAGGAATTGTGTTGGTGTGACAGTGATTTGACATGACAGTGAATCAAGAACACTTGTGGACGGATATGAAGCTACAGGTTCTTATAAGAGAACGATGAACTATGAAATTTCCATGGAGCAGATCGTTCATCGTGCCATTATGAACGAGTTTAAGAATTGTGACCAGTTTATAAAGTATGAATGCCTTGGAAGCACATTTGTATACGAGGGTGAACGAAAGAGTTGGTGGGTATCACGTCAGGGTTCAAAGATGAATTACTGGGGTGGAGCGGCAGTTGACAGTGGAAAATGTGGGTGTGCAGTGAACAACAGCTGTGAAGGTGGAGGAGACTGCAATTGTGACGAAAATGATCAAGTATTACGTGAAACAGTGGATATCTCACCGACAAAAACACACTACCTGTCACTGAACTAAGATTTGGAGATACTGGTGCTATTGTTGAGCATGGTAATCATACGCTACGAAAATTACGTTGCTGGGGTTGACGAATATGTGTAGTAACACTTCTGATATGATTGATATGATAGTTTTGACTAACAAAACTTTAGATCAGACGTTGACCATAATAGCCGATGGTTAACTCTTTTAATTCACATCAAAATATTACATTATTTTCATATTGACATCTTTTTGTTGTTATAGTCAATTATAGAAAATTTATATCGGATCATAGTTCCTATCAGAATTGCTAGTCGGATCATAGCAAATTCTTGTCAATTTGATAAAAGCGTTTACGGCTTTTTATTATAATTACGAAATTTGATCTGTTCCCATACCGAACTGGTACCGCGTGTAAATTGGGACATATAGGATTCTTTAGGATCAATTAAATCAATATATTCAAGTGAAGTGAGTTACGTATAGTTTAAATAATGCAAGGCATTGTGTGTTGTAAAAACTAATAAAATATTAAAGCAAATCGTTCGTCTGAGTGCAATACAGCGCATACCTGACAGACAAAAATACTCTTCCGGTTACTGAACTGAGATTTGGTTATACTGCAGATCCAACACAGGAGAGAGGATATCATACTTGGGAAAGTTGCGATGCTGGGGTTACAATAAAAGAAAAAAAAACTTACAGAAACATTTTAAACAGCGAAAAAGAATAGCCACCCATGGGAATTTCGAAAACAATCTCCTTGCTAACTATAACTCTTTTCGAATAATCTTCTACTTTGATTGCGCATATATGTGAAGTGTTGACAGTTTTTATATTTTATTTTCCGGATTTTAGCATTCAATTTTAAGGTGGTCCACTACAGAAAAATTGGAAAAATATAAAAATATGTTCATGTCATATATTGCAAGCCAAGATGCTCTGAGTGAAAAAATACTTTTAGGAATCTTCAATCACTATAGTTACCCACACCAGACACATCCAATGGTGGAAAATAGACGATTTTTGTAAACACGATAACAAACTAGGTTTTAACTCAGGAAAGACGGAATTGCTTTTATTTACTTCAAAATATTTTTGCCTCGAAGTGGAACTAGAATAAAGTAAATTGTCCAGTATTAAACGTTTTACAGGCTCTAAATATGATCTATCTGAAATAAATACGATCTATCTAAAATAAATAGTCGCTATTTCACTTAGATAGACCGAACGTAATACAAAACGTTTAGCTCGAACAGAATTTAGAGATAATAATGTCAAATTCCCATAGCGGCTATACCTATATCTTTCTTTTTATACAATTATATGAGCCACATTATAGGACTACTCTTAAGTGAACAAAATAAAGAAAACTGTCTATAAATTAAAAAGGCAGACGTGGGAAAACAATAATTGTCACTCAGGAGATTAATTTTTGACTTAATTGGTTTGGATAAAGATGCCTGCTGTTGCGTGATCGCACAAATAGCGCTAAAGCTTATGATATAAAGCTTTTTTGGATTACGATGCTTGGATGATACTTCTGCATGGGATTGCTCGACTATGATATAAGCGAATCGAATTATATAACTTAGATATATCATATTTTATATCCGTTTTATGTTAATTTTACAACGAAGTTAAACGAGTCGAAGATGAAATAAATCACGTCACGATTACGGTAAATCGCTGGAAATATTTCAGCTTAAACAAAACCTAACAACTTGTGTGTCAGTTTCAATCGCATCAAGTATATAGGCATAAACAATCGATCTAGAAACCCTTTACAATCGCTGCAAACATTTTCTCATAGCAGTGAAAATCAATTATATATGGGTGGAGAAAATAAATTAATAGGATTTGTAAATGATATTTTACATGATTAATAAATGTGGCAATTTTAGTTTGCGCAAGACCTGTATTTTCACTCCCGGTAACATGGCTGTCTTACTGGGCATTTACGTGTTGGTTTTCATCTCTAGAATACCCCAACCAGGCGAAGGCGTAATCGCCCAAGCATTCTTTCGCAAAAACGAAGGCAAATACTTAGCGAATCATGTCATCGAAACAAAACATACTGAAACTGAGTCGGAATGCAGTATGCATTGCGTTCGACATATATCGTGTGTGTCTGCTAATTACAAGATTTCAGGAATCGGTAAAGGTCGATGTGAGCTCAATAGCAAGACCCTTCAAGACACATCGAACAATGCTGAATGCAAGAGCGACCCAGAGTTCAAGCACATCTACGTTGTTAAGAAGGTAAGGAGTAAAAAAATCGAGATATAAAATTGTTTGTTCTGCGGTTGCGAAATTTTGTATGTAGATTGCGGAAAATAAAGCCATGCGAAGTTAACAAATTTTGTATAATATTGTATAGTATAACTTGTTAAAAAAACGCTTCCAACCGAAAAAAATTTTTCAAAGTTAACAAAAAATTCGCAAATTGGAAAGTGATTAAAAATTTAGGACGTTGTTTTAATTTTATATGCAAAGTTTACTTATATTCATGTATAAGTTAATTGCAATATTCTGTTGCAATATTCAATAATATATAGAAATGCAATATTCAGCGATCTTTACTTACAACTCTTGCAGATTGTTTTTTTTAAATCATATAAAAGACATATACCCATAGTTGATTGCCACGCGATTTAAAGAAAAAATGACAATAATCTATTATAAATTTATAAATTATTAATTTTGCTTTTTTAATTAAATTGAACAAGTTGAAAGTACGGAAACAGTAGCGTAGCCAGCCTGTCGATTTTCCCCGCTATGCTAATATTTTAGTGTTCACTCAGGGGCGCCGTGGCCGGGGGGGCCATGGCCCCCTCCAGGATTCAAACCTGTCGGAAATTTACGAACATTGCATGTTGTCGGAGTATATCAATCATAACAGAGACTAAGCTATTTTTGCATTTGTGGCTGTGTTATGCTGAACAACCAAAAAGTATTTGAACTATCAGAAAATAGACGCGGTTATTTCTAATATCATACGGTACGACACTACCCCAAGTTTTTATTATACTGTTGTCGCGCAGGCTAAACTAGCTGTTTCTTCCGAACGTTTCCAGTTTCCGATAAACATGCATAGTTTCTATTAATATAACATTACGCAAGGAATGTAATTTTCGAAATGTCGGAGATTGGCGCGATAAAATCGCGATGAATGGCGATGTATCTTCGACCGCATTTATTGTTGAGTGAGTTTATTGCATTATATGGTGACTGTCTAAAGAAACACCAGCATGTTTGGTATCAGAATGCTGGAGCTACAGCAAATCCTTTTCAAGTTTATAGTACTTTTAGTCAAACGGTTCCTGAAGTTTATACAAAGATAAGGTACCACGATAGTACAGCAGAAGAAGTAAACTGATGAGAGGATTGAAGCATTTGCGAATATGTTTATATTTTGGTTATAAACAAATGTTGCGTATAGAATACGCTGTATGTTCATCCACTAAGGGGTTACAAAGCTATAATAGAGTATCGTGAAATAACGTATCGCCTTATTTGTTAATGCATGTGGATTAGAAATCTCTGTAATACAGTTTTCCCAAAAACAGTTAACTGTGTCAAAAATTATTCAACTACTCAATTGAAAAGCGTATGTAAAACGTGAATATTTATCGGTCATATTCATTGTGCATGAAGCGTCAATTTAAATTAGTAGACGTAGCTCGTGATCTTTGTCATAGCAAATGCATGCGCGTCCTTGCCCAAAACCCCCTGTCAGTTTTATCAATATTCATTACTTTTTTCTTATAAAGATGTCGGGAAAAAAACATGCTGGTCGGAATAATGTTGCCTTTGGCCACCCCTACATTAGCACACCCACGGCGCCCCTGGACTGTTCACTGACTGTGAAAACAATAGATTTCTAAAGACATGAATAACTATAACAACTCGAAATTTACATAGCGGGACAAAATCGTCTGGCTGGCTACGCCACTGTACGGAAATAAAAAACGATTATATAACAATTATATAAATTATTTTATGTTTGAAAAATAAGTGAATAAATCTACAGAATTTTTGGCAGCAAATTTTAGTATACGTTTGTTGACGATATGTAAAATAATAAAAGTTTAGAAAGCTTGGTTTTAAAGCATGCATGTCACTGACAAACTGGTCCAGCGCAGTACCAAATATACCTATATAAAGGTCGACACAGACTGGACGCGATGCACGGCAACGCGTCGCGAATTTTTAGCTTTCAGAAGCATATATAAATTAAATTCTGGTACCAAAAATTTGGAGTAGCTATATGGCCGCCAGAGCAGTAAAAATGTAGTATCGTTAAGTAATCAACAAGAATCTAATGAAGGTTAAACTTTATTTGCTTTTTGAAAATAAAATCTTTGAAAAATCGCGCCGCGTTGCCAAATCAGGTCCTGTCTGTCTGGGTCTTAACAGTTTTAACGCTGACAAGACAGTCCATGCGTGGCTATAGTGTATATTCTTCTTTTTTACAAAGATATTAGAGAATTCAGATCCAGCGAGCCCTTCGCAGACACCGGGGACATCTTGCACCGTTTTAAGAAACAATACCCCTTCAGCTGGTAGTGGATTGTATTCTATAAAACCACAAGGACTCAACTTCTCGATTGAAGTATTTTGTAACATGACTACAAAGAATAGTGTTGGTGTGACAGAGATTGCACATGATAGTGAATCGAGAACTTACGTGACAGGATATCATCAACCTGGTTCCTACCAGAGAAAAGTTACCTACAATATTTCTATGGAGGCCATTGTCGCCATTGTGCAGCAGTCCACGAATTGTGAGCAGTTTATAAAGTACGAATGCCACCATACCGTTTTCAGATACAAGTCTGCAGATACGTATTATTCATGGTGGGTATCACGTCAAGGTGCCAAGATGAATTACTGGGGAGGAGCGGCGATCGACAGTGGGAAATGTGCCTGTGGAATGACCAACAGCTGCGCAGGTGGATACAAATGTAATTGTGACAAGAATGACCTAATATGGCGTGAAGACAGTGGATACCTGACAGACAAGAACACGCTTCCGGTTACTGAACTGAGATTCGGAGATACCTCGGATCCATCACGTGAAAAAGGATATCATACTTTGGGAAAGTTAAGATGCTGGGGTTAGCATAAAGAGGAAAAACCTATTTTGCTGAAATATCTTCAAAAACGATCGATCTCCTCGCAAACAGACCTCTTTTCGAAATACCTCCTACCTTAATTTACATGCATGCTTTTTATTCTCATAAAACCAAGTAAACAACCTAACGAGATTTAATCAGTGAAACGTCAAAGACAAGAATATTCTTTAGTTATATAGGCAATGTAACGGATTTATTATATTCGTTTCAGGATTTTGAGAGTGGAAAAATAAGTAATTTTTCATTTTTTGGGTGACAACTTAGTATAGGTAATATTTATAGTATATTATAGTATAATTTCGAGTGCACTTACGGATTAACAAGCACGAATGAGTTTTTAAAGGCTGCAAAATAGGGCGAGTCCGAAGGACGAGTCTTTAAAAACTCACGAGTGAGTGTTTATCCGTACTTGCACGAGAAATTCTACTATTACGTAGTAATGATATGCAAGGAAATCTTCGAGAATATATTTGTAACAGGATTTTGCACTGTTGTTACAGAAATTTGCACTGTTACAAATTTTTGCACTATACTGTTTGGGATTAAATGCACTGAAATCAACCAATCAGGATCGAGAAACATTTCTTTGTATAATATTAGCTATGTTATGTTTTGTGGGTATATCACGTCGGTTTTTTTGCCCGATTGTTTGTAATAACATAGAACTATAATCTTTAATTTGACAAAATGAAGGGGAAATTGTTTCTTATTGAGCAGCCAGACTTAGAAAAAGACAATTATGTAATTCCTCGAGCCATTTTTTTCATATTTTCCCATTGCATGCGCAACGTTAATTAATATAATTATGCAGTTGCATGAACAGTCACACGCGATGAAAAATTGTAACATTATAGCTAAAAGATGATGAGAATTTTGACTTTCAGGATGATATTTTTAGTCTTTCAGCCTTTTCAATTTTTAATTATCTGAAGCAACTCCCACACTGCATGGCGGTTAAAATCAATCGTTCGCCAAACTGATGAACGGCGACTGTAACTATATAATATTACAATGCAATATTAGCATCTATTATTTCAAAGTTACAATACTCTAGGGCTGTTTGAGATTGAGATACGATTTGAACATCTCTGCAAAATACAATTTGACATGTTCTTTTCAGACCGAGATTGGATCACTTCCAATTATAAGACCGTAATACACGTTTCAAATTTTTATGCCACTTGTAATAAAATTCTATCTTTCAGAGATGTTAACTCGGCAACTACGCAATTTGAAGAACTTCACTAATCTCTTAAAAAAAATTGCATTGTGAATTACAAGCAAATTCACTGTATAAAAGCGTTAATAGTGATCTCAAAACACCTGGTCTAACTTTTCCTAACACTAATATTTATTATTTATGACTATGGCCATCCAATAATTAAATTAGAAAATAAATTAAAGTTGTTACGACAAACAATCATGCAATATTGCGTCTATATAATTAATTTAAAAATCACACAAATGTGAGTGATCGTCACATTCACTATCAGAATGGCTGCCTTGCCAGGCATTAGTGCGTTAATTTTATTCTCTGGAATACTCCAGCTTGGTAATTGCTCATTCGCCCAAACCTTTTTCAGTAAAACTACTGGCAAATATTTAGCGAATCATGTCATCGAAACAAAACATGCTGAAACTGAGTTAGAATGCAGTATACACTGCATAAAAGATGGGTCTTGTATGTCAGCAAATCGGCAAAGGTCGATGAGATTGAAGCTCGGCACCACAATAACCAATCAGATTTAGTATTTCAGTGTAACTATCCAATCGAGTTACAAGGGAAAATGGCACAACATTTTATTATTTTGTATTTTTAAATGCCCCGCAAAAATAGATGAAAATTACTCACATTCTACACCGTTTTCGGCTCTTTCAGCCAATAAGTCGTTTTGAATTTGTTTACTCTTTTGTACGATTTCAAAATGAATATAGTAAAGTGGAAATTGCACTTCGTGTCGTGCAATTTTGGTGTGAAATCTCACTTGTGATTACAAATCACACTCCCGCTTTGCGGTCGTGCGATTTTGTAATCACGCGTTTGATTTCACACCAAATTGCACTCTACTTAGTGCAATTACCATTATTAATTTTGTTCATTATAAAGAAGAAAAATTAAACAGACCAATTTGAACCGATATTCTATATTAGTTTTTCCGCGGGTTTTTTTGGCAGGATTGAACGTACAATATGTGCTAATTTTGCAAATCTTGTGACATTCAGGTCCTATCACTCTTCATTCGCCCAACATCGGCAAATTGTTGCGCAAATAATTTTCGAAAGTCACAAATGGTTGATGGTTGATCGACTATATAGAATTATAACAATTAAACGTCTAGAACAGTGCCAAAGACATGCATTATTTGAGTCAAAACGTTTTCTTTGAGTAGGTATTTTCACGTTATATTACAAAAGACCGTTTCACATGTGAACTTTTTTCTTGCACGGTTAATATTAAGAAAGTGAAAAAATTCTCACAGGACTTAAATTTACATGTAGTTGTCTTTTGAACGAATGGGTCTAGGGGAGATTAGTTGCACCATGATTTCGGTACACACTATTTCTTTTATATAGATTCGTCCAAAACCAGACCCGCTACCAAGCACTCTTCAGACAACGGGAAATCCTTCCTCAGGTATAACGCTTAACAAGTTCACGAAGCAAGCCAGTAAAAATTTTAAAATTTTTTATAGTGCAGTAGGTTATTATTTAATGCCGCCGGTAAATGTCAACTTAATTCAATGTTCTTAAAATGAGAAATTCAAACTCCCTCTTAACTAAATCTTAAATCACTTTTTTAATTTATACAACCATTTTAATAATGCCAAAGATAGCTGATATTTTTCATTGGTCCATCCACAATTCATCCACGCTTTACATGAGAGAGAAACATGCAAAGCGTCCATTCTAAATCCAGACCTAAAACACCTGCATGATCAAAGTTATTTTCAATTTTTTTGTAGTAGTAACAAAGACCGTTGTTATGACAGGTATGTCGAGAGATACCTACAATTCTTGCACCGTTTTACGAATACAGGACCCTTTAGCTGATAGTGGAATGTATTCTCTAAAGCCACAAGGACTTAAATCATCGGTTTCGGTATTTTGTAATATGACCTCAAAGAATAGTGTTGGCGTGACAGAGATTGGACATGACAGCGAATCGAAAACATTTGTGAAGGATTATGCTTCTGCAGGTTCTTACCAAAGAATTATTAATTACGAAATTCCCATGGAGGCGATCGTTGCCATTATTCAACAGTCAAAAAATTGCGAGCAGTTCATAAAATACGAATGTTATCATAGCGTTATCTGGTACAGCCCCACAAATGTATATTATGGTTGGTGGGTATCACGTCAAGGTTCTAAGATGAATTACTGGGGTGGAGCGGCAGTCGACAGTGGAAAGTGTGCCTGCGGAATGACCAACAGCTGTGCAGGTAAAAAGAAATGTAATTGTGACAAGAATGACGAAACATGGCGTGAAGACAGTGGATACCTGACAGACAAGAACACACTTCCGGTTACTGAACTGACATTTGGAGATACTAAGGCCGATGTAGCTGAGAGAGAGGAAGGATATCACACACTGGGAAAGTTGCGTTGTTGGGGTTAGAATAAAACAAATAACTGATCATACTGTATTTAACAATTAGTCGCGAGAGCGAAATTTCTGCCCAATTTCTTTCTGTGAAATCAGGCTTGTTAACGTGTTCATATTTGCCCATGGAGTTAGAATTCGCGAAAAATATTAAGATTACTTTGTGTATAATATTATGTATATAAATAATCTTATAGATCATTCTATGTTTGTAGTTACGTTACGGCGGCAAGCCATATTTTTATTTTGACTTCATAGAGTTGAGCATGTCAGCATACTTCTGGTATATAGGCTAACTAGCGGTATTGCGTGCAATAGTTGATAAAATATTCGGATGACTTTGCCAACAACATTTTGGATTAATTGCAATTAATAAAATGCAATTTTAGCAAAAACCTAAATGAACCGTTAAATTAACTGGGCCCCGTGGGATAAACATATAATGATGATATTCAACGATAATATCAATGATCTCGAAAATTGGTTAAGGGCTGCAGCACTAAGTGGAATTTTTCATTGTCTGTTTGCTTTCAGGCAGAATTAAGGCCTGTTTTCCACCAGGCGGAATTTTTTAATTTTAATTCCGCCTAGCGGAAACAGGGCTATTCTGCGAGCGATAAGATGCAGGTTCATTCATTCACAAGATCTGTGAAAGTACTTTTAAACTTTGGCTTATCCACCGTTTAAGCTAAACGCCTTTTGAACAACCGACCCCAGGATCATGTTATCTGCTCATTTCAATACCTCAAAATCATCTCACGCTTCGTTGAATCTTGGGTAACCGGGCTCATGTAAACAGCCCCTAAGTTATCGTTTAGCTGCCACTGCTATAGCCAATTATTTAACTATATAACATATAATAACACATAAAATCATGGCCCAAATCATTGCACGATGAAAAAACACATAAATACAATCCTTGATCTATAATAGATACGGATAAAGGCTTATACGTCGTATAATAACACACTCAGAATGTTGGCATATTACATCATGAAACATCAACTCACCTTATGAAATACCGCAAATTTTTGCCGATATAGTGTATATTTTCCCATATCCTAAACGTCCATATCTTTACCGGTAATATATAGAGTTCATAAGCAAGATACAAATGCCATATTTGCAATAAAAAAATATTCTTCAATATGGGTTTGGCTATAAGTAATAAGTATTCAAATTTGAAATTTCCCTCGTGGTCTACGCTCGAAAGGCATAATGGGATAAATGGGATACTATGGCTCTGCGTCAAGTTGGACGTTATACGTAGGCCTACTAAAACCTTTGAATGCCTTGAATTATCTCACGCGGGATTTCTGTAAATATAAACAGCATTTTGCCGACATTATAAATATAAAAGTCATCGAGTTTGAAACCGCTAAAGGAGAAGCTTAAAATAGGCGAAATTAATTTAAACGGTCTGACAATATGAAATCTATAAACAACGAATCAAAGATCGCCGCTAAAATATTTCAGAAAGAAATTTGCGGGAATAATCAAAATTTTAATCTTTTTTTCGTATTTCTTGTCCAAATTTGCCTTTTTTATCATTCGTTAATTATCAATACAGGCGACATTCAAATTTCAAAGTAGCGTTGCCAAAATTTGCGAAGCTTGCATCTTTCTGTCAGTCTGACGATGCCTTTGGAATAAAGACAAAAAATATCAATGACTTTTATACTCTTGTTTTATCTTCAATATAAAGAACACAAGATGACTATTCTCAAAATCTGTTTTGTTTTGTATTTTTCTAACCTGTCTGATAACATTGGATACGAATACTATTAGTTTGTAGTTTGTATTTTTAGCTCGCCTGCACTTTAGTGCAAGAGAGCTATTGCTATAGTCTTGGCGTCCCCGTCCGCGTCCCCGTCCCCGTCCCCGTCCCCGTCCCCGTCCCCGTCCCCGTCCCGTCCCCGTCCCCGTCCCCGTCCCCGTCCCGTCCCGTCCCCGTCCCCGTCCCCGTCCCCGTCCCCGTCCCCGTCCCCGTCCCCGTCCCCGTCCCCGTCCTCGTCCCCGTCCGCGTCCACACTACATGATAAGTAGAATGTTAAGATGCCACTTTTATTTTCCCATTATTTTCAACTTACCTACTTAAGGAGTCTATTTGTTGCAAAAGAACCATTTACCAGGGGGGAGTGAACATTATACAACAAAATATAATGATAAGGTCAATGTTAAAATGCTATATTTTTTGTATACTTTGGCTTTACATCAAAGGAATCATTATCAATATAAGTCATCAATATGCATTGTGACTATTTATTGCCATTTGGTACACATTTATACAATAATAAAGAGAGTTTTGCTCAAAATTATCAAATGATAAGGTGAATGTTAAGCTAATTAGCATAATGATAAGGTCAATGTTAAGATGTTATATTTTTTAAATATTTTGGCTTTGCATCAGAAGATTCATCATAAATATAGCTCATCGATATGTCTTGTGACTATATGGTGACATTTAGTACACATTTAAACAAAAATAATGGGAATTTTGTTCAAAATTATCAAATGATAAGGTGAATGTTAAGCTAATTAGCATAATGATAAGGTCAATGTTAAGATGCTATATTTTTTAAATATTATGGCTTTACATCAGAGGAATCATCATAAATATAAGTCATAGATATGCATTGTGACTATTCAGTGCCATTTGGTACACATTTATACAATGATAAAGAGAGCTTTGCTCAAAATTATCAAATGATAAGGCAAATGTTAAGCTTATTAGCATCATGATAAGGTCAATGTTAGAGTTATCCAGAGTAATTATCACGCTCATTACGATTTTCAGGGCTATTATGTAGCCCTGTTTTTTTTAGTTCAAAGTTGTAGCTGAATCATATTTAACGAAACTATTTGTACAACCCTAGGCCAAATGAGAAACTTTCAAATATTTTCACCTGTATGCTACCATTTGTTTGTATTGTACATGTACAATTATAAATTATGAGATTGTGTTGTGAGTTGTGACATGCCGTATCAAAATTCAATCGCTTAATATAGAAATCATTCAGGGAGTGAAAATATATAAAACATAGTCCAACGTTAAAGTTTAAAGAATATTGTCAGATAATTCGCAAATATAAGCTTTAGCACATAAGTATTTATAAGTAGAAAGCCGATAGGCTCGGAATGCAAAGGCAAATGGCAACGCATGTGCATATTATTTGCATATTATTTGCATATTACTTGCATATTATTTTATATGTAGATACACATGCAAATATATTATACCTTTTCGTTGTTTGATGCATAATCCTTTTTTGTGTAGATATAAAAATCCAATCTTGTTTATTTCATAAAGCTAGGCGCACACACGACGATTTTAGTCGGCCGATTCCTGTCTAGATTGTCTAGATGGATGTTTTCATCAAAATGTGGCGACTGGCGATCTATACTTGGTCATAATATTAGACCAAGTAGACTCGCGTACACGCGCGAGGCGCGAGTGCCGCGAGAAGGAAAACATGTCTGGGCAAGGGCTGCCTATATGTCTAAACCTGAATTGACCAACTACCGTAAAATCGTTGTGTGTGCGCCCGGCTTAAAGCAGGGACTTTTGCCTGGTCCGTTAACTTACCTGTTGATATCACTTGCGCGGATTGCGAGAAACGGAAGAAATATTGGTCACAAATAAAACTAATGTAATTCCGAGGCCAGTTTTGGCCAGTAATTCTGATGTCACAACTAATATCTGAAGTTTGTGCTTAATATTACCTTCCAACGCGGATTTTAGCCTTGTAATTTGTAATAAAAAGATCGGTAATTTGTGCTTCATACAGATACCTTTCATACAGAGTTTAGCCTTATTCTAGACAAACAGTGCAGGCGAGCGTTAGGTGATTTCAGCACCTCTCTGGTATTTATATAGAGGTGGCTCAAGGAAATGTATGCCCAGCTGCAAACGTATAAATCATACATCATAAAACTGCATATAGATACATAGGTTAAGGTATTTAATAATAAAAGTTAGTATATAAATTTGACGTACAAACAGCGCTGAAACTCGACGACGCCATGCAGTACGCCTTTTGAGAGACGGTGGGCCTGTGGCGTTTTCAAGACGTTCTTCGCTGGGAAATATATTGTATGTAAAATTTCAGCTGCAAGACAGAAGCTTGCAATTACCGCTTAGATGATTTTATTTCTCGCTGCTCCCTGGAAAAAGGGAGAAAGTGAATATGAAAGTTTAATTAATTCCAGTTCAACATTGACGATAAAGAATGAAGTATCTGACTATAGTTTGTACGTTAACAAGGACAAAACAACACAGGCTCATAGATATCGAAGATACCAGTACCTTTTATTGGTATCGGAAGTATCAATACTTTTCCCAATTTCTCATGAACTTATTCAACAGGTAACTTGAAATATGAGAAGAAATCTTGAACCAGTTTAATAAACAATCCCCTTCAGCAGGTAGAATGTACTCTATAAAACCACAAGGACACAACTTCTCGACTGAAGTATTTTGTAACATGATTTGAAAGGGTGGTGTTGGTGTGACAGAGATTGGACATGATAGTGAGTCGAGAACCTATGTGGCAGGATATGGTCCACCCGGTTCTTTACACGAAAAAATTGCCTACGCAGTTTCTATGGCGGCCATTTTTGCCATTATGAAGCAGTCCGAACAAGAGGGGATTAATTTCGTTTTAGACCAATCAGCAAGTTTGTTTACATTTTCAGTAACCCAATCAGAACGCATACATTTTGATAAAAAGTACAATATATACCATTTTACATGAAGTATTCAAAATTTAGCACTCTGATTGGCTTTACCTAAAAATGTGGATAAATATGGCGATTAGTTTAAAACGAAATAGTTGCCCCCCTTGCCTTTTTATGAACAGGTATAATTAACAGGGGAGATAATACCCCATCAATTATAGAGGTAAATTACAAATTGTCAACAAACTCGCGTCAGGCAACGCTAGAAACACCCAGTTAGCATCAAAGTCAGTTCACCCGATCCATTTAATTGGATCTTATTCATTTTTGATATATTTTATAGTCCGTTAACTCACAATGCATATGAGCGGCAACCACATTCCATACCTCAGAAGTGAGCTCTATGAGCGATAAAGATGAATTATGTATCTCAGGGGTGGAAACATGAACATGTGAACGTCGGTTTTCTGATTTTGTTTTTATCACTATCAACTGACAGCGTATTTAACATGCATGCGCAGCCTAAGTTGAGAATAATATATTAATATTGGCTATGCATACTAAAACAATTGCAGCTGTACAAATCATCCCTTTGTCCGATATAGTTTGTAATAACAAAGAACTAATTTTTAAATTAAACAAAATAAAGGGGGAAATGATCGTAATTAAAAAGGCAGAATAACTGGAATTATGTAATTTGCTTAATTGCATTTTTGCTATGGGAAATTATTTAATTCCTTCGGGCTTATTTCATATTATTCTACCGCACATCGATAATTGATAGCTAAAAATGATGCAAATTTCGTCAACTAATGCTTGGAGGCTTTTAGGATCATATTTTTAGTCTGGCTCTGCGCAAATTGAGATATTTTGGTGGAAACTTAACATCTTATCAGCCTTTCCAATTTTTAATTATCTGTAATAAATGCAATATTACCTGCTGTTATATAATTTTATGTTAGAGTTGTAATATAAGTCACAGTGTTTAAGACTGAGATGCGATTTGAACATCTCTGCAAAATGCAAGCTGACACTTTTTTTTCCGACCGAGATTGGGTCACTTTCATGCAGTAATAAGGCGCAATTTTTCATGCAAATTACAATTATTCAATTCTATTTTTGAGAGTTGTAAATTTGACAACTTCAAAATGTCTGTGTTTATTACTCCCCATGCATGAACGTTTCTTTCACTTACAAAATCGCATTGCAAGTTGCAAGACAAATTGCACCGCCTTTAGCGATCCCGAAACACCGGCTATGAAATAATTAAATCAAAACATAAATTCGTTATAACAAACAACATTTGACCTAATTAATTTGAAAATTAAACGAGTGTCAGAGATCGTCCCGTCATTATCAAAATGGCTGTCCTTCGAGGCATCTCTGCGTTAATTTTCATCTCAGGAATACTACAGCCAGGCGATTGCTCATTCGCCCAAGCCGTCTTCAGTAAAACTACTGGCAAATATTTAGCGAATCATGTTATTGAAACAAAACACGCTGAAACCGAGTTGGAATGCAGTATGCATTGCCTTGAACATGGATCTTGTATGTCGGCAAATTACAAAATCTCAGGAAACGGTAAAGGTCGATGTGAGCTGAACAGCAAGACCATTCAAGACACATCTGACGACGACGGAAGTTGTAGTAACCCTGAGTTCAAACATCTTCATATAATCAACAAGGTAAGAGACACAAGAAGTAACCAGGACATTCTTCTCAGTCTCAAAAATTGCTATAAACCTTGATTAAAGAAATAGTTCGTAGTGTGTATAATAGTGCATGAGTTCGCTATTTGTAGGGTAGTTTGTTTGTCGCTCAACAAAGTGTGGTGTTGGTAGACATTAAGCACAATGGAAATTACTTTCAAATTTTTTATCCTACATCAACGTCAAAGGCCTTAGTCTAGAACAAGCTACGATAAATAAAACTTTTAAACCGACAGCGTTTTTTAATTCAAAAATCTCAAGGTAACTGGGGCGTGATTGGAAAGATGGAAAGAGGGGGGTTTTTATTCATGCATTCAATTCTGCCTGATGGATTTATTTTGTAAGTGCGGTAGCTTATATGAATACTCCGCATCCCCAATTATCATTCTAGTTAAGGCACTGCAAGATACGAAAATTAAATTTTTTGCACTGAAACCTTATTATATTGGACATTGTCTACGTTTTCAATCAGCGGAATTATGGCAATTATAATACAAAAATTGCCCTTTGAAATTAATATGAGTTCAGAGTCGGACCAAAAACATATTTATGCCCGCGAACATCACATCAACTTTATTGTTTTAATAATCCCGAGTCGCTCGACCAATCAGTGAGCAGATCAGTTTCGATGATTACTCACTTACCTATTCACGCTTGATTTGGCGATTTTCAACGGTCTCAGGGTGAAACTTTCTGATATTAAAAGAAAATAAAATATTGATCAGAAAAAATATTCACACATTACATGTTTGTAGTTGTTCTAACGAATGGGTCCCAGAGGAAATTAGTTGCCCCACTACTTAGGTAACACTTTTTCTTTTATATAGATTCCTGCAAACCCGAATCCAACAGAAAGTTTTCAGGCATCGAAAAATTCTTCCTCAGGTATAAAATATTAACATTTAACAAGTAAAACCGCGGAGGAGAGTGTGAATGTAATTAGTGCAGTAATACTTAATACTACCGATAAATGTCAGTTTAATACTTGCAAAAAGTAAAAATCACTTCATACAAACGTTTAGCTAGCTGAAATTTCCGTTTTGATCAAGTTCTAAAACACCAATCACGTTTCAGCTACTTTCATATCGTCGAATATCATAGGAGTTTTGGCAACGTTGTCGTGGGACTGCAATTCATCCACATCTTAAAAACATGAAAAGCTTTCATAATTCAAACATAATACCTAATAAACCTCATATATCTGATCAAAGTTATTTTCAAATTTCGTGTAGTAGTAACAAAGACTGTATTTCATTACAGGTATTTTGAGAAATACCTACAATTCTTGCACCGTTTTACGAACAAAGGATCCTTCAGCTGATAGTGGAATTTATTCTCTAAAACCACAAGGACTTAACTTATCGGTTTCGGTATTTTGTAATATGACCTCAAAGAATAGTATTGGCGTGACAGAGATTGGACATGACAGTGAATCGAGGACATTTGTGAAGGGGTATGGTTCTCCAGGCTCGTATAACAGAAGTATTAACTACGAAATTCCCATGGAGGTGATCGTTGCCATTATTCAACAGTCAAAAAATTGTGAGCAGTTTATAAAATACGAATGTTATCATAGCGTTATCTGGTTCAAAACCACAAAGGTACATTATGGTTGGTGGGTATCGCGTCAAGGCTCAAAGATGAATTATTGGGGAGGAGCAGCGATCGACAGTGGAGAATGTGCCTGTGGAATGAACAACAGCTGTGCAGGTGGATGGAAATGTAATTGTAACAAAAATGACGAAACATGGCGTGAAGACAGTGGATACCTGACAGACAAGAACACACTGCCTGTTACTGAACTAAGATTTGGAGATACTGTGAAAGAAGTAGCTGATATAGAGGAAGGATATCACACACTGGGAAAGTTGCGTTGTTGGGGTTAGGATGAAGAGATTAACTGACCATATTAGAAAACATTAAACAGTCCGGAGATGTGTAAAATCCTAGTTTATAAAACATCGGCAATTCTCTGACATTTTAACGTCACGTCTGCTGTTACATAGATTAAAAATGGAAGCATTACCTAAGGAAGATATAAGACTACATGTATATATAATTCATTTACGTGATTTATCAGTGTCAGGGCGAGGGCGTGAATTCATTGGTGTGATATAGGTACTGGTCTGATTCTACTAGAATTTTTCAGCAAACTCAAACAGCGCATCACATCAAAGGCTTAACCTGATTAGTTATTCATTATATGCAGTTATCACCTCGCCTCTATAGCCCGAACAACTCGCTCCATGCAAACGGGCCCTTGAAAAATTTCCCCTCCGATCCCAATTAAATAATATAATCTAAACATCCTAATTACTTACGAGAGTCACTATGAGTCAAAACACGTGCAGAAAGCTACTCGGCCTAGAGCTTTTGTCAGGAGAGTTAGCATGGTTCTCCTGCCGAAGATTTTTATGTCGAGTCGTCGAGAGATTTTTTATCTATTTCTTCTCCATTAATTCCCTTTATTATAATAATAAAATAATAAATAATAAAAACATTTAAATTAAATTTTAAGTTTTATCCAAATCATCCCTATTATAACTGTCCTCAGTCCTTTCTGAACCTCAATAAGGCAACAGTATAAAGCATTTATTCCACCTTACGCAAGCTTTAATGTAAATATTTCCCTATATTTGATGAAATACAATATCAAAAAATAGGCTCGCTGAGGCGCGCATGTATCTACTGCGTTCAAGGGTGATGGTGAACTGCATAATTATTGTTTGAAGCAGGCAAGTCGAATTTGTAAGTTCATGATATTTGTTCACCACTTAAAATTGAGAGACTTGCCAAAAGTGAACTAGACGACTCACAATTAAGACTGCACAAGCAATAGATAATACGGAACATGGTAATGAACTATTCACACAAATATATTAATGCTCACAAATGATTCTTCAATACAACACGAAACAATATATAAATCGATTAGTCAATACAACTTTTTTTTGAAAGGCGTTTAAAACATATATGGTATATATACATTATTTACATCTACTTAAATAAACATACCACAAATAAACAATAAAAGTTTATAATAAAGTGGAAATTTTTTCAGGAATTAAATAACAATATTTACAATTTAATATGTTTAATTTATTAGTGCTTTTAAGTTTTTACTTTTATTTATTTCATATAGTTTTATATTTAACCTTGATCATCAGGTTGCTCTTTGGGTTCGGTCCATTGGAATAGATGAAGAATGACCTAAAAGTTTAAATTATAATTTTATTATTACCTTCAAAGGTTAAACCAGCAGCTCTGATATCAAAGTAATAAGACGGATCATCAAATAACTGATGTGAAACAGCTCTGAAAAAACAATCACCCCCACCACCAACATCAAATGGTCTTAAATTAAATAAATATAATCTTTGTTCTAATAATGATACATTGGAAGTTATTGCAGTATCAGCTTCTCTGTTATGTTGAATAGGACCAGGGTTTGATTCAATATCACCACACACTAGAAGACTGACCCTGATATAATTGTTGCACATAAGCATAGGGTAACTGCTCATATCATGTTCTGAAACATTACATGACTTAATGGGATACCACAAGGAATATTGTGCCTATGTGGTTTTATTCTGAATTTTATTTTAATATTTATGATGGCTGACAAACATTGCAACTTTCCTTAAAGGAAACAAGATAAATTTACCATGCAGAAGCACGTTAGTTTTCACCCCAAGGGGCCTGATAAGTTTCCCCTGAAGAGGCCTGATTAGTTTCCCCTGCAGAGGAATGATAAGCTTCCTCCAAAGAGTCATTATTTTGAGTTGTGGCGATAGGCACATCTAAGTTCAAGCCACTGCACCGTTGCTTTCATATGCCTTGAACCTGGTCTGTCCTGATTGCTTTCAGTCAACAAATGGACTGACCTAACCACAAATAAATACAAGCAAAATATGTACAGTATGTACTTACCAAGTTTGTGTGCGATATAATTTGATATATTATATTAAGGGCGATCTTCGACTTCGTCCCGTCTCACCTACATTGTATATTTATAGGATATCGTACAAGGATAGTTGACTAAATAGTAAATGTCAAAAGGATAGTAAATTAATCAAATAATTAGGTAGAAAATACAGAAAACTTACCAAATAGTTCCTATGGTTTGTACTCTCAGTTCAAAATCAACGAAGGAATCGGTGAAGATATTTTAAAAAAGCATTTATATTTATATGCCAATATGCCATGTGTTTTCCTGTGTGTATACGATCGACGATGTATCGACTATCTTTCGTAAACTTTCGTCGCCATCTCTGCATTCTGATTGGCTCCGAAGGCAAAGCAATGGAATACTTGATGTAGCATTATTATTTTGGGTGTTAACTTAACAAAAAAACTTAACTTAACTTAACTTAACTTAACTTAACTTAACTTAACTTAACTTAACTTAACTTAACTTAACTTAACTTAACTTAACTTAACTTAACTTACACAGGCGATAGCATAGTATCTACTCGCGCATGCGCAGTAGATACAAAAAGGAATACCAGCCAATAATTTTCAAAAAATACAAAAGAAAACAAAACCCAAAGATTAAACTCAAAATATAGTATAAACAAAGATTTTAAAGTGAGAGTCAAGTCCGTATGAAAACAAGGGGCTTTTTACATTGTTTTGTCTGAATATCTAACAAAATTTAAGTTTGCTTTATGCCTTTAAATGAATATGAACTAGTGTTCTTGATGAGAAAAATTGAAAACATAAGAAATTTGGGAAAATTTTCGTGAACTTTGAATTAAAAACTAACAGTGTTCTGCACGTTTCCTTATCAAAAAATAATTACTATCAGCTATACCTCTTTTTCTTTTTGATATCCAGTATAGAACCATGCAGTCACCTAAAAAGAAATTAGATAAATTTCTGAATAGAGACTAAAAAAGTATTACAGACTTTCGAATGCTGTTTGTATATCAATAAATCTGCATTAATCGTTCATAAACCGTGACATCTGTTCATACCATAAAGGAATCAACGTTGAGGTTGGTTTTTCCATATTGTTTCATATTTTATGGAAAAGCACAAGGTTTGAATAATATTATAAATATGCATGTTTTTAGATTGACAATAAATGTGGAAAGAATACCAACTGAGTTAGTAAATATTTGTATGACTATATATAAAGACTCGATGCGTCGAATAAGTCATAAATGAAAGAAAATGATCTCACGTAACTTCTCAGTTACAGGTCACAACTGAAGATCACTTTCATGCAAATTATGCGCACGATTCGAAAGTTTATAAAATTTGGTATATAAAGGGGCGGATCTAAGGTTGTCGAACCCTAGTCAAAATTTTAAGTCACTGAATATCAGGAAGGGGGTTATTTTATGTTATATTTTGAATAAAGTAGTAAGGTGAAAATATCAATCATCCTGTCAGAACGTGCGCATCTGGATCAACAGTCGTATGTCGTTGCCAAGTTTAATTGTCATAATTGAAAATATGCATGCTTGAGGCAGCTGCGAAGCCTTTATGTCAATCAAATGTGTTTTTTATAATGCGCGGTCGAGCATTTTAAGGATTACGTCACAGAAAGTTTAATTCGATTAAAATAGTAGAATAAATAGTTAAGTTATAAAATAAGGTTCACAGAAACAATGTTTGATAATTTTAATGCTTGTTGATGATAAATATTTTAAGTTGTGAACATTAAAAAGTATTGATCGATAGAGCTAAAGACCAACTCGACTAGTGCGTCAACGCCTTATACAAACAAGATATGAGAGCTGGAACGAGCTTCTAATGCCAACCCCCATTTCTAACTAACAACGCTGATTGGTTGGATAAGGATCAGCCCACTCTGGTTGATGACGTTTACAGATGTCCCTCAACCGTTACTATAAAAGGGCGTGCACAACACCCCAACCTTCAGTGGACTAGCGGAGTAAAAAGCATATGAAACGTTAGGAAGCTCAACCTGACAGAACGGACAGCCAAGACAAGAACAGAAAACGACGAAGTTCCGAAAGGACGAAAATTTGAATAGAAGAGAAGAGAAGAACGGAGAAAGAAGAGAACATTATTGAACTTTAGTAAACCCTTGTAAAGATCTCCTACCTCGCGTAAATATAACATTAAAAAAAACTTATAACAATCATAAGAACTGAGCAACTGAACTAATAAAAAATATACACTTGAAAATGCGTTAAAAATCAATGTAATGTCAGAAAGCAGAAGATTTGGTTTTGTATTTTTAGGAACAAGCCAACGAATTCGAATACTGATTTTAACTGAAAGTAGCTACTTTTATAAATGCTTTATTTTTACGCTAATTCCTGTTAGTTTCAACCATAACTACATGCTTTAACACTATATTCCTTTCTGTCGCACACACCTGTCAAAATTAATATTCAGTCTTTATATTGCAGTATACATAAACATGAGGACTTAAATAGACTACAGGTGTATTTGTGTTTCTGTAATAATTTTTCTTTTTATCATCGTCACATTTTATATTGGCAGATGCATATATAAAGTTTATAAATTATACAGATATATTTCTCGCTTTCTATTAAAAACATAGCCGAAAAAACGACAAAGAAGAGGATGAAAATAGAACTCGACGCTCAAAAGATAAAAATCTAAGGATCGTTTAGTATGCTAACTCGTCAAATTTGAAAATAAACTTTTAATCTTGCCCCGTGGCCAACATACAAATAAGTATTGCCATCCTTTATATGGGCAATTTGTGATGGCCAATCATCAGTAAGAACCTATAATATCAAACGCATTATTAATAAACCTGTAATGTATAAAGGCATGGTTCAAAGACCTGCCCTGTATGTCCAGCCTCAAAATGTCTGCCTTATCAAGTATTAGTGCGTTAATTCTTACATCAACGATACTCCAGTCGGGAGAATGCCTAATCGCTGAAGCTTTCTTTCGTATAAATGATGGTAAATATTTAGCGAATCATGTCATCGAAACTAAACATGCTGAAACAGAGTTGGAATGCGGTATGCATTGCGCCGGCCATGAATCTTGTTTGTCGGTTAACTACAAAATTTCTGGAAGCGAAAAAGGTCGCTGTGAACTAAACAACAAGGCTCTTCGAGACACAGCTGATTATGATGGAAGTACGGACAAGTTCATTAAACACGAGTTCAGGCACATGTACATAGTTAAAAAGGTAAAAAAAGAAAGATTTCCAAAACGTTAATAACAATATATTCCCTTACAAAATCCACATGATTTCTCATGTGTGAGATTTCACATGTGGATTTGGAACCTGTGGAATTTAAAGTAATCCTAAGAAGACTTTACTTAATTGGTCAGGGCATTACGGCGCTTTATTCTCGGTTTAATCATGCAGACTGATAATTAAAAAATGTTGGGTTTATGGCGAGAGCAAAATTAGAGCTAATTTTGCCAGCACATTTAAAGACAGCTCTCGGAACTTCGTTTTATCAAAGAACAAAGAAAAAAAGAACTCGCGCATTTTTTCTGCCGTGCTCAGTAGCGTGGCCAGCCTGACGAATTGTCACGCTATGCTAATAATTGGGTGTTCATTGACTGTGAAAACAATAAATTTTTAAAGACAGGCATGAATAATAATAAAAAATCGAAATCAGTAACATAGCGCCAAAAAATCGTCCCACCGTATAGCCTACATGCACCGAAAAGTATTCCGGTTTAGGATGAATGATGCGATGATAAGTACGTACATATTAACGACATCATGCATTAATTATAGCCTGCAATAGCTAGTTGGTTTTTTTTTCATATATAGAGACCACAGAAACAGGATCAGACAAGTGTTGCAAGGACATCAAAAAATCACTCAACAGGTAGATATTTTACATCAGGTATAAATGGCAAGGAACTACTTCTAAAATGAATGCCGGTTTCCGCGAACGAATCCTGAGAAAAAAATCCATTATAACGTCTTATATGCAATAATGCATCTTCCTGTCATACAACCCTTCATACAAATTACTTCACATATTTTTCATAACTATAATTATAGTTAACATTAATCACCAGTTTGCAATAATGACCAGTTTTTAATTTGAACTGATTATCGATGTGGCTGAAGTGTAGAGACAGCTGCAAAAGTGTAAATCTTAACACTCCATAATTACGTCTCTTTTCAATACTTAATATACAAGTATATATAAATTCACCGTATAAACAGCGATGGCGCTCGTCGAGATGCCATGCAATGTGCCCATTTGGGAGAAGCAGCGCAGTCTACCTTCCCACGTTTCAAGAGGGCGTAAATGTCGGGCAATTAAATCGGTGTTTGATATTTGCAAACTGTCTCTGCAGCTGTTTTCAAATATCTCATGGTTGATTTTTAGACTAAACTTTTGACGTTTTTAATAACTGTGGTAAAATGAACAATTTGCCGGACAATATTAGACTTTTTCAAATGAGGTTGTCTTACGAAAGTAATTGGGGCATAAATATGTCTGGCCACGCCCAGGCTACAATGAGTTGTGAGTCACACAACAAAAAATTCTTCTTTTAAGAAAAGAATATTACTTATGAAATGCTTGAAGAAACTTTCAAACATTGAAAAATGAAAATATTCATGCAGAAATTATAATTAAGAATTAAAAAACGATTCGCGTGGGGGAATGTTGGGAGAATACGAGAGAAGTTTAAGACAAAACTCTGCCGTTTGCCTTACATCCGAACATACACCAGAATCACTCCATTTCTGAAAGTTACAGTGCAGTACAATTATACCTACTCAATATGAACAACTAATAACATAATTTTTTTTAACTTGTCATTTTTAGTTGATAAAATTAGTGCCCTCTGTTGGACGTTTAATGCCGTTTCCACTTCAATCGTATCATAGCGTAACGTAGCGTAACTTTATGCTTCAAAACAATGAGATACGCTACCTATCGCTACGATACGGTTGCAGTCGAAAAGAGGCTGTACGGGCTTCGACGTTACCGATTATCATAATTTGTGGCAACGCACGACTACAATTATTTTTCACACACCTTACACATGTGAAGCCATCGCGGTTTAAAACCGTGTTTAAATCAATAAAATTAATTATGTATTATCTTGTAGTAACAAAGACCATTGTTATTACAGATGTCTTGAGAGATACCTACAATTCCTGCACCGTTTTGCGAACAAAGAACCCTTCAGCTGATAGTGGAATGTATTCTCTAAAGCCACAAGGACTTAACTTATCGGTTTCAGTATTTTGTAATATGACTTCGAAGAATGGTGTTGGCGTGACAGAGATTGGCCATGACAGCGAATCAAGAACACCTGTGAAGCAGTCAAGTTCTCCAGGCTCTTACCAAAGAAATATTAGGTATGAACTTCCCATGGTGGCAATCGTTGCCATTATACAGAAGTCGAAAAAATGTGAGCAGTTTATAAGATATGAATGCTTCCACAAAAAGTCCTTTTTGAGCTACACAATTGAATATTTTGGGTTGTGGGTATCACGTCAAGGTTCAACGATGAATTACTGGGGTGGAGCGGCAGTCAACAGTAAAAAATGTGCCTGTGGAATGACCAACAGCTGTGCAGGTGGAGGAAACTGTAATTGTAACACGAATGAAAACACATGGCGTGAAGACAGTGGATACCTGACGGACAAAAACACACTTCCTGTTACTGAGCTGCGAATACTAGTTAATTTTAACCCTGGTATTGAGAAAGATTATCACACCCTAGGAAAATTGCGTTGTTGGGGTTAAGATAGACTAAACAGACACCATAATACGTATGGAGGTTTTGAGTTAGATCAATATATTTGGAATTTTTGCTTCAGATTGTGCACCTTTAATAGTTGCTTAAGCAATTCACATATAAAATAGAGTAATTGATTTAAAAATCAATTACTTTGTCGCCAGTGAAAATTCCTCTGCACGAGTACAATTTTAGACCTGGTTCTCATATATCGCCATTGGTCTATCGAAAAAAATATTACTTCATTGGTAACTGACCATGGACCGTAGAATATCCTGGATTAATTACGACATATGATAACCAGGCTTTATCATCCCTCGCAGATTTAAAATGCACTTGAGTGGGAACGTGTTTTATAATAATTATGTTTAAAATTGATTAAATGATTTACTTTAGGAAACTACAGGGTAAATATATTATATTATAAATTATATTATATTATATTATATTAATTATATTATATTAAATGGTAAACGTAGATATATCATGTGTGTTGTTTATACGGTTCCTGACTATTCTCAAGATATTTCCGCCTTTTTTTAGATTCTTCTTTGCACAACGTTGTATTTGCAGTTGCATGAACTGAATTATATGAATTTTGACCACAGAACTTTGGAGACTTTTAGCATGATATTTTTGGTCTTTCAGCCTTTCCAATTTTTCATTATCTGAAGCAGCTCCCACACTGGCGGTCAATAGGATTCTGCTATGTTAAAGTTACAATCCTCCGGGGGTGTTTGAGATTAAGATACGATTAGAACATCCAAGCGAAATGCAATGCACTTTAGTTACAATCAAAAGTTTGACACCTTCTTTTAAGACCGAATTTAGATAACTTCCAAATATTAGGCTTGTTACCGGGTGCAACTTTTTATGCAACTTGCAGTATAATTTTATTTTTGAGAGATATAAATTTAGCAAATATGAATCTTCTGTGCTTATAACACTCCATGGACATTTTTAACACTCACATTTTGAAGGCTTACCACTATATTTAACATCTCTGATGTAACGAAATGTTGACAATTTGTGTTTTCAGTACGCATGGAAGCGGGTCTCGAAAAATCCGCAAGCTTAGGAAAACTTTTTCTGTGGACATATTCCTTGCATTTTCGGACGAATTATAGTTTAACGGTCAAAATTGTATCTTTTTTTGAAAGCCTTTATTGGGAATGTTTTATGGAGACATCATTTCAATTAACATTTTCATTAGTTAACATTCACCGAAGCCGTTAAACGAACGCAAAGTCTCATCGAAACAACCTTTAAAATACAGTTTCCCATTGGCTAACAGCGCTGAATCCGTAGAATAGCAAGCTCTTATTGGACAAACGTTTAATAACGTTCGGCTTAATTTATTCGCACGAAATTTTCCAGCTTGGAGAACTGAACGCTTGCTTGCTTACGTACGGAACGCGAACATAACTAAATTTACGTTCGTTTAACGCCTTCGGTGAATGTTATTATCACAATTGCACTATTAGCACTAAAACACTCGACGCTGTTAAACGTTTAGAAATAATACATGAACAGGTGATGCACTGCTAAACGCTTTATAAACGTGGTTATGCAATTGGAAATTGAAAAAAAAAGTTTTAAAACAATTGCTTTAAATTTAGATTTTGCTCCTCCACTAAATGAAAAATTAATAATTAAAAAAAATTGATAATTGTGCGTAAATTGTTGATATTTCATTTATTGCTTTCATACATTAATATGTAGATTAGACCAATTGTGAAGATCAACATGTGGCATTTAGTTAAGGTTATATTTAGAATAATGCATGTATACCGGTAGTGCGATAATATGGAATTTACTCTATCTATTTTGAGTATTGAGCGGGTGAGCGCAGCGAACAAGTAACATATTATTCTCAACACGAGAAATAAATTCCATATAATGAAACATCCATGTATTTTTGTTTTTATCATAATTATAATAAAAAAACTGGAAACTGTTTTTTTTTTAATTTTTTTATCCCCAGTGTATACCTAACTGACTCCTGATTAATGGATCGCACACGTGTTATTATCGCTTTTCACAATGGCGGATTCGCCAGTAAAAAGTATATAATAAAAAGTGATATTTTAATGTGTGAACTTTTTCGTTTAAAGGTAAACAATTAGATCAAAATTCATTACATTAAAAATTTCAAATATCAAATAGTTCATGCTTCGTACGTGAACGAAAATCGTAAGGCACAACCTGCTAAAGGATTCTGTAATATTGGAAAACAAAAATATTTCGACTCTTTTCGAGAATATTCTTCGAGACCTTCAATTTACATTTTCATTAAAACAAGTACGCTCGCCGCTGTTATAATTAATATCACACAATGTCATGCATCAACACTGCTGAACTACATCAATAATTAGCTGCATGCATGCAGGGAACGTAAAGAGGAATATCAATTTTGCATAGCAAAACTGCGTGAGATGGAGATGTTCGTGCAATGAATTATTCGAAAAAAAGTTTGATAAATTACCCTCCACATCCAGATTATGTTTGGATGTGAAAGGAAACTATGCTAAAGAGTGGTCTCAAATCAAAATATCCTAATTCACGATGAAGAGTATGCTTTAATTATTGATATTTCATTAATATGCGTGTCAAGCAAATATAAACTCTACCATATTAATAGAAGCCTCAAAGACGTTTCAATTCATTATAAGAATGGCTGTCTTAGCAGGTATTTGTGCTGTGTTAATTTGCACTTCAAGAATACTACAGCCCGGCGATTGTTCTACCGTCCAAGCTGTCTTCGGTAAAAATTATGGCAAATACTTAGCGAATCATGTCATCGAAACAAAACATGCTGAAACTGAGTTGGAATGCAGTATGTATTGCACTAAACATGGATCTTGTATGTCAGCGAATTACAAAATTTCAGGAATTGGCAAAGGTCGATGTGAGCTCAACAGCAAGACCCTTCAAGGTTTAGCTGGCGATGATGAAAGTACAAATGACCCCGAGTTCAAACACCTTCGTGTTATTGAAAAGGTATGGTAGTAGTTTAAATTTTTGAAGAAAAACTGAGGCCTAGGAAAGTCCACTTTCAACTATTTAATTTATTACCTCTGGGAATGTTGCTGCATTATATCATATAGCAGACTAATCGATAAATAAGAAACAGAAAACATTTTCCATATACATGGTAAGTAATCAGGGAACTCGAAATAATCACGTTAGTTGCAAGTATTTCTTTAAGTGCATAGAAACATATAGGGAAAAAAGTAATAAATTGTCATAACATAATTTACAAAGACTTTTACAAACACTCGAACTGTAACGTGTTTTTATATAGCTAAAATAATAAACCCAGGGCCTTTATCCTTTTATTTATTAAAAATGCAAATTTTATTCTCTTTTCTCTTGGGCGAAATAAAATAATAAAAATAATAATAACGAATATCGTTAAATGAAAACCGAGACGAAGTCGAGGTTTTTTTATTCGCCGATATTCAGGAGCCTGAGGTGAATGATTGTTTTAGTATAGTTACAAAGGTAAATTTTTGAAAAAATGAATCTGTTGTAGAAAATACACATGTTTTACAAAAGTAAACAAATATCTCGACGGTATTGCGGCAATTTAAATAAAACTAAAATGTTTTCGAAATAAAGCTGAAAGGCGTTCTACAAAGTAGTTGTTACCTTGAAAATAATTTTATGCCTAATTTTTTCACTCCTTTTGCTCTTTCAGGTACGATATTCTCGTCAAAATAAGGTGATTCAGTACTGAGTATCGCGTAATAATCCAAGGTCGATCGACCAATCCGAGACCAGAATTTTCAATAATCACCTTTTTTAATTATACTAAAAAAATTTTGGCCTGAAGCAATTATTTGAACATCACTGACATGAAAAATAGTCAAGCAATGAAAAATATTTTTACTTGTATAATGATTACCATGTTTCCTTAAAACATTAACCAAATAAATACAACGCAGAGAACTGTTGTGTAACTGTTTACATATACCTAAATATAATCATTGTTACCTTGAAGCAGTAAGTCATAAATTTCGCTTGACACTGGCCGCTTGGATGGCGCGAGAAAGCGAGAGAAATATAATGCCGAGTTTCTGGGCATAATTGTTGTCGAACCAAAAAGCACTAACCGAAATCTTTGTTATAAATCAAATCTCTGAACTTTTTCTTCATTGTAGGTGCTTCCGAAACTAGATCCCACAACACTACTCACAAGCAGCAACCTACATGTATCATCGCAAAGTATTCCCACAGGTAATTATATATGACGTTCGAGGTAATTATACAGGGTGAGTAAAAAAAAACTGACACCTTTGAAATTCAAATTAGTCGCATAGCGGCTGTAATGTGGCAGAAGTTGCTTAAAATATTTCATACGTATACGAAGCATATCATATTACTTAACCTAAAGCATTAAGTTTGTTCTCAATGGGAGTTAAAATGCATTCTAAGCTCTGTAAATACAAAAGAACAGTTTATCAAATCGTTTTTGTTGAGTGTACATGGGAATTGTCATACTCCTGCCATAAGTTCCCAGCTAATTTGAATTTCAAAGGTGTCAGTTTTCACTGGGCGAAAAGCCGCATATTCCGCCCTCTATACCACGCAATATGATCGGGAATATTATTGATATTCCTAGATATTCTGGGGTATTCCTTCGGAATATTTCCGGAATACTGGTAGTATTGCGCGCAGAATACGTCGGAATAAAATACACCTGATATTCCGTGGCAGAATATCGTCGGGATAGCAGTTGTTGAGTTATGCGTATATTTTGCTAAATACAGCCTTGCACGTCATGTTAGTTACAATGTGATTCACTTGAATTAGTACAAAATTTTTGTACATTCATTTTATTAGACTTTCATTTCATTATATAAATGACCAATAGCCCTGATAATCGTATAGAGCAAGATTATCTTTGGGTGCATAAAGTGTACAAGATTTCTCTGATATTCAGATAAATATTGTCATGCATTTTCATTGACAAATGGATACAGGCGCTCTTGCAAAAAATGTTACCAAGTACCAAACTCGAAATGTTACAAAGGGTAAGTAAAGTAGCATATAACATGAAGAATTGTAAATGTTGAATGGAAGTTCTGCCGCCGAGCCTTCTGCAACCTCCGATGTATTGTGCGTTCTACGCAAAGAGGCATATAAGACCTAGTAGATAAATTTAGCGATTAAAGCTCGCCGAGTCCGGCCGATTTCAAATATCATTGATTAGTAAAAGTCTGTCCCTAATTACGAAATTATGTTTGGAAGTAATATTTCTCTTCGCGAATTCAAATTTTCATAACGAAATTTCCGAAGGGGGTAATAATGGGTGAAATAGGTATCCTACTTTGAAAGGTCTTTATCTCCATTTTGATCGTTACTGTATTGTCCATCATCCGCAGTTTATGAATCAACTATATATATAAGCTGGTGGGAAACGATTCATGATCATGCACACAGGCGGGCAGAAAAATTATTCCGAATCAACCAAGTTTAAAGAAATTGATTATACGAATTTAAAGTCCAAGCAGTATAAAAATGCTTGGCAGACTGATAGATATTCCCTACCCAGATGAAACATAATGAGTATAGAAAGATATAATATAATAAATATAATAATGAGGAAATATATTATGCTCAAACACATAATTTTTATTTCTGCTACCTTCATTTATAGATTAATGGTGAAAAGATACATGTGTGCTACATTTCGTTGGGGGCTTCTTTTTTTACCACCCTCTGTATATTATACACTTAATGTATGCTCCCGAGGGAATAGTGAGTTTTGTTTTCCCAAGAGTCTGAATGTTTAAAGAATTAAGACTCGAGGGAAAACAAAACTCATACTATTTCCCGAGGTGTAGCGTACATTAAGTGTTTTGCCATAGGAAAAAACATTCATGTTACACGACAATTCATTTCACAAAACTTTGTTATGACAATATACGGGCATCAATTTTTCACTTGTTTCCCTGCATCACGGGAAACATTGCATTTATATAAAGTCATGTGATTGCGAATGAACCAATCACATTTATAATATACAGCACCTATACACAATATACACTTAATGTATGCTCCAGAGGGAAATAGTGAGTTTTGCATAACGACAATTTCTTTTCAAAAAACGTTGCTATGACAATATGCACGCAAAAATTTTTCACTTGTTTCCCAGACGGGAAACATTGCATTTTTTGAAAGTCATGTGACTACGAATGAATCAATCACATTTAAAGTAAACAGCACCTACCACATTTAAAGCACGGTTTAGACTTGCAATCCACTACCATACCACAAAAATAAAGGAAACCATGCAATCAAATACGATAGTTCTATCACACTAACTATGCAATCACGAAATCAATCGATTACTGATACTTATACTGTAGTTGTAGTGGAAATCAAATCTTAAGCTATAATGATGAACATGCACTTAACTCAAAAATTACTTACTAGTAAACCAAAAATAGTATACAAAAAATCCCGAAATATTATTCTGTTGCAACCTCAATTCATGCATGTAAACACATAATTTTCTAAAGTAATTTTTTGCCATTTAATTTGCAGATATACAGATTAATCAGTAAAAGAGCTAAGTACGTCTTTTGCAGAGTACGAAATAGATCGTCGCACACCTCCGCGCGTTCTTACACCCCTCCCTCCTCGCGTCCGTAACGCAGTTCCCCCACGAGATGCACTGGCTGACTTATTAAATTCTGTCCGCAGAGATTGCTTCACAGCCCATGTAGGAGCATCTTTAGGCGCTTTCTTAAAAGATAACCCAGAACTGGTTCTCTTTGTCCGTTCTTTCATAAATTCTTTCTTCGTATCCTTAATTCGACTGTCCAAAGTCCTAAGGAACTGCGTCACATTGTTCGCTCTCCAAGGCAATTCCAAGTGGCGCCAACCTTCCCCATCAGTGTCATCTTCATCCTCTGACATGTACCCTACTTTCAGAATTGCGCCAAATTCTTCCTGTTCTTCATCTGTTACAACTTTTAATCGCCTTTCCAACAACTAAATAAGTCACACAAAACAAAAAAGTCATTATCAACGGAATAAATTATATTAAACGTATCGTTGCTTCTTCTGGAAAACGATTTTGACATACCCTTTCCCTTCTGCTTCGCATGCACATTCTTCTCTTTTTCCTTGGCGTGATGGGATTGCGCGCCAATTTCTTTCGGGATTGAAAGTGGATCTTGACCGCTTCTACACGAAAACAAGTAGCCTGCAGGCATGATCATGATCATGTGAAAGACTATAAATATATACATCATGCAATGGTCAAACTGTGTGCATTCAGACGAAACATCATGCAGGACACGAGCCAGATTTTCACATTACATTTTGGTTATCCTATAGAGAAGTGCAGATATATACGTCTGCGCTCATCAAATTAAAATATTTGATATATACATCATGCAATGATCAATCTGTGTGCATTCAGACGAAACATCAGACACGAGCCAGATTTTCACATTACAATTTAGTTATCCTATAATAGAGAAGTGCAGATATATACTTCTGCGCTTATCAAATTAAAATATTTAATATATACATCATGCAATGATCAATCTGTGTGCATTCAGACGAAACATCAGGACACGAGCCAGATTTTCCATTACAATTTAGTTATCCTATAGAGAAGTGCAGATATATACTTCTGCACTTATTAAATTAAAATATTTAATATATACATCATGCAATGATCAATCTGTGTGCATTCAGACGAAACATCAGGACACGAGCCAGATTTTCACATTACAATTTAGTTATCCTATAAGAGAAAAGTGCAGATATATACTTCTGCGCTTATCAAATTAAAATATTTAATATATACATCATGCAATGGTCAATCTGTGTGCATTCAGACGAAACATCAGGACACGAGCCAGATTTTCCATTACAATTTAGTTATCCTATAGAGAAGTGCAGATATATACGTCTGCGCTCATCAAATTAAAATATTTGATATATACATCATGCAATGATCAATCCGTGTGCATTCAGACGAAACATCAGGACACGAGCCAGATTTTCACATTACAATTTAGTTATCCTATAATAGAGAAGTGCAGATATTACTTCTGCGCTTATCAAATTAAAATATTTAATATATACATCATGCAATGGCAATCTGTGTGCATTCAGACGAAACATCAGGACACGAGCCAGATTTTCACATTACAATTTAGTCATCCTATAGAGAAGTGCAGATATATACTTCTGCACTTATCAAATTAAAATATTTAATATATACATCATGCAATGATCAATCCGTGTGCATTCAGACGAAACATCAGGACACGAGCCAGATTTTCACATTACAATTTAGTTATCCTATAGAGAAGTGCAGATATATACTTCTGCGCTTATCAAATTAAAATATTTAATATATACATCATGCAATGGCAATCTGTGTGCATTCAGACGAAACATCAGGACACGAGCCAGATTTTCACATTACAATTTAGTCATCCTATAGAGAAGTGCAGATGTATACTTCTGCGCTCATCAAATTAAGATATTTAATATATACATGATGCAATGATCAATCTGTGTGCATTCAGACGAAACATCAGGACACGAGCCAGATTTTCACATTACAATTTAGTTATCCTATAATAGAGAAGTGCAGATATATACTTCTGCGCTTATCAAATTAAAATATTTAATATATACATCATGCAATGATCAATCTGTGTGCATTCAGACGAAACATCAGGACACGAGCCAGATTTTCACATTACAATTTAGTTATCCTATAATAGAGAAGTGCAGATATATACTTCTGCGCTTATCAAATTAAAATATTTAATATATACATCATGCAATGATCAATCTGTGTGCATTCAGACGAAACATCAGGACACGAGCCAGATTTTCACATTACAATTTAGTTATCCTATAATAGAGAAGTGCAGATATATACTTCTGCGCTTATCAAATTAAAATATTTAATATATACATCATGCAATGGTCAACCTGTGTGCATTCACACTAAACATCAGGACACGAGCCAGATTTTCCATAACAATTTAGTTATCCTATAGAGAAGTGCAGATATATACGTTCGCGCTTATCAAATTGAAATACTTAATATATACATCATGTAATGGTCAACCTGTGCATTCACACTAAACATCAGGACACGAGCCAGATTTTCCATAACAATTTAGTTATCCTATAGAGAAGTGCAGATATTACGTTCGCGCTTATCAAATTGAAATACTTAATATATACATCATGTAATGGTCACCTTGTAAAGAGCTGGGTAGAGGAGAAGCACACGTATTAATGAAATATCTAGCTAATCTGCTGTCTTTCCTGGTTCCCAATTATTGCATGCATGGTATAAAAACTGCATACACAAACCTTTTGCCGTCTCAAAAGAAGTCTTTTTTCCCAAGTTTTTTTCTGCGAGATAAACCTCTCTTGCGAGACTCTTAATCTTCATCTGATTCGTTGGGGAGTCTGCTCTGAAATCAAAAATGAAAGGAAATCTACATCAATTAGGAAAAGGGTTTGAAACATTAGTAATCACTTTATGCGTCACTTATACGCAACTGACTGTATTCAAGCATAACCTGTTGCCTTTCTAAAACCATTTTCTATATTTATAATATAATATACACTTGTTCCTTGTAATATACGTATACGTATGTATTGATGATAAAGTACATACAAAGCATATTTTCAAATTAATATAGCCACTCAACTGACTCAAGGCGCGCGATAATTAAAATGCATGCATGGCTTTCGATACAGTCGGTATTTGGGGTATTTGTTATACGAAATACAAAAAACTGCATTGAAAAATGGGACTTAGTCTATGACAATGCTATAATGAAAGATTTTGGTTTGGTTGTATCCCTGTAGTTCATATATAATCACCGTGCTAAACATAGCATAGAAAAATAACTTAATTGGCAAATTTAGCCCATGCATGCATGCAGCCGGAGGCTATAACCAAACACAATTTTTCCCATTTTTTGTTTAGGTTCACAGTTTCCTTTTTATTCCTTGTATACGGTGACCACAGCGTTAAAATTACAGAAAGTGAACACATAATACCTTTCTTCCACGTCGAATGTTTCCAAACCGTCTTGGTCTTCTTTTTGCTTAATTATTGTTCTGACAGTGCTCTAAATTGATTATTGCACGATTAATAATAAAATGGATTATGATAGTCACGCAATTTTTTAATCCCATATGATATCATGCGCTTGTTCGTCAATGCCGAAATGTTTCATTTTATTTTCGTTCAAGTTTCAAGCCAAAATTAGTGAGCTTTGGCATGTTTTCTTTGTGATTATTGGTATGAAATTCATTCCATTCGGTACCGGACAGACAAGCCGCTCTTAAATTTACATAATCTATGATTGTATGTTGTATAATGATACAGCACAGTTTATACATATGTAGCTAATGCTCCCTTTTAATCATGAAACACGACGTATTCGATACAAATTCAAATTTCACGTGATGCATGATATATTCAAGATATATTCAATTCAAATTTCACGTGATGCATGATATATTCAAGATATATTCAATTCAAATTTCACGTGATGCATGATATATTCAAGATATATTCAATTCAAATTTCACCTGAGGCATGCATGTGACAAGAATTTTTTTGACATGCAAACTTTGCATGCCGGATAATAGCCCCTTTTAAAGAGAGTTATTTTTAAAATAAAACCCAACCTTTATATCAGCAGGTACTTTAGCTTTGCGACTCCGCTTCACACTTGTATTGTTCTTTTCCTCAAACTGTTTGAGGCGCTGTTCAATAGCCACCACTGATTTAGACAGGCCTCCCAAAGTATCGCGCATACGATCATTCTCCTCTTTTTGTTTGTCCAACTTCTGTTAAAAAAAGAAAGCACACACCCGTGGATTAACAAAACCAGGTTTTAGTCTATATATATATATTATATAATATATATATATATATATATATATATATATATATATATATATATATATATATATATTAATAATTATTGTACAATATTTTACTTATAGCCTATACATACCTCATTCATTGCCATTTGCTGCTCCAAGATCCCTCGAAAAATGACCGACATTTCGCTCTCCTTAACAGAATCATCAGGAACTATTGATTCATCGTCTGTATGCTCATTTGAAATAGATTCATTGCCAATTGAATCATGATCAGACTGTTCGCTTGACTGATCCGACATTATTTTAAAGGCAAACCGGTTTAGCACTGAGCAGTTTTTTTCAAACCTTTAGCGCGATGTAAGCAACACTCAACTGAAGCGATTTCAAATGTGTTTGTGACTTTGTGTAACGAAATAAATTTGCCGTAGGCAGGGCGGTGTGCCAGCTTTTATCATTTATCACTTCCAACAGTATAGCTATGTCCTATATAGTCATATAATCTGCTCGTACAAAACTGTCGCAGATATATATGAATTTCATAGACATAACAGTTTTTAAAAACCTTCACAGGTGGGTTATATGCACCTGAGTTTGTATGTTTTAAGCCTTTTAATATATATATATATATATATATATATATATATATATATATATATATATATATATATATTCATTAAAGCGACATGCCTTTATCCGTGCATTCATGCTAATTGATATACAAACATGCGGATATTCTGGGTTGCAACGAACCACCTGTCGGATGTCGAGGTTTGGAGACTGACCAAAAATACCACTTAAAACAAGGGCGATATTTTTGTCATCGCTGCCTCCCTATACATGCATGCACGCATGTTCTTATAATTATAATAGTGACAAGTGTATATGCATGTTTTCATATCTAAATTGTACACCGTTAAGAAATGGGTAAAGTATGTGTAATATACTCAAAATCACCTAACCGAACTTTGCATAAAACCGAACTTTGCTGCCGTGTCCATAAACTTACATATCATTCAAAACATACCAATATCACAACAACCCTAACCCTATTTATACCTATACAAAAATGGACTTTTTATACATTTGGCCCTAGTCAAAACCCAATAAAGCCTTATAACATCCTCCAAGCCCGCGTGTTCGACCAAAAAATGAAATGTACGGTTTGTTTTTATCAATTGTACACCTAGTTTATCAAATTACGAAACTCACTGAAATTCATCAATAATTAGAGCGCTTTCAGCGCGCAATGAACAAATCGGATTATAGATTTCACATATCACGCAAGTCTTTTAAGCCAAACTTGACAAAGCTTCGGATGCAAAAAAGCGATAGAATTACTGCATTACCGATAAAGCGTGTGTAAAAACGAGTTATTGCGATAATAGTCATAATATACTGTTAGTAATAAACACTTCATGGGAAAGGTACGTGCAAGGCAGCATTGTCCACATTGTAATCAAAATGTTAGCTACTCTACATATCGACAACACCGAATGCGCTTTTTTGATAATCAAAGAGGGAAGTGGAGAGTGGATAGTTCTAACATCAATGACGTATATGAAGGTACGTATATATGTAGTATATAATTCAGCATTGTTTTTTTATGATGGATTGAAGAAAACCACTTGCCAGTTAGCATACACAATTAACCCAGTATAATACCTTTATAATAATTTATGATGTTCAACTTGCATATTGCATAAACATTCGCATTGACAAACCTTAGCGCTATCAGTAAAATCAGTTTTAGAAACCTTAAACCTATACATAGGTTGTTTGTTTTACTCTGAAGTCAGTTGTGAACAATGATATGCACTCTTGATAAAGTGGGAGTAAAATGAAAATTATGAAATAATGCATGTTTGTTTGGAAAGTTTCATGTCATCAGTGAAATCACCCCTAAATTTCCTTCCTCTATTTTATAGGCGAAGGTTCCGTAAATTTTCCAGTAAGTTCGAAATTTCAAGTACTTTTTGGAGAAGGGGAATCTTCAACATTATGTGAAGATAATGCCCTGCAAGATATTGAGAATGAAGTGGAATTCCAATTCCAAGAGAATTTAGCAGGGACACAACAAAATGACATAGCAGACGACACTAGCAGCAATGATGATAGCAAATCTGAGAGTAGCAGCACGGATGAAGAGATCTGGGAGGCTGAAGATGTACCAGATACAACTGAAAACAGGGAAGACAACGCGCCCGAAGAAAAATCATGTGCCCTGCCTACAACGTCAATAATTGGGGCCATGTCCCTTTTTCTATTGTTATGGCAAGCTTCGTTTGGCATTTCTGGGTCAGCAATCGTTGTGCTTCTGAAATTCTTAAAAAGCCTGATTGGTATTCTCGCTGATGTAAGTGGTTCAGAAATTATAAAGAATATTGCGGAATCATTTCCAGTAAGTTTGGCAACTGTTCGCGCTTTAGTTGGGGCTAGCACTGATGACTTCACTGTCTACACTGCCTGTCCAAAATGTTACACATTGTACTCCAAAGAACATTGTACAAAAACGTTGCCCGATGGTCGTGTAGTTAGCAACTCCTGTGCGCATGTACAGTGGCCAAATCACCCACAGATACGGAAACGTGATGCATGCGGAGAAAAATTAATGAAGAAAGTGAGAGGAAAGACTGGAAATGTTTTTTGGTATCCTCGAAAAGTCTACGTGTACCGAAGCCTGTTCAGCTCGCTAAAAAAGTTTATATTTCGAAAGAACTTTTTCGAAATATGTAATCAATGGAGGCAGACTGAAAATGATGTTGAATTAGAAGAAATGTGTGACATTCATGACGGCAAAGTTTGGAAGGACTTTCAGACCTTTGAAGAACAACCTTTTCTAAAAGATCGGAACAACCTCGCATTAATCATGAATGTTGACTGGTTTAACCCATTCAAGCATGCACCAGGATCTGTAGGAGCTATTTACTGTGTTTTCGCAAATTTGCCGCGACAAGAAAGATACAAGAGAGAAAATGTAGTGTTACTCGGTCTCATTGAAGGTGAACCCAAACACGATTTAAATTCCATTCTCAAGCCAGCCGTTGACGAACTTTTGACGCTTTGGAAAGGACATATGTTTCACCAAGGCTGGAGATGCTTTTTTGTACGTGTCGCCCTTCTATGTATTGCCTGCGATGTTCCGGCAGCAAGAAAAGTTGCGGGGTTTATGGCACATAACGCTACCCGTGGTTGCTCGAGGTGCCTAAAAGAGTTCCCTGTAAAACACTTCGGTGCAAAACCAAATTATTCGGGCTTTGAAAGAAATTCCTGGCCAAAACGGGACTCAAGATCTCATCGCAAAAATGCGAAAAAAACTTTGAAATGTACGTCATCCAGTCAACGAAAGAAACTTGAAAGCTCTCTTGGTAGTCGATACACTGAACTATTAAGACTACCGTACTATGATGGTGTACGATTTGTCGTGATAGATCCTATGCATAACTTGCTATTAGGCACAGCAAAATGTCTATTCCATAAATGGGTAGATTTAGGACTGTTAAAGCAGGATGATCTGAAAAAGATCCAAGTCCACATTGATGAAATCGTTGTCCCTCCAGATTTAGGACGAATTCCAAACAAAATAGAATCTGGTTCCTCTGGGATGACTGCTGACCAGTGGAAGAATTGGACATTGGTGTATTCACCTTACATCTTGTCCACTTTTCTGCCTAAAGCCCATTATGAGTGTTGGATGCTTTTTGTTTCTGCTTGTCGGCTGATGTGCGCAAGAACGATAAATCGAAGTGAATTAAAACAAGCGGATCAGAATTTACTTGCATTTTGTAACAAGGCCGAAAGCCTCTATTCCGAGGAGTTTGTGACCCCAAACATGCATCTACATGGACACCTCGCGCAATGTATTGAGGATTACGGTCCAGTTTATGCTTTTTGGTGCTTTTCTTTCGAAAGGTATAACGGAATTCTTGGTGGATACCAGCATAACAACAAGGCGGTTCCAGTCCAAATGATGAAAAAGTTTTTAGAAGAAGACTATCTTTCGTCAGCATCAACCACCCAAGAATATCCGATGTTCTTGAAGCACTTTGCAAACTTGGTTAGCAGTGAAAATGAAAAGCTTTCAGGGACATTAAAACAGGTTTTTAGCGCAGGTTTCCAAACGAGATGCCACATAAGCCAGGTTCATCCACGCGACGTCTCGTGGGAAGAAGATAACGCAACTCAGGAACCTATTCCGCCATTTAAAACCAAAGTCTTAGACGAAGAGGATTGCGAGGACCTAAAGAATATGTACAAGTCTATTTTACCCGTAAACGAAGAAACTGACGAGATTTATGTGTCTTCCAGTTATCTGCAAGTGGAAAGAATGAAAATATATGGTGAAATTTACGACTCATCATGCTGTAAATCACCAAGAGCTAACCACGTCACGGCGTCTTGGTTTCATGATAACAATATAGCTCTTTGTAGTGACCCACATTTCCGGCCAGCTATAGTAAGGTTCTTCCTAAAGCACACTCTTGAATTTAATCGCGCCAATGGTGAGAAAAAACAAGAAACGTATCTTCTGGCATGTGTTTCATGGTTTAAGGACCACGAAAAAAAAAACTATTTCAAGTCGCCATTGGAAGTATGGTGTAGAGATATGTTTGAAGATTCGGGTCCAGCATCATTTTTACCTGTTGGACGAATTTTTGGAAGATTCTGTCCTGTTCAAGGTAAAGTTCCACTCCTCGGAAACCAACTCGAGAATGTTTTAATTGTTAATCCTTTACAACAGAAGTGGGCTGCAGAATAGTAAGGAACAGAACTCATAGAATAATAATACTAGAATAGTGGCAAAAAATAGCATTACCCGGCATTGCTTGGTGGAAACATTGTATTAAAGAACTCGCAAACCTGATTATCGGTGATTATAATAATTTTTCAATAACACCTTGAAAACAATTAACATCAAATGTAGTGAAACAACTGCTTAATATAGACAAAAAAAAACTCTAGGATGTTTTGATCTAAAAGGGTCGACTTAAATCGAAACGTAGATATATATTTTTCGGTTTATTTTGTTATTTGATGCGAATTTTTTATCGCTTTCATACTGCTATGTCTGTTTTCATTTGTACACATGAAAGATGAAATGTTCCATGAAAATAGTATTCAAGCAAAATGTACACGAATCTGCATATTGCAGGAATAAAAACATTTCTTGTTTTAAAGCTCTGTTTACACGACGATTTAAAATGGGTACCCATTTTATTAGTGTCCGGCCTTTGTTTTGGTAGTCTGGACACTAATAATATTAATTCGACACGGATACCCATTTTAGTCCTGCCGTGCCAATAAATTGAGTGTAGTGTGAATCGGGCTTAAATGACACCAAACTGGATGATATTTTATGATTGTAGCTACTATAGAGTATAATTTATGCATGAAATTATCCATTATATGTATGCTGACAAAAAACCAGTATTCTGCCAATAAAATTCTTGTTGACGCATGATATCTGTATGAATGTTTGGAACAAATTATACACGACCTAAGCCCAAGTTTACACTACTCTTAATTTATTTATATTTATATGCCCGGTCTTTGTTTTGGTAGTCTGAACAACAATAAAATTGGGCCGTTTTAGCCGTGCCGTGTCAATAAATTGCGTGTAGTGTAAACGGTCCTTTAGATAAAATGTGCCCGCCTTTGGTAAAGCGCCAACAGGCGTAAGTATGAATTATAAATCAATTTGTACAAGATTTGTACATAATCAAAGGCTATAAACATGGTGTTTTGATGTATCAACACTCTGTTGCATCTTTATCTGTCAAAATTTATGACGTGTATGAGGTGCATGTTATATGTTTATATCAACCAAAGGTAAACGCAAAAAAGGTTTAAGGAGAGTTTTACATGACTTCACATGGCTAATTTGATGTCATGGCCATGCAAATCGGGTATAGTGTATAAACAGAGTGTGTTTGTTTCGCCTAGTCGGGATTACACGTTCCATATAAACAGGCCCTAAAATTGAAAGGACTGAATCCAATTAGCCAAACTTTACACCTAAGCGGAAATTGGCCATGATTTTGCAATTATATTGTGATAATTGTGCCATATGCATGCAATTAAATTGTGATATGCATGGTTGTGAAGATAGAACTTAATCGTTCATGCAGGCTGTGACATTTATCCAATGGAAAGGAAAAACAAATCAAATAATGCTCATCATAAGCGCTCTCTCGGCAATAGGAGGGAAAATACTCGTCGTAGACGAGAAATAAAAAGAAAATTGCGTAAATTGGCGAAGGATGAAGGAAGCAAACAAACAAACAACATTTCGAATGATACCATTGGCACTGGTTTAGCGAACGAGGTTAGGCATACAAGCGGTGAAAATCCTACACATTTAGAAAACATTAAAAAGCTAGAAGAGGAAAACAGTCGTCTGCACAAGCATGCAGTGTACTTCCACTACCGATGGAAAAAAAGCCAAGAGGAAACTAAGACGAAATGCCAACCAAAATTAATAGAACTTGACAGAAAGCATCTACATGTAGATGGAAAAGTCGGGGAAGGAACATTTGGAAACTGTTTTTTGGCAAAGTATGGATCTCTCAAAGTGGCAGTCAAAGAAATAAAGAGCGAAAGTTTAAACGAGAAAATCACCAGAGAAGCTGAGATACTACATAGCCTACGTCATCCTAATCTCCCTTTGCTTCTCGGCGTCTGTTTCCAGAAAAGTCCTTTTCTCATCATTACAACCTACCACAGTGTCGAAACTGAAGACGCCTTACTATCTACTACAATGTGCACTGCCTTGTCTGAAAACATTGTAAGTTCCGACCTTCGTCCACACTGGTTGGCCATATTGCACGACCTCTCTATGGCCATTTGTTATATTCACGAGAAGAATATAATTCACAACGATATTAAGACGAATAACGTGGTCATAGAGAAGCACGGCAAATGCTTTACTGCAGTTCTCATTGACTTTGGCAAAGCAACTGCAGCTAACAATGGCAAGAGCTACCCAGAATTTGGCGAGAAGGAGCGAGAAAAGTATGAGAGGAAGTACCCATACTTGGCACCAGAACTTAAATCAGGTGGAGGGAAACAAACAGTACGCACTGATGTTTATTCATTTGGATATTTAATGAAAGTCGTCAGCCACAGTCTCGAAAATAGGGAACTATCTTCACTTTATCACTCGTGTAAGAACATTTCAGAACTAAATAGGCCAAATATGCATGAGATTGAGAATTCATTGGAAAAGCTTAAGTTAAGTAGGTAATTTTTTGTAGATTGTATATGCCCCACTGTCCGCTAAATAGGTCACAATTGTAGCACTATATTAAATAAATAATTATGAACATCTAATCTACCGGATGCGGAAATTCGGGCTATCACCATGCAACTTATAGTAAATAAGTCAGCCTAAAACAGGTTATTGTTTAATTATTCTGGTCCTCTATACACACGTGTACACGAATTCAGGTAAATTATGATATACATATATTAAATAACTCCTAGCAAAAAGGAATTTTTTTATCAAAGATGCCTTGATGTCGCTTTGTTTGTCATCATTCAAAGAGCATTAAACTTGTAAGTGAAATTGACCAGAGCCAGCCCTATTTCCCGCTGAGGAGTCCACATGCATAAAGTTGCTTTCCAGTCACGCGTTTTTCGTAGGCACACGCACGAAAAATTTTATAAATGCTTCTAAATGTTTATTATTTAGGTCTACAATTGCATACTAAAATATATATATATATATATATATATATATATATATATATATATATATATATATATATATATATATATATATATAGAAAGAGAGAGAGATTTGCTGAAGCGAATAATTAATTTATTGCTTCCGTGCATTGTGATTAGTTATTCGAAGCTAACGTAGCCCACTTATAGAGCAACTTGCTTAATAGTAGCCCACTTCTAGAGCAACTTGCTTATCAAGATTTAAGTACAGGGAAATTTTGTTACGATTTGGAGAACGTGCTCTCCTGATTTATTCCTAGCAGGATTAAAAACTTCAAGGCGATTCGCACTTCGTTGGCGATTCATTGCTACAGTTAAGTAATATTCCCCTCACGTGCGTTGAGCATGTTTCAAGTGCAAGGTCAGCGTACCTATATAAACTGAAACGTTCCGAAGAGTTCCAGGTCATTTATATCTGGCTGCCGTCGAAGCAATTCGAAAGTTTTCCCCACACCCTCCCTCTCTTTCTATAGGTGGTGTGCTACGATAATTTCTATGTAGTTATGCTGGTGTGGGCGTTTTTATCACCCCATCTTTTCTGTGCTGTATTAAAATACGAACGTTGTAACAATTAACTATAATTTGTTACTTTTGACTTAATTAAATCGGCATGTGCTTTAGCACATTGCCATTATTTTATCCAAAAATGTGATCTGTTTTATTTTAGTTGCATGCCTCTAATTTGCCCAGAAAACAAATCAGTTCAGAACTGCTGCTTTCAAGCCAGTTTTTTCTAAATACCTTCAGTTTACCTTGGGGTATTGTTTACAGCAGTAAAAAGTAGCTGCAAAAAAATAGTCTTCGCTTCGATTTAGCTATATACTAAAGCCTAATACGTTGAACAATTAACCTGCGAACAGACTGCACACGAAAATGGCTCATCCCCCAAATTTATTTACACACCTTGGAACAACCGTGTAAATACCCATCGCGGCATCGCCAAATTATTAGCCGTTTAATCTAAGTGCATTTGGAACAACCGGCTCTGGATTATTAAGCCGTTGTATTCTAGACGTATTCCGTTTAACGAATACCACAGAATTTCATCAGTATTCCAAACCGTATAGTAGTTGGTAATACTACGGAATATTATGGATATTCTTACCGTATTCTGACTCGCTATACGGTATTGGAATATGTATTTTATTCCGACCCGTATAGAGAGTGGAATACTTGGGAATACGCAGCTTTTCGCCCAGTGTTTTTTTACTCACCCTGTATATGACGTTCGCATTATTGGGACAACAAAAAACACAAATAGTTCAACCAGAACTCCAAATAACGGCAGGTTTTCAATCATTCTGTAAAAGAACTTTAGGTTTCCGGTAATATTTCATTTCACACGAAGCAAACAATTTTCGGAGCAAGCCAGTCCTAAACTTATATTATGAAATGACTCAAATAAGTTGGTGGCTAATATTTCTATCATTCGGTAAAAATATTAACTAAAGTGGAGTAAACACAACCCGTTTTTCCCTCCATCGAGAAGACAGTTGACTCTTAAGTATAGCTTTAGTAAATGTTTAAATTCCAGGCTTCAAACCATCAAAACACTAAAAATTCATGAAAACTAATCGCTAAGTGTTATTTGTGGGATATTTATTTGCAGTCGATCGTCTCTAAAAGCTATTAAGGACATTTGTTCTATCGAAATCATTAGACATAACTCTTGTTTTTAAACATTTTTTGGTACATATCGTCAAAGAAAGCTTTTACAGAAAGGTGACAAAATGACATAGGATTTTGCCCACTTTAAATTGAGCAACCCGGATGTAATTTTAAATCTCTGGGCGGAGTTTAATCCTCGCACATGTCGGTGCATGACTAAACCCGGTTTTCCACGGGCGATATTTTCCGCACTATATATAGCGACTTTATTCTTTTGTATTTGAGCAATTTTTTCCAGATGGTTGCAGTTGAGAGCTCTGAAACAAAAGTAAAATCTCGCTTCGCGCTTGTGGAAAACCATCTTCATTGAAATAGCTATATATACTATAACAAAAGATGTTATAGTTCTCCTCCATAGTCTCCTTGCTTTAAATACAAAATGTGTGTGGCAGTAACAAAGACCTTTTTTCAGGTCATCTTAGCACATCACACCCAATGATGATGGAGAAATCTTGTACGATTATACGCAGAAAAAATACTTCAGCTGAAAGTGGGATATACTCTATAAAGCCTGAAGGACTCGAATCCTCGGTTCAAGTATTTTGTAACATGACTTCAAAGAATGACTCTGGTGTGACAGAGATTGGACATGACAGTCAATCAAGAACATTTGTGGACGGATATGAAGATCCAGGCTCTTATAGGAAAACAATTAAATATGAAATTTCCATGGAGCAGATCGTTGCTATTATCAACCAGTCTAAGAATTGTGAGCAGTTTATAAAATATGAGTGTCTGGACAGCCCATTCGTATATGCTCGTGATAGAAATAGTTGGTGGGTATCACGTCAAGGTTCAAAGATGAATTACTGGGGTGGAGCGGCAGTCGACAGTGAACAGTGTGCCTGTGCAGTGAACAACAGCTGTGCAGGTGGACGCAAATGTAATTGTGACGAAAATGATCAAGTATTGCGTGAAGACAGTGGATACCTGACAGACAAGAACACGCTGCCTGTTGCTGAACTAAGATTTGGTGATACTGGTTTGAATAAAGGTAGCTTGGCTGATGAGTATGGTTATCATACACTTGGTAAATTACGATGCTGGGGTTGAGGAGTTGAACAACAAGCCTCGCGTGGTTAACGCTGTCACCAAATACACGATTTTTTTGTTTATAAGTTCTATATAGCACTGTTTTCAATGGCTTGTGCTCCCCTAACCTCCCCACAGCATGAAGAGCATACAGCAAACCAATTCAAATTAATTTTAAACATTTTGAGCCAGTTATTGCCCAATCGGTTGGGTGCCTGATGACTCTGGGCTCGGCTTACACATCTCCTATCCTGATGATATATTATAGTTAAACAAATTGTCAAAATACAACTATGCCGGATCGCTGCTTTGATCACGCTGTCTGAGAGAGTAGTAGCTTTAGTAGTCACATGCCACAAAAGTGCCTCATGCAAAAATGGTAAAATAATCGTTAACGTGTTAAAGATCAATCCTGTTTCCATCATCGTTTTTTCATTGATTTATTAGCAATGAGATTAAAATGGGACTTAGGTTGACCCATGTTCAATCTTATCAGCTTTTCAGCTTTCAACTGAGCACTTTTAGGGTCCAATTACATGAAGCGACTTCACCCTGCAGTTAGTCCGCTTTGCCGGGAAGCATGTTGTCTCGTAGTGCCGGTAGCGCGTTTGAAGCTTGCCGAGTCACCTTTACGATTGCATGTTTTTCACGTTTTCGAGTTCTTACAAACTCCCAAATTTTGGTTTATTTATGAATTATCATAACATTATTTACATACATGAACGATGCATTACATTTTGTGCTTCGTGAATGCGCGATGGTGAGTCTAGTTCGAGGGAGTCTTTTCAGAGGTTCCTTGAGTTCTAATGTATAAACAAGCACTATTTTTTAAGTTTTTAAATTTAAAACTGCGATGCAGGAAATTTTTCGCGTTTTTAATTCTATATAGTCAAAGAAACATTCCTCTCGAGCAATCGATCGGCACGCGCGTACTATAGGTATGTTAAATAATACATGTTATATAGTTTTATATAATTATGTAGTGTCAAAATTTTCTTGGCTTTTTATGGAACAATAGACCCATGTTTTACGGCCTTTTAAAAGATATTGGCAATAAAAATTAACTTGTCATTATTTAAAAGAACTCCGAAAAATATAATCATATATACCACTTATTAACCGAATTTGGGTCCGTACTAGAAAAATATCAGACCGAGGTCTTGATAGTACGGACCGAGCGATAGCGAGGTCCGTACATAAAAGACCGAGGTCTGATATTTTTCCAGTACGGACCGAACGTATTCGGTTAATAAGGGATTCATTATATGGCATACAGTATTTAGTTTATTTATTTATACAATGCGCTGCATTCTTGCCAGCTCTTTCGCCAGCCAGTCGCCAAGCAAGCACTGAAGTGGCTTCCAAAACTTTGTTTTTCTACTCGTTAAATAAGAATGATACAGTAATATAAACAAAAATCAAAGATAAATAAATATAATATTCACATGTACCAAATAATGCTCTTCTTCGTCCATTCTTCGTCGAAATTTTTCGTGTCAAAAATAAAAGTGCAAGCTTGTTTTTGTTCAAAAATATGAGAGTTGGACCGTTACTACGGCAACGGTCTAATACTGGGGGATTCCAGACCGACAAAGAACCAATCAGCGCACGCCATTTTAATCACGAGATCGCGTGCCATATAATAATGAGTTTTATCATCAATTTTTCATATCTTGCTTAGTTCTTGAAATAATAGGTTGGAATTAACGAGCTGTCCGCCATCTTGTCTTATAATTAGATCTAATTAAATGACGTCACAACCAGGGAAAAAATTATGAACGCGCGGGAATCGTTTTAATACGAATAGAATGCTGTTGTATAGCAAGCCTATGAGTAAATTAAATAACATTATCGATGAATTAGTATCAACATGAATGTCTCTTTAAAATAAGGCGAAGTTAATTTTTATTTCTATGCAATGTCCTTTGAATTCTCCATGTTTACGCCAGATGAAGACGAACGGGAATCAAGTCTCATAATTTTCCCTGGTATATGATTGGTATATCTTGCAGATTAAATCAATATTGAAAGCTGGCATATTGCATTAAGGAACGGTCAGTTATTATTAAACAATATATAGATATTAAATTATGACTTATTTAAAAATACTGATTATCCAATTTAATGCGTTAAGACCTAAAACTTAATTTTCAATATCAGACTAACTGTATGATAAGCAAAACAGTATTAAATGAAACGGACTTTCTTGTAAAGAGTTTGTCCGTGTGGCTTGACCGAGAACTTTAGCATTGTTATATTGATCAATACCTTGAATTTAGGTTAAACCAATAGAAAGATTAATTTCTTCGTTTAAGGAAAAAAGGTCAAAATGAAAAATAAAATACTGCAACAATACAATACAATACTGTCCAGAAATAACCTAACAAAAACCGCGGTTGAACCTCAGTCGAACCTCGGTCAGACAGACATTTCTTAAGACGTTTTCGATTTGATTATTGTTTTGTCGTTCTCAGAGTTCATAACATTCCGCGATTGTATTTTTTCCCCTTACAGTGCATGGATGGTCTGCGATATCTATCAGCCGACTGGAACCGAACCGCAACCGCATGTGTTATTTTTGCACTGTAAAATAAGCCAAGATACAACGTTGTCCGGTAGAGAAAATTAAAAAAATATTTGAAACAATTGTTTGAAACGACATTTTGATGTGAAATTAAAATAGTCTCGAATAAAAATATCTTAATTGGGATGTGCACGACGAGTAGGCGTAAATAATTGATATAAAAATACAATAATATTGGCCTATATATTATATTAATATATAATATTAATAATTTATATTCATTATATATCAATACATTATTTTATGCCACATATAATTACAGTATACTAGCAGTTTTAAAGAAGCTGCAAAGACTTCTATATTCAGTCACAGAATGGCCGCCTTAGCAAGCTCAAACGTCCAAGCTTTCCTTCGTATATACGATTGCAAATATTTATCGAATTACGTTATCGAAACAAAACATGCTGAAACAGAATTTGAATGCGGTGTGTCCTGTGTTGAATATGGATCATGTGTCTCGGCTAATTACAAAGTCTTTGGAATCGGTAAAGGTCGATGTGAGCTCAACAGCAAGACCATTCACGATTTATCTGACGACGATGGAAGTATAAGTAACCCCGAGTATGAACATCTTCATGTATTTGACAACGTAGGAAATAAGGTAGGTCAATTCCCTCTTTGAACTTGCATAGTTCACCTTTATTTGGAACATATAAAAATAACGTTCGAGTTGTACAGGGTTGATATATATTCTTCCTCCTTCTATAGAAACGTCCAAAACTAGATCTAACAAGCACCATTTCACAGACATCCAAAGGTAATTATTGTAAAATTTAGGCATTAAAAGAAGACCTTGCATGAATCAACAGAATAAACGTTTGTCGAGATATCCTACAGAATTATACATGTATAAAGCCTGCTTTAAATTATTTTTAATTAAAGCTAGCAGCTGTTTTAGAAAAGGAACATTCATATATCATTAAAGTGAAATGCTTCTAACCCTGTAAAGATGTTACATTATCACTATGTGGGTTGGGTTCACCGCAATCATTTATTCCCCCAAAGCTTAAGTCACATAGTGTACCTATAACTATAAAGTATAAACTGCATGGTTGTTTATTATTAGAGAGTTTATTAATGGTCGATCTGCAATGTAAAATTGTTGCAAGCATATTTGAATCGTTGTATGGCAGTGACGATTACTACGGAACCCGATTGACCTTAATTGCACTCGCGATTGAAACACACTTCTTTCGTGCTTAGAACGCTTGAAACATACACGTTTAACGCCCATATGTTGACGTTGCTAGGGGAAACTGTGACGTTTCTAAACGTTTCTAAGCTGGCGCCAAAAAAAAGTCATTTTAACACCACGCACTGAAGGATTCCTGGTTTTGACGCGTTTCGATAAATACACAAACTTACTCAGTATGGATCCTCGCCAAACTACTAACATACTAACGTATTTTAGAGTACACTGGACGAAGACCTTTTGGTATATGAGGAGTTGAAGAAACGAGGTTATACTTCGTCGTTAACAACTAAAGTATTTTAAATACTTTTCTCTTAATAAGAGAAAACTGAATAGCGTGAAACAAACGCGTTCAAATCGAGCGTGTGCAAGGTCAATCGAGTTCCGTACTAAAGACTGTTATTTCTTCAGGTATTTTAGATTATACTAACTCATCGCATCCAATGGTCATCGAGAAATCTTGTACGACTATACGCACAAAAAGTACTTCAGCTGAAAGTGCAATTTATTCCATAAAGCCCCAAGTACTAAACTCCTCGATTCAAGTATTTTGTAACATGACTTCAACTGTGTAGGTGGAAACATATGTAACTGTGACGAAAATGATCAAGTATGGCGTGAAGACAGTGGATACCTGACGGACAAAAACACCCTACCTGTTGCTGAACTGAGATTTGGTGATACTGATGTACGTAAGGGTACCAAAGAGGATGAGTATGGTTATCACACACTTGGAAAATTACGATGCTGGGGTTGATGTGTTGAACACCAAACTTCACGTGATCAACGCTGCCACAAAAGTTTAAATTTCAAAAAAATAGTAACTTTGCAGTTATAAAAATAGTAACTTTTTTTACCTAAGGTTTCGGAATAAATGATGACAAATTAAAATTTCCTGACATGGCACTGCTTCAAAACACATCGAAAATTGGTTGAATAATTCTTTAGTCAACGAGAATCGTTTTAAAGTACAATAATTCGATGTTGTTTGCGATGCACGGCAAAAAAAGGCGATCAAATTGGCTGAAATCGTGTTCTGGCGGGGGGTCAGTGAAATAACGCAACAAAATATTGTTATTTCGTAGGAAATTTATAATAAATATACTAAAATTAACATTTTTTTATCATATGACAAAAATTTTTAGAGAATAGGAAAGATTAGACTTTGCCAGGTGAATCTGTAATCAGTTTATGCATAATTAGCAGTTTAGCTGGAATGATAAACATTCATTTTGTTGTAAAGTATGAAACTTAGACTAAGTTCATGGTTCAGTTAGTGACCACGCCTAAAAGCAACCATTCTGAACCATATAAACAATTCAGAAAGACTGTAGCTTTGATTCAGGACTTAGAGCTATGTAAACTATGCCATTTCTGGGTGTGGTTATGCTAATGTTACCCTAAAACAGTTGAGATAGTCTGTCCTAAATGAAATAAATGCATACAAACCCCTTTACAGGTCCTAGACTATCGCTCTTTACCAGCAAATGATGACATGAAATAACTCTTAAATACTACAACAATGAGATAATAAACAGGCTGTCATAGCTGCCTTTATTTATTGCAATTATATTGTTTGAATTGCATTGTACCAAAATGCGACGTTTTAATTAACCGATCGAGAATCCTATAACGTTTTGCGCGAGGTTTCTTCAAAAGAAAGTTAGGCGTTGAGATGAATTAGGGGTTCCTGGGAGTACTTAGTGTATCTTTAATTGGGCTTGGGCCAGCAAACTCAATGCTGCTAACAACAGCGCTGGGTTTGACTGGTTTGACGGTGCAGAGCCTATAAACGTTGATTTTTGTATTGACATAATTGTTTGCACTAATACCGAAAAAAATTCAAGGGAGGTTTGAGTGGTTTTTATCACATGATCGTAAAGGTAGGTAAACCTGTCGTGTTCTCGCCCTAATCTTAATTAAGCTTTTAGACGCCAGTAAAACTCGAGTAAAATTAACAAAGCAGGTTAATTAGCGTCAGCGTTTCGATCGAAACAAACGTAGCTTATTGATCACTGTTTATACACAAACACTGAGCAGGTGGTCTTTTAATGCAAGAATTTCTCCCATTAGTTCCTGTATATGATCCAAACAGAAAACTATACAATAAGAATCACAATTTGTTTGCGAGATGTTTCTATCAGAAAGTTATTGTGAAATGGTTTGAGAATTTTTTTCTTCATAACAATCATTGTGGACGTTTCGTTTATAAATTATGGACTCACTTTGACCAGTCAACTTAACCTTCCTGACGCTGAGTGCGCTACTGCAAGATCCATAAGCGTTGACTTTTGTCGATATCAATAATGAAAAAAACGCAAGGAGTGGTTTTTATCACGTGATTTAAGAATTTTCACAGAAGAATTAGGAACATTATGGATATTTACATCTCCTCTCTCGATGCAAAATTTTGCAAAAAATGTCTGGTCATGCACATGCACGTCGGCACTCAACGAATTGAAATATCTCGACCAGAATGTCGTAAGACGCAGGTTACAGCCACTGAGACGGTTTTTGTTTAACAAATGGTGTTTAATGCAAGTAACAGTTTTTAGGAGAACTACGCGACGACCTCTGAATCCAGGCCTAATTTATAGGCCGCGGCTTATTTTAGTCGCGAACAAATGGAGCGTTTTTATATACGACAGTTTGCGACCTAATTATTTAAGCTTATATTCGCTCGTATGAAAATAGCCCTTATGTATTTGCTCTTATAGCAGAAATTGCCGAACGTGACAGGTTTAAAACATAATTCCAAATGTCAACAAAGGAAAGCGGCCTCTTGACACTTGTTATAAGTTTTGAACGTCGATAAACCACTTTTACATGGAGCCGTGCTATTTAGCGCAAGCGGTGCCAAATAAACGTAGTTTTATTGTCTCTATCTATTTATGAAGCCTTTTAATGCAAGTATTTCCCCATGAAATCTATACCGAGTATTTTAACGTTTTGCGCGACGTTTCTCTAAAAGAAAGTTAAGTGTATTGGGTTGAGAAATTTTATTATTGCCAAACCATCATTAGAGGTTTTTGAAGTGCCTGGACGTGCATATAACATTGACAAGCCAAATTAACGTTGCTATAGCAACAACACTAAGTGTTGGAAAAAGAAACAAAAATATTGAAAAGCCAATATACTTTGGCTTTTGAATTGAATTTCGCCCGTAATTATAATGAGAAAAGATATGAAGAAAAGTATGAGTGATATATTTATCACCCCGCAAAACTTAAAAAGAAATGTTCTAAAGACTATACTCGGGAATCGAGTGTCAAAATATACAAGCTCGAAATTATTTAAGTATTTTTAACCAAATAACTGGCGTATATTGAACTGCACAGGATAGGGCCATAACAGTAGCTTCGTATCGTGCTGAATTAGTATAGGGAGCTTTAGCAGTGAGTACAAGTACGACTATGCGATCGTGCACGACTACGAATACAGGATTTATCATTCTTGCGTGTTGTTTGTCTACGCCATTACTCCATTAGCCAAAACTCGTAGTCGCCGAGCTTTTCCGTACGAGTTTGCTGATTAATTTCGTATTGAGAAGCAAAACGACTACGAGTTTCGTCAGAAACTGTATTTTTGTATTTTCCATAATGTTTTACTGAACTTTAGTTGCTAATTTGTATTGTTAATGTAACTCGCACGTAACTTTGTAATTGAGGTAGGCAGGTTCAATTGCATGGGGCTATGCTCTGTCTGCTCACCTATCATCTGCGTGTTGTAACTCGTTTTTGATGATGAAGTTATTAAACTAAATTAAACTAAACTAAACTAGAAAGCGTAGGCAAACACGGTTAAATTATATGTATGTCTATGTATGTGAGCAACATTGTCAAAATAAAAAAGGCTCTTTGAAGGATAGAAGAAAAGCCTCAAAATTGATTTAGAAAAGGAAATTCACTTTCAATGACAAAGATGGCAGTCTGGAAATAATCTTATCCATCCACCCTATATTGCTATTGGCAGGGCATTTTATACACGGCCATCAAATGATTGCTCAGCAAAGTACATTGATATAACAACAGTGAACAATTAACACTTTCTGAGTTCTCAGTAAATAAGTTTTTTATTATATACCACTTGTCAAAGAAAAACCAAACTACAAGGTAAACAACGAAATATCTATTCATAAAAGACATAAATTCAAATGGATAAAGTTGTTATTCCCATGAGATAATACGTTATCTCACTCTGCAGGGGGTCGCGCTGGCGACATCAAAATTTCGTCACTCTCGCGTGATTCGCTCTCGACCAATGAAACGCTACGAAAACAAAACTTTGACAAGTGCTATACAATAATACCTATTACATAATTAATGATCTACTAACTTGAAACAAGGGTAGAAGGTTTGTATGTTTAGTGTCAAAATGGCTGTCTTATCAAGCATATGCGCGTTATTCTTCATGTCAAGCATATTCTTTCGAGGCGAATGCACAACTGTCCAAGCATTTTTCCGCAAAGATGATGGTAAATATTTAGCGAATCATGTCATCGAAACAAAACACGCTGAAACTGAGTTAGAATGCGGTATGCATTGCGTTGCTCATGGATCATGCGTGTCGGTCAACTACAGAATTTCTGGAATCGGTAAAGGTCGCTGTGAGCTCAACAGCAAAACCCTTCAAGATACATCTGACGATGATATGAAGAGAAGTAGGTTCAGTAACCCCGAGTTCAGACACATGTACATAATCAAACAGGTGAGAAAATTTCTAAAGCGCTTGTGCTGGGGGCATTTCTTCAGTAATACACATCCAAGGCAATATCTACAGCCAATTTATACATCGAAATCTGAACAGCACAATAAATTTCGAACATTTTGATGCTAAACACTGCCGGTTTATGCAAATTCCAGGCCCGTCAAAAGGCCTTCGAAAACTTTATTAATTTTGTACTCATTGCATGCTGAATAAGTATGGAAGCTGTATGGGAAGAGGAAGGCAACGAAAGGCACTCAAACGAAACACTTTACACCACCTGTTTACACGTTTAAAATCAACAAGTAAATGAGCTATGATATTTTATGTTTTAACATAGTCTATAGATTTTCTTCACCCTCGCTGGTCTTTGCGCCATGTTGAAATTTAAAACGTTAAATTAATTAATTAATTAATTAATTATTTTGGAAAACTGGCACGAAGCCTGAGCAAATGTCCGCGGTTCCATAGCAAATGAGTTTGATATTAATTGCTCATATTAAAGGAAAGAATCCATTCTGTCAAAGAGGCCGGGGTTTTATATTTACTGAAAAGTGAAGCTATGCTTAGTGACAGTGTTATACGAGTATTTTTAGAACATCTGTTATAGTATAGTTGTACATGGCACATGAATATATATGGCCAATACGAATAACGTGTCCTGCAAGAGTGGTCTAAGAGGAAAGTTGCATGGGTATATTAACGACATAGTCATCTCTTTTACATGTAGATACCTCCGAAACCTGACCCAACGAGTAACCCGCCGGAATCAAAAGATCACTCAGCAGGTATGATGCATATACAACTCTTTATGTGATAAGATTTAATCTTTAAGTAGAAGAAAAAACAAATTACACTGAAATGACCAAATGTCGTTCGGGTTGACATCGCAGGTGTCCGAGAGCCAAACAGCAACTTAATTTAGAATAAATGCAATTGGACATTCGAATTTTGTATGTAATTTGAATTTGTGAGTTAGATCTACAATGGAATGGAATGGAATTTAGCCCATTATGTTATTTTGCCGATTATGTCATGTTTCGCTTGGCTTTAATTATTAGATATAAATACATACAATAAATACATACGAGAAATAATAATGTCGTTTGGTTAACAAAATACTAGAGTGTGCTCAATACCTTATACAGGGGCTCTAAAAAAGTCCCCCCCCCCCGTAAAAAGTAACACCTTCGGTTGTTAGCAATTAAATGAGAAGAAGTCACTACATTGTCCGTCTAGACCTATATTCAATCTTTTTTATTTAAAAATTTTGATCACTGTGATCAAAGTTTCAGTGATTAAAGTTTACTGTATTTTATTTGGTATATCAAGCACTCTGCTCATATATATATATAGTTAGGTTTGTATCTGGTCGAAAAATTTATTAAAATGTTAAAAGACTAAATTTTCGGCCGCTCCCTGCGACCTTCGTCAGAGACTATTTACAAGTTTATTAAAACGGTTTTGTTATCATGCGTTAAAGATGCGCTATCTATAGATGGAATATATATATATGTTATATATATATATATATATATATATATATATATATATATATATATATATATATATATATATATGTATATATATATATATATATATATATATATATATATATATGTTATATATATGTGTTATATATATATATATATATATATATATATATATATATATATATGTTATATATATGTGTTATATATATATATATATATATATATATATATATATATATATTTATATATATATATATATATATATATATATATATATATATATATATACCCATTTGCAAAAACGTTGGCCGCAGATAGATATATAGATAGATACTTGAAATCTAATTAGAATTGCATATGTTGTGTAATATTATAGAAATCCCATGCAAATGTAATCATATGCAATTCTAATTAGACTTCGAGTATCTATCTATCTATCTATCTGCGGCCAACGTTTTTGCAAATGGGTGTATATATATATATATATATATGCTATATATATGTTATATATATATATATACATATATAACAGGCAAGTTGGTTCACTTATTTCGTATGCTTCGTATACCCATAAGATATTTTAGGCAACTTCTGTCTCATTACAGCCGATTACAGACACATTGCAGCTAATTTGAATTTCAAAGGTGTCAGTTTATTTTTACACACCCTGTATAACAAAACAAATAAAATATACTATTTTTTGCGGGCATGAATTAAGTGTAAATTTCTTTTCGATTCAGGTACTTTAAATCATACCAAACAATTACATCCAATACAGTCTTCCTGCACGGCCATTCGTATGAAAAACCCTACAGCTGACAGTGGAATGTATTCTATCAAGCCCCGTGGACTCAATCTGTCGTTCAACTTATATTGTGATATGACTTCTAAGAATGGTGTTGGTGTGACAGAGATTGGACATGACAGTGAATCAAGACACGGGTGAGCGGATATGAAAAAGCAGGTTCTTACAACAAAACCATCAAATATGAAATTTCCATGGAGCAGATCGTTGTCATTATGAACGAGTCTAAGAATTGTGACCAGTTTATAAAAAATGAATGCCTTGGAAGCACGTTTGTATATAAGGGTGAGCGACAGAGTTGGTGGGTATCACGTCAAGGTTCAAAGATGAATTACTGGGGTGGAGCGGCCATCGACAGTGGACAATGCGGATGTGCTGTGAACAACAGCTGTGCAAATGGATACAAATGTAATTGTGACATGAATGATGAAACATGGCGTGAAGACAGTGGATACCTGACAGACAAGAACACGCTGCCTGTTGCTGAATTGAGATTCGGTGATGCTGATGTGGTTTATGGTACCACCATAAAGGAGCTTGTTTATTATACACTTGGGAAATTACGATGCTGGAGATAAGAGGTAGAACGGGCCACCTGATAGTTTTTAACGCTGTGATGAGATTGTGTACACATGTTCTTGTATGTAGTCTTATAGGTTTAAAAATGAAAGAAAACGTTGATTTGTACCTTGACCCAAGTAGAAAAATTGTAGAAAATTGTAGAAAGTTTCAATTACGATCTTAAGAATGTTGACTGGTCCTTCACAGATTCCGTATCTGATTTCAATAATGCTGTTAACACTTGGTGCAATGAATTTTCAAAAATTGCAGACGAACATATGCATGCTCCTATCAAAACCAAGCGAATTAAATGTACGAGTAAATCCCATTAGATCACACCTGAACTTACTGAGCTAATGCGCGAACGAGACTATCATCAAAATCTAGCACATAAAACTAACTCGGGTATCATTGGCAACATTTCCGTGAACTCAACCATGTTAATAACCAAATCAAGCTCGCTAAATCTAAGTACTTCCAAGATTCCGTGAATGCGAATCACTCTCACACACATTACCAGATGTTTGGAAAAGAGGAAAAATTATTCCCCTCTTCAAATTCAACGATCCAAAAGCACCCAACAACTATAGACCTATCACTATTTTACCCATCTTAAGCAAAATTTGTTAAAGTATGCTCTATTATAGTGCTATCAATCAACTGTAAATAGATTTAAATTTGATCAATAATTCCATAGATTCCATAGATGCAAGTGTAGCAATGATTCCCCAATGGTAAACCAAATATGGTGACACAAATGTAAAATGTAATGTTATCCATCCCAAATATATTATAATGTATAATCGCTTGTATTTAGATGTAATTTTGTCTTGTATTACTGCAGTGAATAAAACTGTTGAACACTAAAGTTGTCGTGCAAAGTTATATGTGGATAAAAAAGTGGCAAATGGCTACTCAAAACTGAACAAAATTATGGAGCGCATTGTCCACAGTCAACAAGTATTTACATGAGCACAAACTTATTACTTCGGAGCAGTTTGGTTTTGCCCATATTTGTCCACAAATGTTACCTTGACGCGGGTCATGGAGGAAATTCTACTCAATTATGGACAAAAAACATCGGCAAAACAAGGTTGAATTTGAAAAAAATATAGATTTGCGATCGTTGGGATTTTTTTTGAAAAAAAAATATAACAGTGCTGGTGAATACAAAGATTGTTTTGAACACGATTAAGAAGAGTGAACCACTAAACGAAAAATGAGTGACTATATGAAATAGTTAAGTGTTCATAAAATATATTGAAGTAAGTTAAACGTTTGTAAATCATTTTAATGTTTTTTGTAATGTTTTTTGCTAAGATTATACGAAAAATACTACCATATTGGCGTTCATCAGGGGCGTGCCGAGGGTACTTGTGGTGTCGGGGAATTGGTTTTAAATCATTACCGAGAACAAGCCCCCGGCTTCCGCTTTATGTGACTCACTGCGGTAAATTACTTTTTTGGCTGGAGAAATTGTTGTATTTGATGATGAAAATTTAAAATTTTCTAACCTATATTAATGATATATAAGTCCTAGCAACTTCTCAACGTGTCGTCTCTGATGGATATAGAGTAAATTATTCTTTGTAAATTATTCTTTGTAAATTATTCTTTGTAAATTATTCTTTGTAAGTACGGTAAAACCAGAACATATATGTTTATTACGCGAAGTGCTTCAAAGAGCCTGGGAACGAGGCTGTGCTTATGCAGTACTCTAGAGAATGTTGAAGGGCAAAGTCCAAAAAATATTGTAGGAAACGGACGAGTTTATCACAAAAAATGCGTCAAAATTGGAGAAAGCTAGGGGACACTAAGGGGATGAAACCTTAAAAAGCGAAGACGAATTCGTATAATATCATTCATGTTTCTTGCAAGCATGTAAGTCATTTTTAAAGGCAGGTTGAAAAAATAATTGCAATCGTTGACAAAGGAAATCGGCCTATTGAGTATTGACACTTGTTATACCCTCGCTCTTTATCATGTCATTACAAAAAAAAGGTAATTTATTTAGTAATAATTTAGTCTTAATATAGAAAAAATATGTTATCAGCATTATTATAATTAAACTGCATGAGAGGTAAAAAAATAGAAAAATCTTTTGCATTGCCTACCTTTAGGTTTTTGGACGTCAATAATCTCTCTTACAGCTGTCTTATTTAGCTAAAGCGCAAACGTTACTTTTGTCTCTATCTAATTATTAGCAATGAACAGGTGGCCTTTTAATGCAAGTATTTCTCCAAGTTGGTTGTTAAAATAATTTTAACTCCATAAAAGCTATACCGAGTATTATAACGTTTAGCACGACATTTATCTATAAAAAAGAAAGTTAGTGTAATGAGTTGAGAAATTTTACTTCTGCCAAACCATGATTTTGATGTGCCTCTAATTGTAACGTTGCTATAGCAAAAACACTTAAAGTGTTGCCCAATAAACTTTGGCTTTTGTTTTGACTTTTGCCTGTAATTATAATGAAAAAAATATTGAAAAAAAGTACGAGTGTTCTTTATTACCGTATGATCTAGGGCTTATTTAAGCCGCAGCTTATTTTCGCTCATATAAAAGTGGCTCTTATGTATGTACTCTTATAGCAGAAATTGGCGAACGTGGCGGGTTGAAAACATAATTGCAAACGTTAACAAAGAAAATCGTCTTATTGAGTATTGACACTTGTTATACCCTCGGTCTTTATCATGTCATTGCTTTTGGAAAAAAGTAATTTAGTCTTAATATAGAAAAAATATGTTATCCGCATTATTATAATGAAAGTGCATGAGAGGTAAAAAAATACAAATTAATATTTACGAGCTTTGAAAAACCATTTGCATTGTCTAACCTCTAGGTTATGGACGTCAATAAACCTCTCTTACAGCAGCCTTATTAAGCGCAAATGTTGTCAAATAAACGTAATTTCTGTCTCTATCTAATTATTAGCAATGAACAGGGGGCCTTTTAATGCATGAATTTCTCCGGTTGGTTGTTAAAATAATTTTAACTCCATAAAAGCTATACTGAGTATTATAACGTTTTGCACGACGTTTATCTATATAAAAGAAAGTTAGTGCAATGAGTTGAGAAATTTTATTTCTGCTAAACTATGATTCGGCGTTTTTGATGTGCCTATAATTGTAACGTTGCTATAGCGAAAACACTTAAAGTGTTGCCCAATAAACTTTGGCTTTTGTTTTGACTTTTGCCTGTAATTACAATGAAAAAAATATTAAAAAAAGTACGAGTGTTCTTCATTACCGTATGATCTAGGGCTTATTTAAGCCGCAGCTTATTTTCGCTCATATAAAAGTGGTTCTTATGTATGTGCTCTTATAGCAGAAATTGCCGAACGTGGCGGGTTGAAAACATAATTGCAAACGTTAACAAAGAAAATCATCCTATTGAGTATTGACATTTGTTATACCCTCGCTCTTTATCATGTCATTGCTTTTGGAAAAAAGTAATTTAGTCTTAATACAGAAAAATATGTTATCAGCATTATTATAATGAAACTGCATGAGAGGTAAAAAAAACAAATTAATATTTACGAGCTTTGAAAACCTTTTGCATTGCCTAACCTTTAGGTTTTGGACGTCAATAAACCTCTCTTACAGCTGTCTTATTTAGCGCAAACGCGTTGTCTAAATAAACGTAATTTTTGTCTCTATTTAATTATTAGCAACGAACAGGTGGCCTTTTAATGCAAGTATATCTCTCGTTGGTTGCTAAAATAATTTTAACACCATAAAAGCTATAACGAGTATTATAACGTTTTGCTATATAAGAGTTAGTGTAATGAGTTGAGAAATTTTATTTCGGCCCAACCATGATTCAATGTTTTTGATGTGCCTATAATTGTAACGTTGCTATAGCAACAACACAAAGTGTTGCCCAATAAACTTTGGCTTTTGTTTTGACTTTTGCCTGTAATTTCAATGAAAAAAATATAAAGAAGAGTATGAGTGTTCTTCATTACCGGATCGCATAACTTAAGACAAACGTTTCTATATACTCGGGTATGGACGAGTCAAAATGCACAAAATCGCAGTAGCGCGTAGCCAATTTGTCACGCTATGCTAATATTTTGGTTCATGTTTAAGTGAAACAAAAATTTGTAAATACATGAATAATTGTGATAATTCAAAATTTACATAACGCGACAAAATCATCAGGCTGGCTAATAAAGAGTGCATTAATAAAACCCACATCTTACATAATTCATGATCTGCATGATAACTTAATTAAAACAGAGGTAAAAGCCTTGTATGTTCATTGTCAGAATGGCGGCTGTCTTATCAAGCATTTGTGCGTTAGTCTTCCTTACGAAAATATTCCAGCCAGGCGAATGCCTAACCGTCCAAGCCTTCTTCCACAAAAATGATGGCAAATACTTAGCGAATCATGTCATAGAAATAAAATACACTGAAACAGAGTTAGAATGCGGTATGCATTGCGTTGGCCATGAAACATGTTTGTCGGTTAACTACAAAATTGCGGGAATCGGTAAAGGTCGATGTGAGCTCAACAACAAAACCATTCAAGACACGTCTCAAGATTATCGAAAACGGAGTGAGTTAAGCAATCCCGAGTTCAGATACATGTACATGATCAAACAGGTGAGGAGCATGAATTTTCTTTAGCGTCTGTGTAATAGAGGGAATCTCGTCAACAAAATACTTCTTATAAAACTCTTACTACCATTCATTTACTGTTTCTCTGTTCAATGAAACTGGTAATTCAAGAAGGTTGGTATTATTTAGCCATCGCAACGCACGATTTTTACGATTTTTTGACATCTCAAAAGTAACTACGTTTGATCATGTTATGATGTTCTTTATAAATACTAAAGAATGGCACATTTCCACATGTCTGTATGGGGCGCGTAACTCTCAAAATTTCCTTCCTGAAGTGAATTTATTTGCTTAAAAAAACTGGAAATTCGCGTCGCGTTGGCGAATCGCGTCTATAGTGTGTCCACGTCTGAGGCTGTTTTCCACTGTTGCGTTTTCTGTACGTACGTATATTAAAATCATTTAAATTATACTTATGAAATCAGCGATTTAATAGATGCACAGGGTTTTGGCATAATTAGATTCTGTTGATGGTTTGGTGTTTTTTCTAGTATAGAATTATACAACAACATAGAAGGTTTTAGGCTTTTACGTGCGTACGGTGGAAAGCAGTCTTTAATATAGTTAGTAACTCTCCTGACAAAGGCCCTCAGGTCAAAACGTCGAAATGTTTTGTATATTTTAGGCAGCTGTTATACCACATTTGATGCTAAGTTGTTTGAAGACGCTGCCACGCTGCTTCCTGGTTATATCGAGTCCTTAATTAATATAGTTGCATGTATGATGAATATAAGGTTTTGGGAAGAAGAGTTCCATGTGTCTATTAAGGGCTGCTTTCCAGTTACGCGTTTTTTATACGCACGTACACGCACGGAAATTTTTAAATGCTTTTAAATTTTTATTATTTAACATCAAGGTCTACAAGTGCATACTAAAATATGCGGAAAACTAAGTTCTTTCGATTTATTTACTTAGTTTTTTCAAAGATAACATCTATAAGGATTTAGACTTTTACGTGCGTGTACGTGCGAATGAAAAACGCGTGACTGGAAAGCAGCCTTAACATTATGCACCATGGTTTTCCACTAGATACCACCGAAAACAGGCCCAACAAGCAATTCGGCGCAGGAGTCAAAAAATCAAGCAGCAGGTATGATGCGGTACTAACTCCGCTGCGAGATTAAATACACCCGGGTATTTTGACAGAACATAGCGGAATCCAAAGTTGTCCAAATTCTATGTCATAGCTAGAGACGGTCGACGTTGGATGATTTTGTAAGTGGTGCGCATGCGTAAATTTTAGGCGAGTAGACTGGAAATCAGCAACGTCCTGTTTGGCTAAGGCGGAATGTTGGTATTTATTTGCAAACTGTCATTTCCCGAACTATTTTGTAAAAATATTTCACAAAGTAAAATGAGCACATTTTTTTGTTCATGCATACTTTTTTAAAAAAGGGATAAAATTTAGGACTGAGCAATTAAAGGAAAATGATATATAATCTATATCAGCTATATATCAAGTGTTTTAAACATGCGTGTAGCGGTGTAGGCGTCTATTTTGTTTATTCCATATTATTTTTCTGTATTGAAAATATGATTTTGCTGTATTGAAAAAAACTTAGGCTATATAATGAGCTTGATACTGTATGTTGTTTTAAAGATAAAACCGACTACGAAAAGCTATCACACTATTGTTTCAGCTTGGAAATGGTTTTTTAAAGTTGAAATTTGAATTTTTGATAAAACAAAGCTTTTAAAGTTGGCTGCAAATATTCGCAGCATATTCAAATTATAACATTGGACGTTTAGTGTCTGAAGATTTTGTACTGTTTTGACGTTTTGAAGGTTGAGTTTTAACCATTACTAAGCTGTAAGAGCTAGTCCATAAATTGTAACTGGGGCATAGACTAATAAATTTCCAGGTTCAAGCAGCTAAAAAGCGGTTGATGTCAACTTCAGTCCTATGACTATATTTGATTATCCATTTTATTCCGAAATCCGAATAACAGTAAATCAGTTGCCGACTCATTTTTTATCATGTCATCATATAGCTTAAGTATTATAGCTTATATAAGCTTAGGTAATTGGTTGTTTGGATTAAATTAGCGATAAGTAACTGCATGCATGTATTTCTAGTGTAGTAACATTTCTTTAGTGACCCAGTACAACAATGAAATACGGATTATTAAACAACTTAATGCGTGTTGTCTTCCAAGGTATTTTTGAGAAAAGGAAATATCCTATATCTACATGTTTCCAATCCCCTTTTAAATAGCCTTCAACGTTCTTCTTTTCATTGAATGTTTTAAACTTTACTTTTAATGTTTTAAAAGCATGCAACCATAACCAGCGTCTCTTAAGCTGTCTTTACATGCACTAAGTGCTTCGACCTGGCCTAGCTGGATTACGTCTAGGGTTAGGTTTGAACGTTATTTTTCTGCCCTAAACCAGGCCTATACCTGATCTGGAATCCTCACTTTTCGGCGTGTTTGGCGTTATGTTCCAAGTATTCTGTCAATTATGTTGGCTAATACGCAGGGTGTCAGACTTCATATACCTCCACAACGCGGCACGCTATTGTTATTCCGCTTTGATATATAACAAAACAAACAAAATTCACTATTTCCCTCGAAGGCAACAGTAAGTGTATATACTTTCCTTAATTCTACAGGTATTTTGAATCAAGGCAACAAATCACATTCAATAGAGACTTCTTGCACGGCTATACGTACGAAAAATCACTCAGCGGTCAGTGGAATGTACACTATGAAGCCCAATGGACTCAATCTGTCGATTGAATTATTTTGCGATATGACTTCAAAAAATGGTGTTGGTGTGACAGAGATTGGACATGATAGTGAATTAACAACACTTGTGGACGGATATGAAGCTCCAGGTGCTTACTACAAAACCATGAAATATGAAATTCCCATGGAGCAAATCGTTGTCATTATGAACCAGTCCAAGAATTGTGAGCAGTTTATAAAGTTTCAGTGTTATGGAAGCGCATTCGTACAAAAGGGTGAACGAAAGAGTTGGTGGGTATCACGTCAAGGTTCAAAGATGAATTACTGGGGTGGAGCGGCAGTCGACAGTGGAAAATGTGCCTGTGGAATGACATACAGCTGTGTAGGTGGACACAAATGTAATTGTGACGAAGATGACGCAGTATTACGTGAAGACAGTGGATACCTTACGGACAAGAACACGCTTCCTGTTGCTGAACTAAGATTTGGTGATACTGGTATATCTTTAGGTAACAATGAAGATGAATATGGTTTTTATACACTTGGGAAATTACGATGCTGGGGTTAAGAAGTAACACCCGATGCCTCAGGTTCCTTAACGCTTTCATGAAATTGTATGAACATGTACTTGTGTATTGTCTTGTAGGTTTAAAAATAAGTCTGTTTGACAAAAGTAATTAAATAAGACAGATTTACTGTCGTTTACATTAGAGCGCCTGCAACTTTGAGGCTGCATATTGCTTTTTTCGAACTGTCAATACTGTAGATGACTGAAACTAGACTTAGAACGAGCTTTCTAGGTAGTAAACATGCACATATGACGCACATTAGGGGGTTCGTGATGTCGGGAGAGAGATTTTTAACCGTTACTGAGAAACCTCCTTGCAATATTGAATCCTTCAGTTAAATTTACAGTTATGGCTAGAAAGATTGGTGTACTTGATGACAAAAATTTAAATTTTTCTAACCTATGAATGTTGTGGAGGTCTTGGCGAGGAAGTCAAACCGCCCTCTAGCTGTTCGCTTTGATGCATATAGAGTAAATATTTATTCCTTGTCAGTACGGTTAAACTAATAAAGCATATATGTAAATTTCTCTTGCAATATATAAAGTTTAAGAGATAACCGTATTCACCGATTTCTGAAGAAGTAGTAATTTGCAGTTTTTTGTCATTATTTATAACTTTTTTACTGGAATCGACCGTCGATGGGCTAGTGAGTAGTGAGTAATATGGACGTTTCTTTCGGCGAAGAATGATCTGAAAGTACTTTTACATTTTGCTCAAGAGATTTACTAGTGGGAAAGGCGAACTCATTAACAACATATTAATATGAGATAAAAGATAATCAAAAGAGGTTTCTATTAATGCCATAAAAGATTAAGAATAATGAAAAATGATATCAAAAATATAAAGCAAGCCTCTTTGCGAATTATGTGAATCTCTGCGGTAAATCACTTTTATGGCTGGAGAGATTGGTATACTCGATCACGAAAATTTAAAATTCCCTAACCTATAACAACTAATGTTATGCAAGTCTTACTGACATTTCTGCGAGAAAGTTTAACCCCCTCTGTTCTTCTTTGATAGATATCGAGTAAATAATTATACTTTGTAAGTACGCCAAAAGTAGAACATATAATTATGTAAAATGGGTGATGCTTATACATGCATGCAGTACTCAAGAGAATGTACAATGGCAGGGCCCAAAAAATATTGTCAAAGAAGGACGAAGTTCTACTTTTTGTTGCAATATTTCAGTTTTAAAAGATTGCAGCGTGTCTATATCTACCTTCGTGCAAGCGTGTAAGTCATTGTTTAAAAGTTATTACATACCTTAATAGACAGCTCCCATCTCAGTTATCACCCCAAATACAAGAGTAGGGAGTCCATTACCGCACACACCGCACATACATGCTGGTATGCAGAAAAATTACCATTATTTTTCTAGAAGAAGAAATTAAAAAAACATTCCCATGTTAAAAATTTTTTTCTCTGTTTCGAATTTAAATGTTAATGAAATGCATGTTACCTCGAATATAATCGCCCTTACAAAATTGCATGGAGAAAGTGCACTAAAAGGTCATAAACAGAAGGATTTCAGTAATAATGATCTGGCAATTTAAGACAATTTTATCACTCATTGAGTGAGGTTAAGAGAGAGAGGAAGAATTATCAAGTTTTCGTTGTCTATCATAGAGAGGGCTTGAGCTCATTTTCTAATACAAAACCAAAAGGTGTTTAGCGAAGGACGGCATTTTATGGGCGTTCTCCTTTAAGCGGCCAAAATGGTCAAACGCGTTATGTTTGAAATTGAAATAGAGCATTTCGTTAAAAATATATTGGTGCACTTGTATTTACCTTGTTAGGCAGATGTATAAATAACGATATACTTGAATACAAAGTTTTTAAATCCTTAAAATACCAGTTATCTGCATGTACTGAAATTCAACGGGATCGGTTTGGCCGTTTTTCGTATAAAGGAAAGCGCCGTATGACAATAGCAGCATTATGGGGTTGGTATTGGATGGCAAACCACACTCTCGCAAGTGGGGAAATATGCTCCAATCATTGCATTCAGGTCGCAACTGAGAGCTTGTTACGGCATAAACACGAAACATTTTGAACGTCTCTGTTGCTGCACGAGATGGCCGGAAATCGCAGACATGGAATATACAAATAACCATAAATAATTTGCACATCTGTCAATGTGATTTATTGAATTAAGTGCCTAGTTGAAAATTAATTGTACTTTTGCAAAAGATAACTACGTATAGCAACAACAAGTGTGCCGGTGGAGAGCAAATAAACTTTGACTTTAGTATTGACTTTTGTCCGCAGTTATAAATAAGAAATTCGAAGAAAAGTATACGAGTGGTACTTATAACCCCGCAAAACTTAAAAAAGAAATGTTAGAATTTCTATACTCGGGTATGGACGAATCAAAATACACAAACTACAAAATTATATAGGATTGAACTGCAAGGAATTGAGCCATAACAGTAGCTTCGTACCTTTCTGCTAAAGCAGAGGGGCAGTACCTTCATGACAAAATGATTCGTAATTCTTGCGTGTTGTTTGCTGACGCCATCTGCTAAAACTCGTAGCCGACGAGCTTTTGAGTAGGAGTTGGTTGGTTAATTTCGTATTCAAAAGCCAAACGACTACGAGTTTCGTCAAAAGGCGTAGGTGGCAAACGCGATTAAAATATTTGCATGTCTATGTATGAGCAACATTGTCTAAATAAAAAAAATATTTTTGAAGTACAGAAGAAAAGCCTCAAAATCGATCTAGAAAAGGAAATTCACTTACTATGACAAAGATGGCAATCTGGAAACATTCTTATCTCTTTACCCTATAGCTATAGGCATGCAATTTATACACGGCCATCAAATGATTGCTCAGCGAAGTACATTGATATAAGAACGGTGAACAATACCCATAATACATTACATAATTAATGATCTGCTAACTTAAAAGAAGAGTAGAAGGCTTGTGTGTTTAGTGTTAAAATGGCTGTCTCAAGCATATGTGCGTTACTCTTTCTATCAAGACTATTCCTGCTGGGAGAATGCCCAACCGTCCAAGCCTTATTCCGCAAAAATGATGGCAAATACTTAGCGAATCATGTCATCGAAACAAAACACGCTGAAACCGAGTTAGAATGCGGTATGCATTGCGTTGCTCATGGATTATGCGTGTCGGTTAACTACAAAATTTCTGGAAGCGGTAAAGGTCGATGTGAGCTCAACAGCAAGGCCCTGCAAAAAACATCTGACGATGATCAAAATAGGAGCATGTTCAGTAACCCCGAGTTCATACATATGTACATAATCAAACAGGTAAGAAAAGAATTCTAAAGATACATAATTCAACAAAATACGCCCTATAAACCCACATATTCCTGTTTTATATATTGTTTGTGGTATTGCAGTCCACGTTTAATTTCCACTAAATTTTGTAGTCTTACAATGATTACGACTCCATACTGTAGTACGTAGTAATTAGAAAAAAAAGACAAGCTTTAGGAAAATACTTTGCCGCTTCCTGCTTCAAAAAGACTGATAATTAAAAAAGTTGGGAGAAGAGTAAATTAAGCCCAATTTAAAATTACATAAATTAACTAAATGCTTAATTCTGTCACAGAGACCATGGATTTATATTTACTGAAAAGCAAAGCTATATTATGCTCAGTGTTAGAAAAAATATTTTTAGAATATCTGTTTATCCGTTATAGTTGTGCATGCATGCATATATACCAATAACGTGTAATGCAAGAGTGTTCTGGGAAGAAAATTGCACGAGTTTAACGCGACATGGTCTTGTTTATGTAGATACCTCCAAAACCTGACCCAAAGAGCAATCTGCCTGAATCAAAAAATCACTCAGCAGGTATGATGAAAATAGCTACAATTCTTGGAGTGAAAATATTTAACCTTTAGAACAAACTGATAAATTGCAAAGAATGTTTTCGGTGAGCAAATTTCAACTGTCTGACCAAATGCTGTTGGGATTGACAGGACAGGTGTCCGAGGGCCTAACGGCAACCAAATTTAAAACCAATCAATTTAGCTAGTAATGTTACTAGAGTTACTTAATAATTTTACCTAATAATGTTAAGATGTGCGTGTATATTGATTTGTTATATGAACTTTCAATGGTGCATTGTGTTAGGGTGCCTGTTGATTTTGAATATTAAGAGGAGAGTTTTTATTATGTCGCGTATTTTGGCGGGAAAACGCTCAAAACCTAAAATCTTTTCGGCGTACCGCTCAAAATTAATTTATTTTACCTATACTCTTTACATTATGTTGTGAACTAAGTTTAAACTGTATTTGGTGAACGCAAAACACCAAACATAGGAGTTATTACAAAATATAATGCGGCTATCAACAATGTTATAATGTCAACGCGATTAGGGCTATAACTGAAATGAATACAAAAAAAGCTTCGATTCAAGTGTCATTTTCTTCTCGGCGTATCCCGAGAAATCTTTTCATTTTCACAATATTTTGAGATTATACAGTAAACATACTTTGCGGATGCTTTTCAGGTTTGCAAAACATTTTTAATGCTGAAAATTTTAGTGCTGTTGCATGAAGATATAACTGGAGTTTTGACTTAAACATAGAAATAGACATAAAGACAAATATCTCCTCTTAAACGAAATATAATACTCTTCATCACAACAAAGCTAAATATCGGGGGAGACCCCACACTATGGTCTGTCACCTTGGTCTGGGCCCTAAATATTGCAATGAATTTACTTGTAGAGTTTTGTAGCGTTGCAAACGCGAGAAATGTTTTTCAGGGCCGGTTGTATCCAGCCAGTTTAGCTAGCTTAAACGGCCGATAAGTCAAAATTGAATAACACTCTTACATCTCTCTTGAATGAGTCAACTTGAATATTATGCACTGAATATTTAGTTGTAAACAGTATTTTGCATTAAGGTAAAAAACATTTAGTTTGCTTGTTGAATCAAACGATAGACTTGCCTTCTATTTTGAACTTATCTACCGTTTAAAACACGTTCCAGAGTAAAGTGTGATATTCTGTTTAGTGCATTTCTTAACAAAATGCCACATTAAAGCCAAATACAGCAAGAAAAAAAACATTTTGTTGTTGAATTTGATCAGAACGTGTAAAATTTACAAAACAAGAATGTTTGCATTGCTAACTTGGGACGTTTTATCAATTTTTCTCTAAGTTCTAAATATTGAAGGTTTTGCTATTTTTTTTAATTTCCACAAAAAAATACAATGCTAGCTGTTAGTGGTCAATATGATGTAAAATCACCCCAAATTGCATAAACTGTACCAATTGTCTATTGATAAATTATAAAAAATCTCATCATTTAGCAGGCCATATAATAATACATGATAAAAACAGTTAATGAAACACATTTTATTTAAATACGTGGCAGATACATTAATCATCTTGCTATTTTGAGGTATTTTGCCACTAAAATGAAGATTGATTCAGCACAGTGTGGTATTTGGCAAATTTGCCACAATTATAATGGAAAATTGATTTACAGCATGTCCAATATCACAAAGCAAACCTTTTCTGGTTTCGAGATCTCGAAAGCCTTGCCTGGTTTCGAGATCTCGAAGCCTTTGCCTGGTTTGGAGATCTTGAAGCCTTTGCCTGGTTTCGAGATCTCGAAGCCTTTGCCTGGTTTCGAGATCTCGAAGCCTTTGCCTGGTTTCGAGATCTCGAAGCCTTGCCTGATTTAGAGAAAATATACAATATTATGATATAATAATACAATATAATAATTACAATATAACAATACAATATTAACTGTTAGGAAATTGTTCAATTAATCATATAATTAATTAATTAAATAAATTACATTAATAAAATACATTCTTGAGCTTAACATAGAAGCTGGTACGGCAATGAACAGCAACTCTACCATACACACTTTCAAAAAAAACAACATATTAAGATCACTACTGTCAGGTACATACTGTATTTGCTGGGTTTACCTGATTTATTTAGCCCTCCCTCTGCTGGATTAATCTCACTTTAATAGCAGACCTGTCAAGAACTAGGCATTTTACACCAAGTTCTTGGCAAGCTAAGGCACATATGATCCTGAACCTCCGCAGGCATCAACTACATATAGAGTTTTGTCCTGTACAAAAAGGTTTAGCAATTTTACATACAATTTAACTGGCTTAAATTGCCTTTGGTGGGTGATTCCAGTGTCTTTTTCTGCAAAGAACTCATCTGCAGACTGCGTGAATAGGTCATCTCCTTTGATTGGTTGACATGTTTTTGTCAAATGAGAGGGTGTGTTGACTTTGTCAAGGAACAGCTCTCTGCAAGAAACAACACAAATTATGAATGCTCACAGTATGAGGTTGTATGGCATTCAAGGTCTGATGGCATGGAGCACCTTACTGATATGCTAGCATTTTAGGTTATACTGGAGAAAGCATGTGATGCATAAAACTTCATAACTTTCTCTTTATACAACCATTCTTCTTTCTTTGTGATTTCATAAGTATGAAAATTAAAAAAATCACTGCACAAGGGAATGATGCACACGATATATAACAGTTTTAATATTACACATACCTTGTAGTACTACAGGATTGCAATGATAATATGCAATGTCCCATTCAATGCCCATGGACTCTAGGACTGTCACAAGAACTGACATGTTAGGAGTCTCTCCCGGGAAGATGACAAATCTTGTCTGTTCGACGTTATGCCTGAAGTTGATGGTTCTCATCATCCTTAGAAACTGCTCTAAATCTTTTGATGCCATGACTAGAATGTATAAAAATAAATAAAAATACATGACTAAAATAACAACATGTATGGTCTGTTGGGGTAGAAGTTGAGGTCAGGCTGAGTGTACCACAGCAAACATCATGCAACAATATGAAATACTGTAACACTGACCATGTTTCCAGATTGTGTGCATGTTACATGTACATAAGCGGACCTTTACTGTACTATATTCAATCAGGCATGAACTCTCAAACTAAAAAGCACGCAAATACTCAATATATCAAGTACAATCCACGATTTCATTGGGAAGGCAATTTTCATATCCACAAAATGCTGTTCATCTTAAACAACAAACGATGTGGATGCCAAATATAGTGCAAAAAGTTTGGAGATTTCGTTGAGATTTCGAGCTATCCGGCTTGCTCGGTAAATACCCGTGACTCAGGTTCACAAACTCCACAGGTGCTTAGGCATATGGAAATTTTCGATTCCCGTGAAAATGCGGAATTATCTGGGAAAATATCGACGAGAAGCGACACTAAAGGTTGCAAGAAAAATATTACGTACCTCTTTCTCATTTTAGAAATCAAGGTTGAGCCAAGAGACTTTGGTCAAAATCACGCGCGCCAATGTTGTGTTCAAGCGGGTTCAAGTCATCGGGTCTTCTTCCCAAGACTTGAATGCACTTATCACTCCCCCATATTCAGTCCCAGCCAGTTGAAAATTCGTCTTGTAATACAACACGAATCCAATTTACATAATATGTAAATTTAGACTGCTAAAGCAAGAGAGTTTCCATGCCATTCACAAATAAATACAGCAGTTGAAAAAAATACAACCGCTCGTTGGAGCCATGGAATCTTTCGCGGCACCATTTTAACAAAATCCACTGTTAAAAAGTCCATTTTTAACAGCAGAAGTAATGTTCGTGAGCTAATAAGGAGCTTTCCATACTTTAAACTTTTCGATCACTGCCGAAAGAAATTCAGATCTCAATAAAACTTTCGCTTTGTGAATTTCGTTAAAAATTCGAATTCGAACAAACATGCTGCTATGTGCCAGCGATTTTTTGCACAGCGACAGCAAATTTCCCAGCTGTTGTTAGAAATAGCATGAAGCATCACAATAATATTGACCGCTGCTATAGATTTTTAACAAGACTGAGGACTCGTATTTACAAAAGTTGACAATATTTTGATCGGAAATATTAATAAATAAAAGAAAATGTTCAAAATACATCCAAATAAGTCAACGAAAAAGGTGTCCTTGATATAAAAAGGTCCCTTTGAATCAACCTACAAGTTGCAGATGAAAATGGCGATGGCTAGTCTTTGCTAGGATCGCAATTCGGCATCGACATGTCTTCCGAAGCAAAAATATATTCTGTTGGAGCCCAAATGGCAAAAATAAAAGCGTATTAACGGCTGAAAACCTTGGTATGTGTTGATTTTAATGTTTTGTTGCTCCTCCAAAGTTCATGGGGCAATATTTAATTACGTTTTGAGAAGTTAACGATACTTTTGAGGATGATTAACTTTAACTACGTTTTAACTATGATTAACGCTAACCACGTTTTTATACAACCGGCCTAACTACGTGATTAAAGTTAACGACATTTTAACGTGTTAACGACATTGGCCACATTTGGGTATCTTAGCTTGGGCCCCTTGGCCCTTGGAATTATTTTATTATTGTATTAACAATTGTGAATAGTTTGTCAGATAAGGTTAAGCAAGTGAAAATATTGTTATTTTGACATCAACATCACGCAAGTGTATAACAAACAAACTCTAATTGAATATTTTAAATATATCATTTTATAGGATTTGGAGATCCCAGAAGGTGCCCCTGATCTTGTGCCATCTTCACCAGATAATGTGGACTTAGACAGATTGAAGAAGGATATCCCGAAATTTCTAAACAACTCCAGAGTCATTTCTACTGAACAAAAGGAGTGGTGGGACACCTTCTTTGCAGATGCTTTGGAAACATACCAAGTCTCTCCGGAGAAGCGTTCCTTGTGTCTGCTAGACGAAGTAAAGATCTTAAAGGCTTGTTCTTCAAACACAATGGCAACACCACATGCTTTGTCATCCTTGACCGTGCTTGCAGAAACCCATGTCAGATGCCACAGAAAAGGCAGCTGAGCTTGTCAATGCTCAGTTTAATGAGATTCCAGAGGTATAGTATTAAGGCTATGTACAGTTAAAACACACCAACCTCAGTGAGGGTAGCTGGCCAATGTGCATGCAATCAGAGTTGATGACAATGGAGAGTAGTGTCCAATACACTACAGCAGATCAACTAGGTACTGTAAAGTCTCATATTTACTAATTTCTCAAATTCTTTTTAAGGTTTACACTGGCCCTTATGTGAGACCAAAAACAGTCTCAGAAGTTGATAACCTGTGGCAGTTTGTGACAGTTGGGGTATTTGTGGCAGTAAACCTTGAAAATTATGAAAAGGTACCCGTCATTGGCAAAGTTGTTGAAAAAGATGAAGATAATGTCAAGGTGCACTACTGGAAAGGTTCTTGGAACAAGAAATGGACTCCTTGGTTGTACAATAATTTGCCTTGGATTGATGAGCTGCCAAAGGACTGTATATATTTAGCATCATTTGAACTTGATGAAAACGATAAACTGCAGAAGGATACTAAGCAAAGTATTAGAGAATTTTTCAACAAAGACAAAACTAATTAAAAATTTTAAAGTGATAATGCAAAGACTCAGGTGTGTATATTAAATGTATATATGTGATGTTGCTACTCTGGTCACCAACCGGGCAAGCTGAAAAATTAGCTTGACCACGGTGGGAATCGAACCCGCGACCTTTGGTTTGCTAGTCCAATGCTCTTCCAACTGAGCTACAAGGTCAAGACAGTTTGAGTGGTTGATATTTCGGAACTATTGGTGACTCAGAGTAGCAACATCACATATATACATTTAAAAATTTTAAGCTGTAATTAATGGCTTGCAATATTTATATATACAAAATTAATTTATTTTAACATACCAATGTTTTGGTAACTGTACCAGTAACCATAGTCATTCCTTAGGGCACTTGAAACCAGCCAATGCTTTAATATCTCAAGTCCTTGTCTGGTTTCGAGATCTCGAAGCCTTTGCCTGGTTTCGAGATCTCGAAGCCTTTGCCTGGTTTCGAGATCTCGAAGCCTTGTCTGGTTTTGAGATCTCAAAGCCTTTGCCTGGTTTCGAGATCTCGAAGCCTTTGCCTGGTTTCGAGATCTCGAAGCCTTGCCTGATTTTGAGATCTTGACTTTTGCAAAATGATCAGTTTTTGGCTATTTATATTCTTCTTCTATATACATAGATAATAATTTTAATAAAAAAGATGAATATAGCAATAAACAATATTTTTGTTGCTAATATTTGAATATTTACTTGATATCAGCCAAACCTCTTCCTTTTCTTGCAGATTTTTTGCAAAAATGGCTTTTTTAGCATGTTAAATGCTGTTGCAAACCGTTTCTTGAGAAATACTCATTTATTTGGCAGAAAATGAGCCAATTTTAAGTAAACAGAATATCACACTTTACTCTAGAACGTGTTTTAAGCTAAACGGGCTTGCTAATACGGTTTTGTTTATTACAACGAGGGAGAGAAAGATACCGTGTTTTCCAAAAAGTCTAGGATTATTAAACTTTTAATATATTAAAGGTAATATCCCGCGCACTATATTCGCTTGCAATACCCGCTTCTATACACTTAGGAAGAATAATTATGTAAATTTTAGATGAACTCAAATGATCACCCAGCTGCATGCCAATCAATCCCAGCGTCTCTTTGTTCCATTAAGTATATATGCCAACTACACTGACAGTGTTGTTTTACTAAATACATTTGAGTACTTGCAGGGTTGTGGCGAACGAGCTATAGGTTTTCGCTTCGGGTGACATCTGATATTGACCAACTTTTAAAATGAAAAATGACAAACTTTTTCCATCCGCGTATAATTTTTACTGCTTACAGACGGTCTTAGTGAACCCTTCTAAACACGGATTTTATTTATTTGCAAGGCGCCTGATCAATATAAATAATTTGAGAAACCTAATGTAAAAGACAAAAGTGGAGAAATTGGTCAGCATTAATCGGTCCAGGAAATGTTTCAAAAATTTTTTTAAATTCTAAACATCTTTGGAAACAGCTTATTTTAATAGGACTGGCCTAAAATATTCATAAAAACTCACTTATTGCATACTTGGTTCATTTACCAAAATCTGATGTGGATATTATTCTGACCATGCATGCCATACCAAAGCAATTCGACCATTTTTTTATCATGATCAATTATTGGGAGGGGGTAGTCACATCTTCCCGGTTGCTACGGCCCCGAGGCCTGAACACTTGTAGATCAAATACAGCGCTATTACATCTGGGATACAGTGTGGGTAAACCGTATATCGCGCTCGGAGGTAATTAAAGACGAAACACTTACGGGAAATTTGATGTTTACAATTGGTGAATGGGTTTCTTACGTTTGATTTTTGAAGTCATGCTCAGGAAAAAGAAAATAACGCGTCTTAAGACAAAATTTAAACGACCGGACAATTTTAAAAGAAAGTTATCGATAGGATTTTTTTCAATTGCGTAAAACCATATTTTCCCCCTTTAATTTTTTTATCGATAAAAAAATTGCTTTTTCTTAAAAAAAACTTTTTTCTTAAAATTGTCTCGTCAATTACTAACCATCTGGAAAAATGTTCAGTGGAAAAAGAAAACATTTCACCGAAGGGTTTGTGAAATAATCGTAGTTTAATGATAATTGGTGGCCATATTGAAACGTCATTGTTCCCATGGCAACAGCTTCTGTAATTGGCTAATCAATATTTTCTTATTTCGAACATGGTACTCAATACGTTAAAGCTAATTTTAATCTATAGTTTACAATATTGGTGCTTAATTCTGCATCATCAAACCTGCACTTAAAAAATTCTCAAAACTCTAGGGAGCCATCTTAAATTTAAACGGTGGGAAAACGTTTGCTAAACCGATTTGATAATGTACCTTTCTACATGAGTCGCAGTCTAAGATTGAGCTCACCATTTACCTTGGGGAGTCGGCTCCTGCATGGCTCATCGGAAGTATCCGGAAATGCTGGAAGGTTCCGGAAAATTCTAATGGAAATTCCTTCCACCATTTGCTTTTTGCGACCGGAATTTCGACTCCATAAAATAACGATAAGCACCCGTGATTTCTATTTTGTGGAACGCTTGATGCAACCTGCCCCGTGACAGCATTGCGAGACAAGTTGCATGAAAACTGCACCGTGAAAAAAGCCCACGCACACTGGATGTGATTCACCAACGCCACGCAAACTTTCAGTTTTTTCAAGCGAATAAATTCAAATATGAAAGGAAATTCTAAGAGCTACGGGCCCCAGACATGTGCCACCTTTCAGTATTTATCAAGAATAGCAGAGTAAAGATTAGTTCCTTTTGAAAACTCAAAAATTCGTCAAAAACACGTCGCGTCCGGTGAGTGGGCTTCAGGCCTCAAAGGGCCGCACGGGACGAAGTCGAAGGGATGCACAGAAAATCTTTATGGCCCGAGCAAAAAATTTTTTTTACACTTTTACCGAATTAAACTCAATTGCCGTTCGCACGAGACTTTATGGGAGGCGTGACTTTACTGGCGGCGGGAATTATATAAATGCATATAAATCTTTAATATTTAGGTATTTTCAATCATACCAACAAATCAGATCCAATGCAGATTTCATGCACAGCCATTCGTGTGAAAAATCCCTCAGCTGACAGTGGAATGTATTGTATCAAGCCCCGTGGACTTAATCTGTCGTTTAACTTATCTTGTGATATGACTTCTAAGAATGGTGTTGGTGTGACAGAGATTGGACATGACAGCGAATCAAGAACACTGGTGAGCGGATATGAGGCTGCAGGTTCTTACAACAAAACCATCAAATATGAAATTTCCATGGAGCAAATCGTTGTCATTATGAACCAGTCCAAGAATTGTGAGCAGTTTATAAAATATGAATGTAATGGAAGCACATTTGTAGACGGGGGTGAACGAAAGAGTTGGTGGGTATCACGTCAAGGTTCAAAGATGAATTACTGGGGTGGAGCGGCAGTTGACAGTGAAGAATGCGGATGTGCAGTGAACAAGAGCTGTGATGGTGGAGGAAACTGCAATTGTAACAAAAATGACCTAGTATTACGCGAAGACAGTGGATACTTAACGGACAAGAACACGCTGCCTGTTGCTGAATTGAGATTTGGTGATGCTGATCGATGTGTGAGCACCGGTGAGAAGGAGTATGGTTATCATACACTTGGGAAATTACGATGCTGGGGCTAAAAGGTAGAGCCAGATGCCTCGGGTAGTCAGGTTTTAAGCGCTGTCGCGACTTTGTATACACATGTACTTGTCTTTAGTCTTCTAGGTTTAAAATTGATAGAATTTTTTAAACGTTTTAAAACGTTAGATAAAATGCAATAGCAATGAAAATAGGCTTGTTTAGCGTGCTTTTTTAAGTAACAACGTGGTTGATACAGTAAACTGTATATATATGGAAGGCTCGCTCTAGTACATTCCGTAATCTAAAAATGAAGCCAAACATGGCGGATCATGAAGGCTGCTTGCTTCGAACGAACCAGACCTTCACGCACGAGCGGTTAAAAATTAATATGGCGGCAACGTGTAGGAGTGGAAGTCGGTCAGTTTTGTAAATACAACACAAATATACGGCATAAGTTACCTCTCTAGAAAGAATAACATTACCAGGTGAAGTTGTAACAAATTGTATGTATTTATTTTTAAAAACTTTGTATTTTAAAAAACTTAGTAACGTCCGAAATGTTCGATATTTTTTTTTGTCATAGTTTTATAGTTTGTGTTTTTTAGTTTCCACGCGCACTTCGCGCATTTCACGCTTCGTGGAGGTCTGGTTCGGTACCGAAGCAGCCTTCATGATCCGCCATGTTCGGCTTCACACTTTGAACTGGAGCGAGCCTCCCATATATAATTATAAAGTTTAAATAATTAAATTAAATAATGATGGAGAAACGATATTAAAATTAATAAGAAACTGCGTTCCTTGATATAACTTTTTATGATAACATAACATTTTAATTCCCTCCAATTGTAACAATTGGCAAGAGATAATTTGTCAATGACCGTCCAATGATTTCGTCAAGAAGGAACAACACGCTTCAGAATACATTAAATAACTGATTTTAGTGACATAAAAATTAATGTATAGGCAGCTTATTTCTTTGCAAGAGATGTTGTTTTAGGAATAGTCACATCCCTTTACTTTAACATTGTAAAGTTTACCAGAGAGGTGCTGAAATCACCTTACGCTCGCCTGCACTGTTTGTCTAGAATAAGGCTAAACTCTGTATGAAAGGTATCTGTATGAAGCACAAATTACCGATCTTTTTATTACAAATTACAAGGCTAAAATCCGCGTTGGAAGGTAATATTAGGCACAAACTTCAGATATTAGTTGTGACCTCAGAATTACTGGCCAAAACTGGCAGGTCGGAATTACATTAGTTTAATTTGTGACCAATATTTCTTCCGGTTCTCGCAATCCGCGCACGTGATATCAACAGGTAAGTTAATGGACCAGGCAAAAGTCCCTGCTTTATGCCGGGCGCACACACAACGATTTTACGGTAGTTGGTCCATTCTGGTTTAGACATATAGGCAGCCCTTGCCCAGACATGTTTTCCTTCTCGCGGCGCTCGCGCCTCGCGCGTGTACGCGAGTCTACTTGGTCTAATCATATGGTCTAATATTATGACCAAGTATGGATCGCCAGTCGCCACATTTTGATGAAAACATCCATCTAGACAATCTAGACAGGAATCGGCCGACTAAAATCGTCGTGTGTGCGCCTAGCTTTATGAAATAAACAAGATTGGATTTTTATATGCAAATATATGTCACATGCGTTGCCATTTCCTTTGCATTCCGAGCCTATCGGCTTTCTACTTATAAATAATTATGTGCTAAAGCTTGTAATTGCGAATTATCTGACAATATTCTTTAAACTTTAACGTTGGACTATGTTTTATATATTTTCACTTCCTGAATGATTTCTATATTAAGCGATTGAATTTTGATACGGCATGTCACAACACAATCTCATAATTTATAATTGTACATGTACAATACAAACAAATGGTAGCATACGGGTGAAAATATTTGAAAGTTTCTCATTTGGCTTAGGGTTGTACAAATAGTTTCGTTAAATATGATTCAGCTACAACTTTGAACTAAAAAAAACAGGGCTACACAATAGCCATGAAAATCGTAATGAGCGTGATAACTCTGGATAACTCTAACATTGACCTTATCATGATGCTAATAAACTTAACATTTGCCTTATCGTTTGATAATTTTGAGCAAAGCTCTCTTTATTATTGTATAAATGTGTACCAAATGGCACTGAATAGTCACAATGCATATCGATGACTTATATTTATGATGATTCCTCTGATGTAAAGCCATAATATTTAAAAAATATAGCATGTTAACATTGACCTTATCATTATGCTAATTAGCTTAACATTCACCTTATCATTTGATAATTTTGAACAAAATTCCCATTATTTTTGTGTAAATGTGTACTAAATGTCACCATATAGTCACAAGACATATCGATGAGCTATATTTATGATGAATCTTCTGATACAAAGCCATAATATTTAAAAAATATAACATCTTAACATTGACCTTATCATTATGCTAATTAGCTTAACATTCACCTTATCATTTGATAATTTTGAGCAAAACTCTCTTTATTATTGTATAAATGTGTACCAAATGGCAATAAATAGTCACAATGCATATTGATGACTTATATTGATAATGATTCCTCTGATGTAAAGCCAAAGTATAGAAAAAATATAGCATTTTAACATTGACCTTATCATTATATTTTGTTGTATAATGTTCACTCCCCCCTGGTAAATGGTTCTTTTGCAACAAATAGACTCCTTAAGTAGATAAGTTGAAAATAATGGGAAAATAAAAGTGGCATCTTAACATTCTACTTATCATGTAGTGTGGACGCGGACGGGGACGAGGACGGGGACGAGGACGGGGACGGGGACGGGGACGGGGACGGGGACGGGGACGGGGACGGGGACGCGGACGCCAAGACTATAGCAATAGCTCTCTTGCACTAAAGTGCAGGCGAGCTAAAAATTGAAATAAATTTTTTGTTGCTACATTAAACTTGTCCAGAAGGCGTGTATGTTGAGGGTCATATAATGACTATCTTATCAGGCTTTTGTGCGTTGCCAGTTGATGTGAGTGCATGTGAAAAGCAGCCAGCAATAAGCCAGATCAGCGACAAAACTGAATTATTTCCCTTTATTTCATGACTTTGGCACTGGAGAATTTCAATCATTTTCACGCGGAATCACGTTTGTTTTCCCCCGAAATATAAATTAAAATTCAAATTTTTCGCCCTGTATACTATTAGTTCAAAGAACGGGGACAAATAAAACCTAATGGTCATTGATGGGTACCTGATAGCAATGTATCTGCGCTCGCAGATACAATAAATGAGGTTGGAGGAGAGTCATGTGAAATGTGCCTGATGAAAAACTGTGAATTGAGAGCCGAAATAACAGTGCCGAATCGGTAAAAGAGTGTATTTTAGATTGGCCAATGCCTAGGGGAATGTGTCATTCAGGTCTGAACAGTTTTGCTGTAGAGAGCTGTGAACCAATGTGTTCCAGATATTTTTGTTGTGCCAAAAAGAGACTAGGGGGTTATCGGTGAAAACGGGAGATGGCTTGGGATCATTTTGCAGGATATGAAAATCCCTAAGTACACCATCCCTAACAGCAAAATTGAAGGGATGATGCGTTAGAACTAAGCGAATGGAATTAATGCTAGGGAGTAGAATTATTGATAGTTTATACACCCCAACAGCCAGACTTATCCCTATATTGTCTGGCATCAAACACCCTAGAATGTAATGGCCAGAGAGTATAACTGGATTTAAATCCCCAGCATGCAGGAAATATTTGAATGTAGGAGATATTCAAATCTATTTACTAATTATTGTATTTTGCATATGAACTTATGAATATGTAATATAGTGATAATAATATTGTTTTAGACAATTTAGAGTCTAAAAAGTATTTGCAATTCTGGGACAATACGATATGCATGGTTTGCAACATATAGCTGAACAATGGTATTCTCAATGTGATTGGGTAAAAAACCCCTACAATAGCAATAATCAATTTGTACCAAAAGATTGTATCTCACACCATGATAAATAATAGGTGATACTATGCAATTTTGTGTAATATTTTGGCGATTTTAAGCGATATTGTGCAATTCTAGGCAACATATTGGGCGAAATTGTGGCCCAGAGATTAGAGAAGGCCTAGGGATCGCTTGTTTGACAAGCGTTTATTATACTCAAATTGCTGCAGCAATATGCAGCCATAATGCATACAAATTTCTTGGATTATCCGTCCGTCAGGACTCAGGATTCCAATAAAATGGAATATTAATAAATATAAGTGCTTTTCTATTTACAGGTGTGTATAAGCATGCTTGTTCTTTGTTCAAACCTCCTATAGTCAAGGACCTGTATATCAGTTTGTATGCATTTCATTTAGGACAGGTAAACTTAGCTGGGTTTTTTTGTAATGACCATGGCGGTCAACATGGTAACGCTGCCCGAACCATAGCACACAGCGAAACATTTTAAACTGACCACACCCAAAAACAGCACATTCACTATAGTGCCATCTGCCAAACCAAAAAGCTTTGAGTAATCTGAGCTGCTTATATGGTTCAGAGATGGTGCTTTTAGGGGTGGTCATTGGTAAGTAGAAAATACCTAGCACTAATACTTTACAAGAAAATGACCATGCAATATTTATACACAAGTGTCAAATTGTGGCTAACAACTTCAAATGAACAGCAGTGGGCCTGCACCACCTTTTCTCCCAAGTCTTTTATAGAAACAACAATTTTTAAATATAATATCACTGTTTGAAATTCACTTACTTCCTGGGAATGGACGCATTTCGCCGATTCCCAAGTTCGCTTCTCTGGTCATCAGCGAAAATCGTTTGAATCCTTCTGAATATGAAAGTCAGTCGAGACATAATAATATCATTTACATTTTTAACAAGTTTCCATAAGTTTTCAAGTAGATTTCAACTGTTTAACCATCGACAACGTAAAACCCCAACTTTGAACAAATACAGCGCCATTGTGTCATCCCGTGTCGGTAGTTAACAATTCCGCATTGTTATTCTTACATTCAAGGCCATTTAATTTCAGCATTAACAAATATGACTTTTATAAAGGACTTGAAATTAAAAACATGAATAAAATATGAGAAATACAGCGTTTTACCACCCGGTTAAGTGTTAAATTTGCACATGAGTCTTTCAAAACAATCCGTTTAGATTTCGCGCGAGGAACGGGACAGGGCTCTGACAGGGGGGTGAATATCCTCACAGATGATAGAAAGCCGGCATTAGAAGTCTAGAAGACTGAAAATAACAGTATATTTCAGGATATATCTTTATTAATACATTGGTTTTCAGTCTTGAGTGATTACAATTACTATGCCTTTGTCCCCCTTTATAACCTTTGTTGTCGACTGTAGCTTTTTTCATCTCGTGTGAAAAGAGATCAACCCCCCTGGCATATCCTTATCACGTTCCTATTTCCTAGCGCGAAATCTGAACGGATTGTTTTGAAAGACTCATGTGCAAATTTAACAGGGTTGTAAAACGCTGTATTTCCTTTATAAAAGTCATAATTGTTAATGCTGAAATTAAAAGGCCTTGAATGTGAGAATAACAATGCGATATTGTTAACAACCGACACGGGCGAGATGCGTTCTTTGAAAAGTCATTAGGGCCCTTGTCTCGATTGTTCAAAATGTGGAAATCTGTGTACTTCTTGCGAATATGGAGACGTTTGGAGACGTTGGCTTAAAAAAATGAATGTAAAGAGGACACTTACTTTGTTTCTAACAATGCCTACACCTATGTGCCGAGCTAAATGTACACATGTTGCTCAATTTGGTGTAAAACGTTGTTTTGGTTTCTTCCCCCCTGAAGCGCTAAGAGTTTGGTGTTCTGGATCTCAAGCATGTGAACAACTATTTCGCCTGTTGCGCCCCATGACGCCTAATTTAGTTAATTTTAGTTAATTTTACAATGAAACGGACCCTGAATAGGATACACAAGCTACAGTTTCTAGCTACAGCAGAATGTGACGATCGGATCCTATTTTCGCGTGTTTATTATTTCCAGATCAAGGAAGAATCCAGTGACACTTTGGCAATTCCAACGGTACAAGAAATAACTAGAATTATTCATGACGCAAAAGCCGAGGCAGTTGACTTAGCAAAATCCTGCAACATTGATTTGGACTCATTTGACGACAAAGAACTACTTATAAGTGTTATAAGGAAGTTGTAGATCGTGGCAAATGACGGTGAAACAGATGAGGATAGCCCCGAAGACACTACGACAGGTGACACGAGCAGCAGTTCATCGTCTGTTGCAAATTCCGAAAATGGAAATATTTCAAGTCCAAGAAATTGTTACGACATCAGAAAGGATTTATCACAAATAAGACTACGTAAAACATCCGATCAAAGTAGCATTTTCCCGTGTTATAGTGAGTCTGACAGCCCGGTGTCACTTAATGGTACATTAGGTAGACAATAGCGTTGTACCTCCTGCAAGAAAACATCCAGTTGTCTGGTGATCGTTTACTTCGAGTCCGCGCAGTTCAGCCTGATCATGTGTATGTCGAAAGTCAACGTGATGTGTGCAGCAGTAGAAAAACCATTGCATCGGCTGATTTGTGCATTTTTAAACGAGTCGATTGTTCGGAGTGTTTGGTAGGCAGAGTGGTACAATTTTCGTACCTATCAGGGACAAAGAAACAAAGGCAGTTTTCCAACGGAAGTGTTGATTTGGAAAAAGCTTCTACCAAGTAATATAGGCGCTTATGCAAACTGTTTTACGGAGTTAAACCAAGTGATAGCCAGGATGAGATTCAAGGAGAAAGAGTGATTGCTTTCCGACCAGTAGAACTACAGTTCACGCGCGGTTACCTGTCGAGAACTACGTCGCGACAATCCACCCGTCGGTGGTGATGGACAGTGTGAACTACTCTTTTGCAATTGTCTTAGCTGCTTTGAAACAGATACTCCCCAATTGGCGCAAAAAATATCATTTCAGTTTTGACATGTATAACAAAGATTCTTTAAATTTTGTTGTCTTTTTCATGTCATGTGTTCAAATGTTGTATAATTGTGTTTCTACATCAAATCTAATTATGAATCATTCTTTCTTTTAATCAACCAATATTTTTCATCTTTTTGTATTTTTGGTATGAGAAAAAAACACTAAAAATAGGTATGCAATGCATACATGTGGCAAAAATTAACAAGTTTTGTTCAATGTCAAATGACAGGCCGTAATAATGGCGGGGAAATCAACTGCATGATGCTTAGTTTTACATTCTAATGCCATACGCAAAAGCAAAAATGGGCTGGTTAGCTAGTTAGATACAGTTATAACAAAGTAGGCATAAGAATAATCAATGAAATACCATTTCTGCGATTAATTTATCTGAAAGTTTAGGCCAGTTTACATCGATCAGACTGACAAAATTTCGGCTCTGCCCAGTCTCTTTCGTAGCGAACGGGCTACCCACCTATGTGGAGAGCAACGGAGCTAGGCCCTGGGGACGAGGATGGCTACCCACAAAAAAACTGAGGGAAAAATAGGAAAACAAAAAATATGAATTTGTGAAAATTCCGAGGGAAATTTACGAAGGACGCGCATGAAAATCACGAAAATTGATTAAAAATTTACAAAAAAAAATTACGAAAAAAAATTTTAAAAATCTCAAAAAAAAAATCAAAAAAACACGAAAAAATATTTCATGCTATCCGTTCTTAACTAAAGGTCTCTATGAAACAACAGGCTCAATCAGTCGCCGGTATCTTGATTGACGAACTGAAATTATTATGTCTCGGCCAAGTGAAGTTGACCCGTTTTCCATGCAATCGAAATGGAGATTTTACTAAGAAATGTTAGAGGCCGCAGTATCGGCAAAAATGTCCCACCTCGGCTAGGCGGGGCAACTCGCCTCATGTAATCGGCTCCTTAATTCAATAAAAAATCTCCGGATTCTTATTACTGTTATATAAGCATTATTAGTGGTCTTAAACATGGTTTTGAAAGCGTTCGAATATGCGATGCTGGTCGATGACGTTAGCGATTCAATAAACATTCATAATTTATTGGACGCGTATAACACACGTTCGCAGTGTTTTTCTTGGGGAGGGGGAATTTCAAAGAGCTTTTGGTTAACCCGGGCAAATTCCAATATAAATAAAGGCCAATATAAATTAAGTTAAATCGAAAACGCGATGAAAATTTGATGACGGCCAAGGTTAACAGAGCGAAAGCTCCCATAAATATATAGGTATAATAAACACAGGTAGTGTTCCAACAAACTTATGATTTAGGTTATAAATTCACCATGAAAAATTACAAGGACATTATCATTATATGATTATCAGACGATGTTTTTTATATCTATATAACTAAGCTTTGATCTAGCTTTTGAGATCTAGCTTTGAAGTCACACTTTTTAAAATCTATAACAAATCTTTGATCTTCGTTTTGAAATCTAACAAGGCTTTGATCGACTTGCTTTTGCAACTACAACTTGAAATTTTATCTCAACTGAAAGTTGACTATATTTGCCATGAAGAACATACAGGACAGTGCACTCATTGCATAAGTATACATAAACTAAGTGTGTTGTGAAAGTCTAACAACAACGAGCTTTCATCTATCTGAAAGTGAACAACGAGTTTGTATATAAATTGCTACATTCGGCATGAAACATAACGAGTGTTTCCCTTTTTCCAACATTTCCGTGTGTGTATCAAAGCCCTTAGCGCGAATATTTATAAACTATGCACGTCTCTACCGCCACCAAATGTTTAGTGACAGAACGTTTATGAAGTCTCAATATATCCAAAACATACGGTACATTCACTTCGAAAGCATCAAGGCTGTATTGACACTGCGATGTATAGGGTATGGTTCCTTACATACTGTCGTTTGCGCAGAGTGGAGTGTAACACGAACTGTGGAAAACCAAGACCCTGATTACTCCTTCCAAACATCGGTTTTTCAAATTCTTCTTCTCCCTCTGGATGTAGATCCTTCTCGTGATTGTGAACGGGAGCTTCATTATTTTGCTGATCAACAACAATAAATGTAACTCTTTTGTTAAATGGCCATTCTAACTTGTCGTCATTATCCCCTTGCAATAAGTGCAAGTATACCCCCATATATCCCGTGCTGCCACAGGGGGCTTCATTGAGGTGAACTGCAATCTTCATTCTGTATCCATGATAATTGTTAAATGGATCACCATGAATTTCACCGTACTGGTTACTCGATCGAGCTTGATTTAACTTGTGTGTAAAATTCGGTATCGTTAAAGCTATCGATACCGTTAGGTTTTGCCTGAGCTGTTCTAGTGACTGCCCTGAGGTCGCTGGTAGCGAAGTGTATCTCCCGAAAAATAAGATTTGATCCTTAAGTTCCTTAACTTCTTCATCGTGCTAAAATAATGAGACACATGCAATAAAAAATTTCCGGTCACTACGTGAACTTTTCATAAAATTGTCGACATAACGCAATACTAATATAGCGCTTTAGATCTTTGTATCAAGGATTAGGTTTTTTTGCTGACTTACTGAATATTGCGTTTTTACGTGCACCCGCCATGGTAAGTGTTATTTTAAAGCACTCTTTATGAAGATTTTTCGTACAAAAAATGCTGCAATTCTGTTGCAAAATAAAATTGCCATCTTGAATCCGATTTAGAAACTTTATAATCATTAAAACCTTCTAAATCGTAATAAAACAGCGTCCGCAAGGAAACCAAGCCGCTAGCCGCAAGCTGGAAAAATATGCTCATTTAAAGTAAAATTCACTTACTTCACTCTTGAGTTTGTTCAAGTCAGTTTCGTGCTGTAAGGAAAATAAGAAAATTCTAAAACACACCCAAACCAGGATATCTTTTGCAAACGACTTTTACAACAGAGCTAAAGGTAAGCAAAGAAGTTGCGAAAAACCACTAAAACGCTGAAAATCGCATTAGTTACATCGGTGTCCTTCACGTGCCTAGCATATAAGCTCGTAATTTACTCGGCCAAGCGTAATTGGGCACTCGTGACCAAAAAGCCACAAAGTTACTTAGGCCCGTTTTAGCTTTAACTTTTTACGTGTAAATATACAAATAAACTTAAAGTGGAAGTCAAGTCCGTTCTGCGCATAGGTTCTGCTCATAACAAGTGAGGGCCCTCTGATGTAAAAATTGCCTAAATTTCGCATGTTTCTTATTTATTCTAAACATAAACTCTAGTTCATATTAATTTAGAAGCGTAACGAACCTAAATAGTGTTAGAAATTCAGACAGCACATCGTATTTTAAAAAAATAGTGAAGTTCAAAATGTAAATAAACCGTTTGTTTACATGCGGACTTCTTGACTTCCACTTTAAACAAAAACGTTAGCTTGTTGAAATAATGTTCGGCGCACGAAAAGTTCGACGCCCAATGACGGGCACTTAGATCTCACTCTCACAATTTTCCTGGAGGATGTGGCCCACAGTGAAGTGTGCACGTACTTGGCAAGTGTTTAGTAAAAATAATTATAATATAACATTTATAGTACGCGCGTGCTGATTGGTCAAGAAGCGTGTTTCTATTTAACAATTAGACAACGAGTCCAAGTTGTCTATAAGCGAATATAGTCAACGAAGGCGGGTTGTCTAATTGTTTTAGTATACACCCTGTACCTAGATATATTAATCTCGAGAAAATAATCGATACACCGCAATTACACCGAAAAATAATTTAATTAATTAAATTTTATACGGTCGCGTGAGCGAATTTTTCCCAAACGTTCACCATCACGAATAGACAATGGTTGAGTAGCCAATTAGAATATAGGATTTGTAATAGACAATAGTCGGGTGTATACTAAAAATGTATAGAAACACGGGAATTTCCCGCCGAACTTCACAAGCATGAGAATTTGTAATTGAATCGCCCTACGGGCTCGTTTTCCCACTAATTATTTTTCGTTCTCCCAAACTCCCACGCGTGTTTCTAAAACTGTAGAAAAATAATGTTTCTTACTTTACAGTTACTTATCTATTGTCTTATCTTCGGTTATTACTTTAGTTAGAAGTTTACTGTTTTAAACCTTTTCCACCATGGCATTATAACTAACCTTTGCTTTCATCGCGCTGATTTCATCGTCATACTACACAAAAAAATACTCGCATTTCCTCGCTTCCTTGACTATAGTTTTGAAAGTTTAAATGTATTAAGTATAAGTATGTATTAAAGCTATCCTACATTTTATTTCTTTTGTTATTTTAGCTCATGGAGTTGTAGGGATATTTTACGTATTTTCGAATAGTTTGTTTGTGTACGCGTTGAAGTTGCCTACTATAATATTACATTTATTTCCACGCGTGTTTCTATAGAAACTGTATAGAAACACGGAAAATGTTTCTATTTAATAATCTGTAGGAAACAAGATTTAATATATTGCCAAGTAAATGACATTTTTGTCAATTTCATCCGAGTAACGATGGCATTTATTTTGAATAAACCAATTCGCCATTGCCAATGGGCAATGCCAATGATTTTTTTTTGTACTCTGTTCTTTTTATAAACCTTAAGTTTAAGCTGTTTGAGTTCATTGAAGTTAACTTCTCCCATGTCATTTTTGTGCTGAGAGGAAAAATAAGGTTACATTTTGATAATATGAACAGGGTAACCTGGAAAAATGATAAATGTCTTATTTTTCTGCCTAACCCAAGATGGATTAACTTTGGTGGTATTAAAAGAGGATTCGAATCTCAAAATGTGTCTACAGTTCCCTCCTATACATGTACATGTGTAAAATATGCAAGCTCTAAAATGTGCCCTGAATGTATTGAATACTAGATTTACATCAAACACAAGTTTTAAGTTCCATTAAATACACGTGCACAGCTCTGACACACCTAGGAGTTTGAGTCCTAGTTGCAACATATGCTTTAGAGCAGAATATTTTACTGTATTTATAAACAAAACAATTCTGTGAATTGTACAGGCCTTAGTTAGACCACTTAATTGGGGGGGGGGCGTAGGAACAATAGAGTAACAAAAGAAATCAGTCGCCCAAAAGACAAACATATAAACAATTAAGCTTCTAGCTACGCCCTGCATGCATATGCATAATTAATATACTTACCACTTTTTCTAATGATGAAACTTTCAACACAAGACTTTCAAATCTTGCTTGAAGCTCAGCTATAGCATCTGATTGATTGGCATTATTTTTGTTGCCAACTAGAAACTTGCAGCTATTCATGTGAGCCTAGATTGGGTAATTTATTGATTTATCATCATATGTGATATTAGTAGAACTTCAAAACTAGAAGAGCAATAGATATATTATTTTACATTTTACAATTGTATACTTTTATTCATTCCTGAATTATGTTAGAACTACTAACAATATTGTTTCACATAATATTATGAAGCCAATATAAAATATGTATATTTGCTGTTATGACTCAACAAAATAAATACATTTTTACACTTGCTTAGAACATTTTATATAAATTAAAATTAAATGAAATATCTGGTATTTGGTCTGATAATCCAGCTGGGGCCGGTTGTATCAAGCCTGTTTAGCTTAAACGGTGGATAAGTTCAAAATAGAAAGCAGGCCTGCCGTTTTATTCAACAAGCAAACAAAATGTTTTTGACCTTCATACAAGGTACTGTTCACAACTACATATTCAGTGCATATTATTCAAGTTGACTCATTCAAGAGAGTTGAAGAGTGTTATTTAGTTTTCACTTATCCACCGTTTAAACTAAATGGGCTTGATACAACCGGCCCCAGGACTTTTCCTGAATATTCTGGAAGTACTGGATTTGGTTGGATAGTAAAAACTATAGTGTCTTGTGCACTGTTACTTGGGACTATATTGAATAGGTTTACTGTTCCGATAATTTAGGCTTAGCAAATGATGTTTCGAACAAGGGGTGTTCAGTCAAGGTCGACTCTGACACTTAACACTGAAATAATGTTTTAGCAAGCAGTGCAATGAGTTGCTTGAAACTAATTATATTCATCTGTGATATATTGTTATGTGACCATAAATTTGGAGGATACAACTGTACCTTGCCTAAATAATAATGAATAAGTAAAATGTACCTCAAGAAGGGAACCTAAACTTCCAATCCAACTACACCCATCATTACAGCAGTGTACATCCAACTTTTTGATCAATCTTCTTGCTGCATGATCTTTAAACACCTTGAAAATGAATAACATATCAGAAGGCATCAAAGCTAAAAATTGTCAATGCTAACAATATTAAGGTTAACAGGCGCCGCTTACATTTTCTTTCGATATTCTAATTCTGCACGATGGACAACGAGGATCACTTCTGTTGAGATAATAATATGTCATATGTGTTAACATGTAAAACCTTGGTCAATTAAAAATTGCACTTTTCATGTAGGTTACATTTTAGCTGTGTACGCCGCACACACAAACTAATTTTGACTCCCTGCTATATTCCCTGCTATACTCCTTACTTTAAAATATCCTCAATACATTGTGCGCAAAATTGGTGTCCACAATCCTCAACTTGCACGGCATCTTTCAAAACCTCCAGACATATGACACATTCGAAGGAACTCCTCGCTGCATTCTGCTCTTTAAACCACTTCAGTGGGTAGCCTGAATGACCGTTTGTTGCCATTCGTATGCTGAAGAGCGGAAAAGACGTAATTAGTGAAAATGCACGACATATAAAGCCAAAAACATCTTTAATTTTGACGCTAAAGCACAGAGGAGATATTTTTAAAATTAATATATTTGCCGAGAAATTGACCGATTTGCCAAGAAACAGACACAATATTTCACAGTCCCTAACAAATAGCCTCGGGGCATTCCCATGATCCTTTGCGTAATCAATAGACAACTTGCATTATAGGATTCGCGCCGCTAAGCATGATAGTAGGAGGCTGTAAGACACTAAGACTGTAAGTTGCTTTCGATTTTCGAACGAAATGGCCGGCGCTGGAGCGGGCAATTTCATTCGGAGGAATATATGGCAGTTTTTAGACTATTTATTGCTTCAATCGACATTCGTTTTGAGGAGTTTTTATCCATTAGCAACCGAGAAAATACTCCGAGAGTGACACGCTTTGAAAACTTACTTTGCAGAATTTACTAGGGGATATTTCGATCTCCGCAACAAAAGCAGGTGAGTTGGCCTTTCATTATGCGATCGGCTGAATTTTATTTCAAGATATGATGCTCGGATAGTGCCTTGCATTCGATCTCACAGTTTTTTTGCATGTTCGCGCATTAAAATGGCATTTTTGACCTCCTGAAATTTACAACCTCTGTCGCATTTGTGTTCGAATTTGCTATTGAACCCATAGAGACTTCACTAAATGTTTATATTTGTTTTGGCGCGAAAATACACTAAATTCAAATTCAAGTCGTCTTCTTGTGGCACAAAAATTGAAAGATAGACGTTTTCTGGGTTTTCTGCTGTTATTTATCCTTTAGCTGAAGTGTAACTGTTCTCCTCTCCTCCGGTACTAAATTTTGTATATAATACGTGAGTTCTATCGTAATTTTAGGCAGTGGCGTAACGGACGAAGATGGGGCCCTTAGGTATATTTGGTGTGGGGGCCCTAGCTGTTTGTCATGTTTTCACTTGAAAAATAATTTGAGAGCTGAAGCTTGTAAATTTACATTAGTGTATTACTTCATTAGTTATAGAAGTAATAGAACATGGATAGTAGAATAGAAAATTCAGTCATGGTCGATGGATATGCTCTATTATTTAATCTACCATCATTAATGCTGCATTTTCCTTTGCAATATACCTCATACCCTAGGCCTATCTTTGGCATAACAATTTGTTTTTAACCTGACTTTTTTATGCGATACACTGACACGCCGTTTTTCTTTAAGAATCGTGGCGATAAACGGCAATCAATGGGGGCCCTCTGGGGCTCCCAACGGTCGGGGGCCCTTAGTTCTTGTCCTAACCCTACCTTACGTCCGTTACGCCACTGATTTTAGGCAAGATATAGTTCAATATAAATTTTTAAAGTCGCTTTAGATTTGTATATAAATTTTTTAATAAAATATTTAGTTAAATTATAAGTAGCTAGAAACAATTTAGGGTATCTATTAAATTTGTTCATATTTTAAATTAGTGTAGAATTGAATTAAATTTTAAATTTTTAGTCTAGGGCAGCTCAGTATTTAAATTTAAATTTCATATATAATATAATTATAATGGAGGTTGATGAACCACACACTTCACTTGAGGTAAATAACACTGAAAAAAGTGAAGTCACTGCAAGGTTATGGAAAAGATATTGTTGTATCCCACAATGCGAAAGCAACAATCGGAAAAAGCCTGAACTGTCTTATCATAAGATTCCAAAAAATCCTGATTTAAAGAAAAAGTGGGTAAGACTTTTGAAAAGAAAAGGTGTAAGAGATCCTAGTTCCACCCATAGGGTGTGTTCAATGCATTTTGTGGGAGGGAAGAAGACATATACCAACAACATTCCAACAATTTTTGCATCAACAAGTAAAGTTAGTAAACCAAGAAAAAGACCCACTGTAAGAGTAACAGTTGACAATAATAATTATTCACAATGTTCATCAAGTGGAACAAGTAAAGAAATAAGAGATGATGCAGTCACTAGTGAGATTAATTCTACAGTTGTTGAGATTGAGGATCCAATAAATAAAATTAAGAAGGAAATGGCTATACTTGAGGATGAGAAACAGCAGCTACAAAAACAGCATGAAGAAGATATCAAAAAAGTACAATTAAGTGCCTTCCGATTAGAAAGATTCATAGGCAGTGACAATGATTTTAGATTTTATACTGGATTTCCCAACTATTCAAGTTTTAAAGCTTTTTACGGATACCTTTCTCCGGCCTGTGAACACCTGGTGTATCATGGTTCCAACACTGCTCCTATAACTTCGGCATCACAAACAAAATGCGGTAAACAAAGATCAATGTCTCCAGAACAGGAGAATTATTCCTTGTGCTCACAAGATTACGTTTGGGCTTACTTTTACAAGATATTGCTCACAGATTTAATATCTCGACAAGCAGTGTTTCTCGTATTTTTAAAACCTGGATTCCCTTTATGCATCAACGCCTTCGCACCCTCCCAATTTGGCCCAGCCGTAAATTTATTCAAGATAACATGCCTTCCTGCTTTAAGCACGTCTATCCTAACACAAGAGTTATTATTGATTGTACTGAGTTTTTCATTGAAACACCATCATCATGCAGAAGCCAGTCAATCACATTTTCCAGCTATAAGAATCACAACACTGCCAAGGGTTTGATTGGAATTTCACCAAATGGGTATCCAAGTTTTGTTTCCAGTTTATACACAGGTAAAACTAGCAACAAAAAAATCACTCGGGACTGTGGGATTCTAAATTTGCTAGAGCCAGGAGATGAACTTATGGCAGACAGGGGTTTTGATATTGATTCTGACATGCCAAATGGGGTACTCCTAAATATCCCACCATTTCTTGACGGACAACCTCAACTTTCAGCGGAAGATGAAGCCACAACTAGAAAAATTGCATCAGTTAGGGTGCATGTTGAGCGTGCAATTGCACGGATAAAAAACTATAGAATATTACACCAAGTAATACCATTGACACTGGCTGATAGCCTTGACCAAATCTGGGGTGTTTGCTCCTATTTAACATTGTTTTTGCCCCCGATTATTAAAGAAAAACAATCTTAAAGTTGAGTCTTGACTTCTAATATTGCAAGTCCAAGTAATTTACTTTCTGCTTTGTGCTCACATAAGTTATCCTAAAAACAGCGTTTGTACAATGTTATATATATCAACTGCTCAGGATTTATCAATCAAAATTCTTATAACAAATATTGAGAATAAAAACAGCTTAACTCTGGCACAATTCTCTGCCAGAAATCGTTGTCAAAACGAATTCTCTCAACATGTAAATCAACATTGGTAAAAACGACAAAGTAACACCAGCTCACATTCAGCGTTGCCATGCAGCCTTGGATTTGATAGTAATAGTTATGTGTCTTTTTCAGTTGGACTTTTCCATTATTTATGCCTAAGAAAAAGTTTGTCTTTGCATGCCTCCTCTATGCAAACATCCTTTTTTGAGAAAGGGCACTTAACTTCACCAATGCCGAAGGATTTTTCTTCAGAATGATCGAAAGCTAAGAAATCTGGACTGGCTCCTAACCAAGGAAATTCTATGTTAACAACGAAACCACATCTTAAACACACATTAACACCCAGTCCTTCATTCTTTTTTAATTTACAGTATTCTGTAATCGCCTTTTCTTCCTTATCTTTTCCCCATTGACAGGGTTCAGGACTTTTAGCCTGTTTGGACTGGTTTTTCATTTTGTTAAGCAACGAGGTTGGGAAAATTGTTTTTCTTCTCTTAACTACTGCACCGAAATTTGATGATGTGAGCCTCTTACTGCGCTCCTCAAACCACTTCTCACTGGAAGATTGATCCCTGGTATTTCTTTCAATTTGGAGTACTTCTGAGTGTGTAATTTTTGCAGCATGCTTTAATTCCTTTACTGTATCGCTGTAGCTATTTGATTTTTCAACTGAAATGGACTGTAAATTATCTAAAACTTCATCACGGATAGCAGTGTCATTAAGATTCATGGTGAGGGATTCAGTGTGCCTCTTTTTTTATGGAAGATTCTGGTGGGCAGCCTCAAATGCATATGGCTTACAATCATTTGACTCTAGCAACTGTCCTAGATAGCTTTCCTCCTGATGAGAATTCAAACTGCATGCTAATTTCTTGATTTCAGTTTGTTGGATTACCTTAGCAAAATCTGGGGTGGTATTGTACACTTCATTGGGCAGTTGTGATCTTTTACGCTTATTATTGTTTTCAATATCCTTCTCATAGACAGCCTTTTTAAAAATAATGCTTTCATACAGGACTGCCTCATCAGACTCATTCTTTTTGGTACATGCCATTGCTGTAATAATTGTGTGCAAGTAAGGTGATCCGGGACTTCGGTCAGGTCTAATTGTTTATATTCAATTATTTGAAACAGCAATGCAACAATGTGTTTGCATTTTCCACCTTTGCCAGCTTTACATGTGCAGTTGCTATAAACAACCTCCCCATTAGCTTCATTTAAATGAACATATACAGTGTATGTTGTGTTTTTCATTGCAGCATTTACAATAGCTTTAACCAAAAAACATGACATGTTAGCTAGCTTTGATTACATTCCCTTTAACTTCAACTTGACCAACATATTTATCCTTGAACATTTGATATCCCAACTTTTTATGTTTGTGAGCACCACCAGATTGTTCAGTTTCCAAATGTTTTGTTAATAGCTCATAATTAAAGGCTGGAAGGCCATTTAAATCCCTTGTCCACCTTTTTATTGTTGGTATTTCAGTGTTATTTACCTCAAGTGAAGTGTGTGGTTCAACCTCCATTATAATATTATATATGAAATTTAAATTTAAATACTGAGCTGCCCTAGACTAAAAATTTAAAATTTAATTCAATTCTACACTAATTTAAAATATGAACAAATTTAATAGATACCCTAAATTGTTTCTAGCTACTTATAATTTAACTAAATATTTTATTAAAAAATTTATATACAAATCTAAAGCGACTTTAAAAATTTATATTGAACTATATCTTGCCTAAAATTACGATAGAACTCACGTATTAGGCCCGTTTCATACGCCGTACTTTACATGTACCGACTGAATTAAATTGAATTGAGTGCGGCTCAATGTGAATTGGGCACGGTCGAACTTAATTTATTTGAAATGTTTGCGGGGAAAGGGGTCTGGATATAAGCGATTTGCCCGCGAAGACGCGAAATTCAATTTCACTATGGCGCGTCCTGGAAAATCTGGATATCTAATGAAAATTTTGATACTGAATGCCAGACGGCGAAGGCAAAAGCTGAAAAACATGTCTTTGCTCTTTATGGCAATGAAAAAAAGGCGTCTGCAAGTTTTACTAAGTCTTTTAGCTTTGATGCAGAATTTTCTGCAACAAAAAGAAATACAGCGTTCCTGTCGACGGCTGAGAAGAAACACCGGATGGTGGCAATTGGTATGGAATGCTTATTCTACTACGTCATCAGCTAAGGTCGTGTCAGAGTTGCATGAGAGAGCATACGCATGCGCACGATAGCCACTTGTATACGCCTTTGTCACGGAGAAGCCACAATTTTTTCGAATCTCAAAAAGTTTCTACTTCAATCCTATCCATCAAGACGAAAATTGCTGATTCAAAACTTCCAAAGAACAAAATCCAACTCTTACAGATAAGTTGATACAAAATTAGCTAATTGTTTGTATAACTTTGCGTTTATTTGTTATGTAAATTATGTCTCAAGATAAACCAGAGTCAGCACCTTCTGAGCACGCTGCCTCCGATAATAATGATTATAACACTCATTCAAGAAATGAGGAAAACTTTCTTTCTGTGCTCACGGCTATGCAGGCTAGCATGTCACAAACAAATGACTATTTGAAAGGTATATTCGAAGGACACAGGACCGTCGAGAAACGGCCTCGTGCTAGCGACGCCGAAGCCGAATACATAGTCGTAGATGAGCCCGAAAACGGCACAGAACCAGCTCCAAAGAGAGCAAAATCTGCCCCAAAGTCTGGGCACACGTCCGAGGGTAATGACCCGTTAACAACAAGCCAGCAAAGTACTGTAGAAGATTGTCACGAGAACGAACAATCTGCCGAACAACCTAATGAGGGCGATGACACGTTGAGTTTGTATGGAGGACCAGACTTTCGAGAGGATGACGACGAGGTTAACAACGATAATCTCCTTGAAGATATAGCTCAAAATTTGTCTGCTAAGGAACAAACTGGGCCTCCTATTACTGAACCTTTGGCCAAAATTATTAATTCAAAACTTGCGGATGATTTCGATATTTCAAAATTGAAAGAAATCCTAAACAATATAAACGACCTGAAAACTGTGACCAGATGTATGTGCCCAAAGTAAACCAAGAGATATGGCAAAAAATGAAGCCATTTGCCAAAAAGGCTGACATTAAAATGGCCAATTTACAAGACACCTTGATAAAAGGGCTCTCAGGTCTAGCGAAGGGTATTAATACATTGTTAGAGTGTAGGGAAAGTAAAACCATTCCAAATTACAAAACTATCATCCCGCAATTGCTTGATACTACTGCCCTAATTGGACATGTATGCAAAGAGATTTCATATAAACGTAAAGATGCCATTCGACCTCTTCTTCACCCAGATTACAAACCACTTTGTTCAAGGACCCACAAAGTTGGGCCTCTACTCTTTGGGGAAGATCTAGCTAAGAAAGCTCAGGATATTAAAATCAAGCAAAACTGTATCTAGCTTAACCTTCCATTCAGGGCAAAACAACTTTACCAAACGTTTTTCATCTGGGCCATCACAATCTCAGGCAACCAGGCCTTTTTTATCCCAGCGAGGGAGGACACAGTATCCTCCCAGGAGGAACCAAAATTACCAAACCCGGAAGCCATCAACAAAAAATTAGAACAATTAAGACAACAGGTATATAGTTTTCCAGACTTTGTTATAAAGGAATTAATCCCTTACTTAACCGAAAAGGTTGCCTCCTTTCACGCGGGTCAAATTTCACATTCCCTTAGCGAATGGGAAAAATTAACCTCAGACTCAGACATTTTAGAAATGGTTTCAGGGGCTCAGCTTACTTTTCATAGCACTTGCCCTGTTCAGCACCAGTCCCTCCAAATATGCTTCCACATGCAGAGGTGAATAAAATAGATGCTGCTATTGAGGAATTATTGAATAAGAAAGTGATTATCCCTTGTCATGCAGACTTAGTTGAATTTGTTTCCCCTATTTTTACCACTCCGAAAAAAGATGGCAACCTTAGATTAATTTTAAATCTTAAAAAATTGAATGAATCTGTAGAAAATTACCATTTTAAAATGGATAATATACATACCGCTCTTACGCTTATAACAAAGGGATGTTGGATGGCATCATTAGACTTAAAGGATGCTTACTATAGTGTTCCAATCCATCCTGCATCCCAAAACTTCCTAAAATTCTCATATAAGGGAAAATTATTTAAATTTACAGCTTTCCCCAATGGCCTCTCTTCTTGTCCAAGAAAGTTTACCAAATTATTCAAACCAGTCCTGGCCACATTAAGGCTGAAAGGCCACATTATTATAGTCTACATAGATGACTTACTTTTGATTGGCCATTCATATGAAAGTTGTATTAATACTATCATTGCAACATTGACCTTATTGGAAAAACTTGGTTTTGTTATCCATCACACAAGTCTGTATTTATCCCAACACAAGAAATAATTTTTCTTGGGTTCCGAATTAACTCCCGCACAATGACAATACGTCTTACTGATGTGAAAAAAGAAAAACTCATTTGTCTCATTACAACCATCTTGGCATCAGAAGCAACTAAAATAAGATCTGTTGCCCAAGTTATTGGTCATATGGTATCAAGTTTCCCGGCTGTCAAATACGGCCCACTTTACTACCGCAACCTTGAGAAAGACAAAACCGTAGCATTAGCTAAACACAAAGGAAATTTTGAAGCTCCAATGACTATATCTAAGAAAGCCAAGACAGAATTAAATTGGTGGCTAAAGAATTTACAAGGGTCATTCAAAAATATCCTCACAACCCCAATTGACATTGTCCTTTATTCAGATGCCTCTCTGACTGGGTGGGGGGCAGCTCTAGGTGACCAATCAACAGGGGGGAACTGGTGCAAACAGGAGGGCGTACAGCATATAAACGTCCTTGAAATGAAAGCTGCATTATTTGCACTTAAATCATTTGTTTCAAAATTAGCAGGGAAGCATGTTAAAATTATGGTGGATAACAGTACAACTGTTTATGTGATAAACAACATGGGGACAAGCCATAATGACACTCTAAACACCATAGCAGTGGAAATTTGGGAATTCTGCATGACTAACAAAATAGAAATCACTGCAGCACACTTGCCTGGGTCTACCAATGTAGTCGCTGATAAGGAATCAAGGAAAATATATCGCGAAGGTGAATGGATGTTAAATCCATCCTATCTCCAAACAGCATTAAACCTGCTAAAATTTCAACCGGAAATTGACTTGTTTGCTTCACGACTAAACAAACAATTCACAAAATACTGTTCATACAAGCCTGACCCAGAGGCAACATACATTGACGCATTCTCTATCCCATGGAACAATCTAAAGTTTTATTGCTTCCCTCCGTTTAGCTGCATTTTAAAGACAATCCGAAAAATTACACAAGAACGAGCCACGGGCATTCTGGTCATCCCAAATTGGCCGACACAGCCTTGGTATCCACTGATTGCACCACTGCTAGTACAGCCACCTTACATTTGCCATCCTTCCCCAACACTCCTACATCTACCAGCTGCGCCAGACGAGTTGCACCCTCTAGTAAAGAAGCTGGAACTGAAAATATGTTTTGTGTCAAGCAACAACTCACTCAGTTAGGTGTGTCGGAAAGGTCAGCGACGATAATAATCGCCTCTTGGAGGGCAGGGACAAAATCCCAATACCAAACATATATCAAAAAATGGGGACATTTTTGTAGTACTACAAGGTGCGAATTTTTCAACCCACCTATTCCAAAAGTTATTGAATTTCTGTCCGATCTTTTCCATTCTGGTTTATCGTACTCGGCCATTAACTCAGCGCGCAGTGCTTTATCGGCTTTGTTCCAGACCAGTGCTCAAACTCTACCTTTTGGGCAGCACCCCCTTGTCAAACGTTTCATGAAAGGGATTTTCGAACTGAGACCCAAATTTCCACGATATAAGTCTATTTGGGATGTTAATATCGTATTCAATTATTTGCGGAAACAACCGAAGATACAGGATTTGTCCTTAAAAGATCTTACATGCCAACTAACATTCCTCCTCTTAATACTGAGCGGGGAAAGAGGCCAAACAATCCACCTTCTTAATATGGACAACATGGACCTCTCTGCAGAGAAGTGTGTGTTTGTAGTTCAAGAGAAGGTTAAACAAACCAGGGTTGGACGTCATATTCAACCAATTACTTTTAATGCTTATCCACATGAGCCAGCGCTTTGTATTATTCAACACCTCAAGGAGTATATCGCACGAACAACAGAATTACGTAGCTATGACTGTAAAAAACTTCTGATAAGTTACACTAAACCTCATAAAGCGGTCTCTCGTGAAACCATATCACGATGGTGCAAGACAGTGCTATCCCTAGCTGGTGTTAACACGAAGGAATTTGGTTCTCACAGTACCCGAGCAGCCTCCACATCATATGCAGCAAACCAACTAGGAGATATCACTCAGATTATCGAGTCGGTTGGCTGGTCGAATGCAACGACTTTCCAAACTTTTTACAATAAACCTATCAAGACTTCATTTAATCTCGGATCTACGATATTGAACACACTAGAAAGTAGCTGATATGTTTTGTTAAATTATATATACAAATATATACACATGAGTACCTATTGATAATGAATTTTCTGCCTGGGTTACTTTGTAACCTCGGAGCCTGATTCCATTGTTTACTGTGAAATCTCATGCAACTCTGACACGACCTTAGCTGATGACGTAGTAGAATTTAAAAATTAAACGAGACTTACCTGAAGTTGAAGTTTAATTTGAATTCTGCAAGTCATCAGCGGGGAGTGGAAGAGTTGCATGCCCGAACCCTACAACAATTTATACCCACCCAACTCTTCCACTCCAACAATGAACTCAGGCTGACTTTGAAATGTGGCTATCGTGCGCATGCGTATGCTCTCTCATGCAACTCTTCCACTCCCCGCTGATGACTTGCAGAATTCAAATTAAACTTCAACTTCAGGTAAGTCTCGTTTAATTTTTAAATTCTGACGAAATATTTAAGCGAACATTTCGGGTATCAAAAGGTACATTTATATTTATATTGAGTCGTATTCGCAATGAGCTTGAACGGGATACTGTCAATGAATGTCCAATATCCCCAGAATGTCGTCTTGGAATTTGCTTGTACCGCTTAGCAAGAGGCGATTATTTTTACACAATATCAGAGATGGCAGGTTTGGGTGTGTCGACGATTCATGGGATAGTTTCAGAAGTATGTAAATCTATTGTGGAAAACCTGTGGACAGAGTTTATATCGAGTATGATGCCTACCGATAAGGCAGACTTTCAGAAGATGATGGATAGTATGTGGACTATGTGGCAATTCCCATTCTGCTGGGCTGCGCCGGATGGATGTCACATACCGATTAAAAGCCCACCTGGTGGAGCCGAGGCGTGTAAGGAGTACCACAATTTTAAAAATTTTTATTCTGTGGTTTTATGGCTATGGTTGATTCAATTATAGATTCATATGGGGTAGTTTGTGGTTTTCCAGGGAACTCCCATGACTCTATTATCTTCCAGGCTACGGATATGTGGGATAAAATTCAGAATCGTGGAGCTGTTCCAGATATTGGGAAGAAGGAAGCAGATATAACTATTCCTCCATTAATTGTAGCTGATTCAGCATTTCCTTTACAACCATGGTTATTAAAGCCATTTACAGAAGCTGTTTTAAATGACAAAATGAAAAACTTTAACTATAGACTAAGCAGGGCTAGAATGGTTACAGAAGGAGCATTTGGACAACTTAAAGGAAGGTGGAGAATCTTGATGAGAAAGAATGAAAGCACTCCAGAAGAAGTTACCATAAATACACTATCATGCATGGTGTTGCATAATATTTGTATTGCAAGGGGGGATGCAATTTCTTCTGCATTGGACCTTACCATTGACCCAATTACCAATGCCAGAAAATCAAGTGAAAAAATTAGAGATGAATTACACATGAGCAAGTGTAGAAAAAACCAAAGAAATTCCAACGCACAAGCAAATAAAGTAAGAAATGCTCTTGCAGACAAACTGTGGAGAGAAGTTTTAAACTGATGAAACTGTTTGAATTGACTTGACCATTTCGTTTATTTACAATCAAGTTTTATATAACAGAACAACAATAATGTAAAATAATCTCAAAACATATATTGTCACAAAGTTACCTATTTATTGTTTATAAGGCCAAAATTATAAGAACAATACTTTGATACTCTACTGGCTATCAAATAAATGTTATTGTTAGATGTATACTGATCTCATTCTAAAGTTAATATCAAACAATATTGCATGCTACTAGTGACATGTTTAAAATGTACACTTGCATGCTTAACCCTTCAAACACAAACTACAACAAGTTACCTGTAGCACATATACTAGTAAACTGTACACATATGCATTCAACTGAATGGTGGTGCATGAAAGAAACCCTGTGTCCATTCATTTTCTTGATTAGCTGATGGTGTTGATTGGCCATTGTATTGCCAAACTGAGCAGTTTCTATCAGGATATTGTATGTTGTACTGCTGAGGTGGTTGAGAAGCTGAAGCTGAGCTTTGATTGAGCATTTGCATCATCTTTAACTCATATTCTCGAGTTTTTTCAGACTCTTCCTTTAAAAAGGACAACACCTCCTTTGTTGGATCTTTTTCAATTGCACTCTTAATAAGATTCAAAGTTTCATTAACCATGTCCTGTTTACTTCTTTTTCTACTGCGTTTATTAATTACTAACTTTTCCTTCTTCCCAGATGAACTTGATGTTGAAGGTTCATCTTCTTCCAGGATTGTTAAGCTTTCTTCTGAACCAGACGGTTCCAATGCAAGTTCTGGCCTACAAGCATCACGAGTTTTGACTATTGCAAACAAGTCATTAAACCATTTTCCATAGTCCTTTTGCTCAATAAATCTGTCGATTCCAGTAGCAGTTTTGATTGTTAGGGCTACACTTTTACATTCTGAAACACATTTTTTGAATTTTGTTCGAACTTGGTTACTATTAAATGGCACTTCTTCTCCCCTTGATTCAACACGTTTCTTTAGCTCTGCAAGCACTTTTTCATAAATATCACCATTTCTTTGGTTTTTTTGATTGGTAAAAATCAATTTCTTTTTATACTGCTCACTTGAAATGATTATGTCTACCAGATCATCAAGTATTGATTGGCTCCATTTAGCCTTTCTACCTCTTTTCTTCTTTTTGCACTCCTCCTGTGGTATGATGGGATCATCTTCACTTGCTGATGAATCGAGATCATCATTAAGATCACTAAATCAAGGGCTAAAGGGTTAGGTGACCTGAATGTGTTCATAATTAACATCTAGTTGTTACATATTTCATAAATATTAATCTATACTTGGGTGTTGTCATATACTATAAAATTTATGACAAGATCGACACTCATATAATTTTATAGTGCATAAAAACCTGGCAAAAAACCTTGAAAAAGATGATAGAACCGATCTTATACCTGGTAAGAAATGAATCTTTCACACTTTTGGTGCGATTATCTGTGACAAGAGTCTGCGTTTCCAAATTATCAGTTTTATCACGAGGTACAGCCCCATCAATAATCAACTTTCGTTTTGAAAGGTTTGTTTTCCGTTCGCATGAATAGCAATAAGCCACTTGTTTTCCCATGATCCAACCATTCGTATTTTCGTCTATCTCTGGAGTTCCACAAAGGTTGCATATTGGCTTTTTACACTTGATACAAGCATACTTTGTATCAAGAGAGCACGAAGAGCACGCTTTGTTCGCCATGTTTAGTGCAAAAACAAGTGTATTATGGGAAAAATTATTATTTTTAATTATTTATAATTTATGCTTTAAGTTCGGCACATGTGAGATACGCCGTCTAAATCAGCTGCCGCACCAAAGTCGCATTATGCGACTAAACGTGTCGAATTTATTTATTTTGCCGCACTAAATTAATTTGGTTGATTCAGACGTCGAACTTTTGCCGTGCCTAATTCCTGAATTTAATTCGGCACATGTAAAGTACGGCGTATGAAACGGGCCTTATATACAAAATTTAGTACCGGAGGAGAGGAGAACAGTTACACTTCAGCTAAAGGATAAATAACAGCAGAAAACCCAGAAAACGTCTATCTTTCAATTTTTGTGCCACAAGAAGACGACTTGAATATGAATTTAGTGTATTTTCGCGCCAAAACAAATATTTAACAATTAGTCGCCGAAGGCGAGGTGATTACAAGCCTATATTCACTGAGCCGAAGGCGAAGTGAATATAGGCTTGCAATCACCGAGCCTGAGGCGACTAATGGTTTTAGTATAATTTCAGTATTGAAAAAGTTTTATTTATAAATACAACTGATTTATGTTCTCAATTTCTGCTTCCGAAATTTTTCCAAAACGATTTTGAGTATTTTCAGCCATGTTTTTTGGGGAAAAGCAATAGTTACTGCTCAGACTGCTCTGAGCAGTAACTATTGCCTCATAGTTACTGCCGAGGGAGCCAATCAGAATGCTCAAAGGTCATTTTTCAATACTGAAATTATACTAAAAACATTTAGTGAAGTCTCTATGGGTTCAATAGCAAATTCGAACACAAATGCGACAGAGGTTGTAAATTTCAGGAGGTCAAAAATGCCATTTTAATGCGCGACCATGCAAAACAACTGTGAGATCGAATGCAAGGCACTATCCGAGCATCATATTTTGAAATAAAATTCAGCCGATCGCATAATGAAAGGCCAACTCACCTGCTTTTGTTGCGGAGATCGAAATATCCCCTAGTAAATTCTGCAAAGTAAGTTTTCAAAGCGTGTCACTCTCGGAGTATTTTCTCGGTTGCTAATGGATAAAAACTCCTCAAATTCTCTCAAAATATAGAGCATAGCACCCTTGTTATTTCCCATAGGAAAACGAATGTCGATTGAAGCAATAAATAGTCTAAAAACTGCCATATATTCCTCCGAATGAAATTGCCCGCTCCAGCGCCGGCCATTCATTTCGTTCGAAAATCGAAAGCAACTTACAGTCTTACAGCCTCCTACCATCATGCTTAGCGGCGCGAATCCTATAATGCAAGTTGTCTATTTTTATCGCTGAGTGTCCCTTTTGCCAAATGCACGTCATTTCCACGCGCCACGCTACCACCCGATTCTCTTCTGGTAAGCTCTTTCGGCCAAATTTCAATACAAAAGTCAGGACAAAAGTATAGAAAAAACGCTGTTCGAAATATAAAAAATTGACTTTTTTTTAACTGGGTCGGATTATCTTCATTTTTGGACTAAAATTTTGGAGATTACGCCTCCCTCGAATAAACGCCGCCCTCGAATTAACGCCGCAGGGACAAGCAAAAATATCATTAAACGCCGCCCTCAAATAAACGCCGCCACCTTTTCGTCATTGCGGCGTTTATTCGAAGCATTTATTTATAACCACAGTTCAATTTTCCTATATAATTATATAAATAGAAAAGACACATAACTTTTATACTTAGTTTTTTTGGGGATTGATTGTATTGGTTAAATTGGCGTTTAAATTACACACTGAAATGCAGAGTTGTTATGAGTTTGCAATAAACGCCTCCCTTGAATAAACGCCGCCCTCGAAAAAACGCCGCATCTTAATTGCTAAAAATTTAATAAACGCCGCGGCGTTTATTCGAATAATTACGGTAACGGTAAGTTGTTTGTTTTGTTTGGGTTTAAATTTTGTTTGGGTTTAAATTTTAAATTATCGTGCTGTTTTTAAAAGCAGTATTAAAATCCTTGTTTTGTAAGTGAGTTCTGATTACCCTTGTCGGCTGCCATATTTATACCCGAATTGTCAAATTGTGTTTGCCAAAGTGAAACGTTGTCAGAGCTGATTTTTTATTGTTTTTCAACTAGCAGGCAGAATGTTTGCATATTTGTGGAGTAACAATATAGGACGAATTTCAAAGAATACTTCTAAATTCGCGTTTTAATTTTGAAATATCAAGAAAATACATTGCAAAACATTTCAAAGCAAAACAGAGTTTTTGGCGTTATATAGCTTTAACTCGCAGAGGATATCAGTTTTTTAATAATTAGTACCATTTGATGATACAAACATTCACTGAAAACATTCATAATTATGTATCTTTACTTCATAAGCAGAGTTGCTGTTCGATTACATACTTTTTCAGTCATTTTAAACTTTTTTTGATCAAATTTTCACCAAGCATATTATCCCTGGGCTCTCTAAAAAAATACATTTTAGCTCTTACAACCTTACAATACAAAAAACGTTTGGAACATTTTAGTCAAAGCGATTAAATTTTTTTAAATTGCATTTACAAGTACGATCGTACTATAGTGGACCAGGAACTGCGTAACCGAGTTTAATTTCTGAACTGCATTGTATTTATAACAATGGAGAGGACAATGAAATTCTAATCGTTTGCGTTTACTTATATATAGGCTGAATATTAATGATATGTATATATATAATTTGCTGCAAATATATCAAGAATTGCTTGTAACTTGCTTCAAAGGTCAAAAGTAAAAATTCGAACTCCGTCAATCGATATTGCTTAGAATAATTGTGCCAAGTTTCATTCCGATCAAACAAGTAATGCTAGGGAATAACTATAGAAACTATTGATTATTGTAAATTTCCCTAGAACTAATAATGTGAATAAATTTACTATAGAATACCCCGCCATCGAAGCAATGCCTTTGATCTAAAAAGCCTACAGCCTACGCCCCTTTTACACAAACATTTTAGCCTATGTGCCAGCAGCCCTACACACTTAGTTTCTCGCCTATTAGCCTACACATCCACTGGCCTACACGCCTACTGGCCTACTCGCCTCTCCTCTTTGTATATATAAAACAGAATAAAACAGTAATTAGTACAGAGAGTAAAACTGACCGCGCACGTAAACAATGTAGTCGGAGCATAAGAAGCCCAGACAAATGAGTCGGCCATTTGACTATACAAAGTGTTGACTGTGTCGCGAAAGAAACAACCGGTGGATTTCCCATATCAACTGGGCTCAACTACTCTTTCTCATGTTGAGAAAGAGAAAGATCTCGGAGTTACAATGACTTGGAATCTTTCATGGGATTCTCATATCTATGAGATTACAGCTAAAGCGAACAAACTGCTCGGTTTATTGAAGAGGACATGCCCTTTCTTGACTGACGTCAGTGTTCGCCGTACTCTGTACCTTTCCTTAGTGAGATCCAATCTAACTTATGCCTGTGAAGTTTGGTCACCATATGTTTGCTCACAGAGGATAAAGATAGAGCGAGTGCAGAGGCGAGCCACTAGATGGATATTGAAAGCTAGGAAGGGTGTGATGATGTCAATGTTCATGAGTATGTCTCGTTTGTAACCCATAACCACTCTCGTCTATGTCGTAATCCCAACCTGTTGCTTAAGATTCCACTGTGCAAAACCACAACATACCAGAACTCGTATTTCAACAGGATCGTGAAATTATGGAATAGCGTTTGTAAAGAGGCCCACCAAATACATTCTCCAGTTTCAAAACATTTAAATACTACCTCTGTAATCATTATTCTATGTCAGTATCGACTGTATTCGACGTAAACTTGTTATGTACCTGGTCCATGTCACGTGTCTGTCCTTGTCATAGGAGTTAATTGTCTCGTTGTATAAACTTGTTATTAGTGTGTTTATTAAGTAAACTAGAAGTAATCAAAGATTAGCAAGTGCGTTCGGTGGTCTTCTATAGATATCCTTGATGTGGATCTAAATCTTAAGGCAATGCGAATTAAAGTCTGCTGTGAATCTTCAAAGAAGTAATCAAGTAAACGCGGTTTGTTTACTTTATGAGCAAATAAAATTCCGGATTTTGCATGGTTAAACCAACGGAAGATAGCTTCCTGATGCTTTGACGAGAATTCTCAGTCATATTGCAGACACTTCAAATCAAAATAATCGAGTGTACAATTCCCATAACTTCTTAATAAACAGGCGAATATGAAAGCCAAATGCCCGGTCCTATAAACAACAGCGTATTATCGCAAAATACGGAAAGCACGTGACATTAGGACACGGCACAAAACCCGGAAATCAGAGCATACGCAAAAACACGAAACCGAGGCAAATGTTACATCCAAAAATCTCGAAATGACATAGCATCCAGCCGTGACGTCACGATTAGGAAGCGTTCTCCTTCGTCGAACGCAACTATATTCATATGTATTTTGTTGGCAAGGTGCCTCGCATGGATAGCACAAATTTACGTTCCGTTCGCACCTCTTCCATTTGGCTTTGGGTAATACTGTATATGTTCTGTGCATGCATATTATTAGTACGTCTTTTTGTAAATAATCATGTTCATATTTACCCAATAAAGTATTAAAGACTTATACAACTAGTGACGTAACTTACTATATTATGGGGAAGGAAGAAAACTCTCGCCTCAATTTTCAACATGTTGACAAATTAAAACACAAATTACTATAGTAAAACGGCACGTCGGCTGCTAAATGCCTACCGTAGGTTTAAGTTGAATAATCAAACTATACTTTCATAATGAAAATAGTGGTGAATCCAAAGGAAAGCGCTGGAAAAACGTACACAAACTTTGTAAATTTGCCGAAATTTTCGTGAATACATGCGGAATGTAAGTACCTACCCAAAATGGCGGCGGCGGAAGAATCTGATTGGTCGATAAAGGTAAACAAAGTATGATAACGAATTGAAGTTTATGAGTTCACGGCAACCAGGTATACAGGGTGTATCAAATCCTCTTTGTTCTACAACACAAAAGACGTTTGGCCCCTGGAATGCGAGAAAGCTTGTAATCATATTCTAGCGGCACAATCGTCGGTAAACAAAGTCAGGTGCGTAAACCAACGAGCTGAATTGAAAGTATTTAACGAGTAAAATTTTACTTACAACTTATTTTATAAGGTTGACAATAAAAACTCGTTGTTCGGTTGTTAGCTGCACCATTATTAGTTTAGCTGATTTGACTATTAGCAGTTAAACTGTACGATTAGAAGCCATTTTAAAATCCCAGGGGCATAAAATCTATTGAGCTTATAAACAATATGAATTTTAGAATATTAAGTGGTTGCGTTTTTTTTGAGACACCCTGTATAATCCATCGTAATTCTCGCTACTCTGGTTTTAGTAAATGAAAGTAATCACCACACAAAGATTAACTTTCACGACCCCGTAGGGTATGATAAGTATGATAAACCAATCTGATTCGTCGAGAAAGGTAAACAAAGAATGATCGACCAATGAGATTCTTCTGCCAGCCGCCATTTTGGGTAGGTACTTACATCCCGCATGTATTCTGTATTCACGAAAATCTCGGCAAATTTACAAAGTTTGTGTACGTTTTTCCAGCGCTTTCCTTTGGATTCAGCACTATTTCTATTATGAAAGTATAGTTTGATTATTCAACTTAAACCTACGGTAGGCATTTAGCAGCCGACGTGCCGTTTTACTATAGTAATTTGTGTTTTAATTTGTGAATATGTTGAAAAATGAGGCGAGAGTTTCCTTCCTTCCCAATAAAATAGTAAGTTACGTCACTAGTTGTATAGTCAAATGGCCGACTCATTTGTCTGGGCTTCCTATGGCTAGGCTCTACGCTTTTTCCTACCAAAGAACCGTCTTACTCTGCATTTCCAATAATAGGTCCATAAAATGCATTCTACCAACATCAAGAATGTCTCAGCCGGCTGTAAGCACTAACAAAATCAGTTATTTACCTCCCTAAAAAAATTTTTCGGGGAGTTTTTATCAAATTTACGAAATCACAAAAAAAACATTTTGTTTTGGCCGTGTTTGTTTTTGCGTGTAAAGACTGGGGGTGACTTAGCTTCAACTTCCTGTCAGAAGGTAGCGTTCCAGTTATATTCATTTCACTGGTCTATGGCAGTGAACTCGGTCTAGACTATGGTAACAGAGAAGAGATGGATTCCGTGCTATGGTTAAAGCGTTCAGTCTGCTGTTTCATAAAGTTTGTGCAAAATAAAACGAGAAGAAACAAGATAAAGAATGACAGATAACTAAGAAGAGCAAGTATATACAGTTCAAGAAAAGCGGTGTAAGAGAACTAATTCATAATCTGCAAGCTTATAAGTGTTCACTTTGTTTATAACCAACTGTGAAAGGCAATTAATTAACTTCAAAAAATGTTTTTGAAAGTGTAATTTGAATTTTGATATGACAAATATCACTATACACTATAAAACTTTTAGTCGTCGACTGCAATCACAGAGTATAATAACATTTGAGGTTTTTTCTTTTTCACTGAAGATTTTGTACTGTTTTAATCGTTTGAAACTTCAATCTTAAACCATTACTTTATTTGCCGCCATAGCATAATCCAGCAAATTTTGAACGGCCAATGTTTTATACTAGCTTTATGATTATTTTTGTACCAAATGATGGAAACATTAGCTATAAAGCCTATAATAATTATAGTCGATAGAATATAATATCGCCTGATTAGATTTTATGAGTTTTGGTCAGGTTAGCTCAGGAAGTTCTGTACTTGGTTTGAAATAGCGAGAGGTTGCTGCATGCATGTATTTCTAGGATAGTTTTGTATTCGACACCACTGCATTACTATTGACTAACTTACACTTATCTCTTATTAACGTCAAAAACTGTTCATTCACTGATCATCTACTAACCATATAATAATTATTCAACTGCTTTGTAAAACTAATTAAGTTCACGGTTTTATGCTATCCGTTCTTAAAACACAAACTTTGTTAGCGGTTTCGCGTTTGCCGTAAACGTCAAACTAAAAATCAGTATAAAACAACAGGCTTAATCAGTCACCCGTATCTTGATCGATCGACGAGCTGGAACAATATAATAAAAAATTATAGTGTTTAAATAGGCCTTACGCTGACAAGATGCATGTAAAAGATAGAAAATAGAGTTAATTCCATAAAAAATCTCCGGATTCTTATTACTGTTATATAAGCATTATTAGTGTTCTTAAACACGGTTTTGAAAGCGTTCGAATATGCGATGCTGGTCGATGTTAGCGATTCAATAAACATTCATAATTTCCTACCTTCAAAATTTAGCGAAATATTTCAAATATTGAACGTGTATAACACACGTTCGCAGTCTTTTTTTGGGAGAGGGGGAACAAACCTTTTTTTAAGAATGTCAAAGAGCTTTTGGTTAATCCGGGCAAATTCCAATATAAATTAGGCCATAGTCATAGAAAACGCGATGAAGATTTGATGACGGCCAAGGTTAACAGAGCGAAAGCTCTCCATAAATATATAGGTAGCTATAATAAATACACTGTCAGGTGGTGTTCCAACAAACTTATTATGATTTAGGTTATTGTTATTATATGATAATCAGACGATGTTTTTGATATTTAACCAAATTTTGATCTAGCTTTTGAGATCTAACTTTGAAGTCAAACTTTTGAAAATCTATAACAAATCTTTGATCTTCGCTTTTGCAATCTAACAAGGCTTTGATCAACTTGCTTTTGAAACTACAACTTGACATTTGAACTCAACTGAAAGTTAACTATATTTGCCATGAAGAACATACAGGACAGTGCAATCATTGCATAAGTATATGTAAACTAAGTCTGTTGTGAAAGTCTAACAACAACGAGCTTTCATCTATCTGAAAGTGAACAACGAGTTTGTATATAAATTGCTACATTCGGCATAAAACATACCGAGTGTTTCCCTTTTTCCAACATTTCCGTGTGTGTATCGAAGCCCTTAGCGCGAATATTTATAAACTATGCACGTCTCTACCGCCATCAAATGTCTATGTGACAGAACGTTTATGAAGTCTCAATATATCCAAAACATACGGCACATTCACTTCGAAAGCATCAAGGCCGTATTGACACTGCGATGTATAGGGTATGGTTCCTTACATACTGTCGTTTGCGCAGAGTGGAGTGTAACACGAACTGTGAAAAACCACGACCCTGATTAATCCTTCCGAACATCGGTTTTTCAAATTGTTCTTCTCCCCCTGGATGTAGATCCTTCTCGTGATTGTGAACGAAAGCTTCATTATTTTGCTGATCAACAACAATAAATGTAACTCTTTTGTTAAAAGGCCATTCTAACTTATCGTCATTATCCCCTTGCAATAAGTACAGGTATACCCCCATATATCCCGTGCTGCCACGGGGGGCTTCATTGACGTGAACTGCAATCTTCATTCTGTATCCATGATAATTGTTAAATGGATCACCATGAATTTCACCGAGCTGGTTACTCGATCGAGCTTGATTTAACTTGTGTGTAAAATTCGGTATCGTTAAAGCTATCGATACCGTTAGGTTTTGCCTGAGCTGTTCTAGTGACTGCCCTGAGGTCGCTGGTAGCGAAGTGTATCTCCCGAAAAACAAGATTTGATCCTTAAGTTCCTTAACTTCTTCATCGTGCTAAAATAATGAGACACATGCAATAAAAAATTCCCGGTCACTACGTGAACTTTTCATAAAATTGTTGACATAACGCAATACTGATATGGCGCTTTAGATCTTTGTATCAAGGATTAGGTTTTTTTGCTGACTTACTGAATATTGCGTTTTTACGTGCACCCGCCATGGTAAGTGTTATTTTAAAGCACTCTTTATGAAGATTTTTCGTACAAAAAAACGCTGCAATTCTGTTACAAAATGAAATCGCCATCTTGAATCCGATTTAGAAACTTTATAATCATTGAAACCTTCTAAATCGCGATAAAACAGCGTCATTGTCATCCGCAAGGAAACCAAGCTGCTTAAATAGGTGTTAAACAACCTTATGAGTGTTTACAACACAAAGGACTGGGGGGATATATTCCCCCTGCGCATGCGTAGTCATTGCTGCTTAACGTAGCTAAAGCTGAAAAAAATATGCTCATTCAAAGTAAAATTCACTTACTTCACTCTTGAGGTTGTGCAAGTCAGTTTCGTGCTGTAAGGAAAATAAGAAGAAAATTCTAAAACACACCCCGACCAGAATATCTTTTGCAAACTATTTCTACAACAGAGCTAAAGGTAAGCAAAGAAGTTGCGAAAAACCACTAAAACGCTGAAAATCGCATTAGTTACATCGGTGTCCGTCACGTGCCTAGCATAAGGCAAGCTCCTAATTTACCCAGCGACGCTTAATTGGGCACTGGTGACCAAAAAGCCACAAAGCTACTTACGCCCGTTTTAGCTTTAACTTTTTACGTGTAAATATACAAATAAACCTAAGACTTTAAGCTTGTTGAAATAAGACTTTAGCTTGTTGAAATAATATTTGGCGTAAGAAAAGTTCGACGCCCAATGACGGGCACTTAGGTTTTACTCTCACAATTTTCCTCGAGGATGTGGCCCGCAATGGAGTGTGCACGTACTTGGCAAGTGTTTAGTAAAAATAATTTTAATATAACATTTATAGTACGCGGCTGTGCTGATTGGTCGAAAAGCATGTTCCTATAAATGTATAGAAACACGGGAATTTTCCCGCCGAACTTGATAAGCGAAGCGATGTAATGTGAATTTGTAATTGATTGAATTATAATATTTGAAAAAATCCTTTTATTGAGTTATATTATAAAAGAAATAGAAAACATTTTTCCTGTATTTCTATACAGTTATAGAAACACTTGTGGGAGTGTGGGAGAATTCGAAACGTGGAAAAACTCACCCTACAGGTTCGTTTTCCCACTGATTATTTCTCCTTATCCCAAATTCCCACGCGTGTTCCTATAACTTATAGAAACACGGAAAATGTTTTCAACTCATGTTTTGTTCAAATTTTTAATGTTTAAGTGCATTTTTATTTCGAATAAACCATTCACCATTGCCAATGGGCAATGATTTTTTTTTGTACTCTGCTTTTACAAACCTTAAGTTTAAGTTGCTTGAGTTCATTTTCACGCTGCAAAACTTTTGAGTTAACTTCTTCCATTTCATTTTTGTGCTGCAATGAAAAGTAAGGTTACATTTTGATAATATGAACAGGGTAACGTAGAAAAAATAGTTATTAAACAGGTTTTGGTCAATAGAATTCCAATTGACACAGCTGACAAACCTTTGAATAAGTGGCGGATTCAGGGTTAGCGAATACATTACTGCAGCTCAAAATCGTAATCACATTGGTAGATTTTATTTAAAAATTTTCTTTAGAAATTCATTAGCTATAGCGTTGTTATTAAGGTATTGTGAATTTAAAATTAAATTATTAATAATAAATATCTTATTATTCTGCCTAACCCTAGATGAATTGACTTGCTTAATGTTGTTTTGGTGGTGTCTACAGTTCCCTCCTGTACATGTACAAGATTGCACTTTTTCTGTGACTGTGTTGAAAAAGTATACATATACAATTGATAATTGGCAGTTTTTATGTCTAACAATTCCACTCTAAAATGTGCCCTCAATGTTTTGGATACTAGATTTATATCAAAGACAAGTTTTAAGTTCCAATTAATGAGCATTTATTTTACTGTATTTAACAAAACAATTCTGTCAATTGTACAGGCGTAGTTAGACCACTTGATTTGTGTAGGAACAATAGGGTACGAAAGAAATCAGTCGGGCAAAAGACGAATATATGAATATGCATCCCCCAATTAAGCTTTTAGCTACGGCCCTGCATATGCATAATTAATATACTTACCACTTTTTCTAATGATGAAACTTTCAACACAAGACTTTCAAATCTTGCTTGAAGCTCAGCTATAGCATCTGATTGATTAGCATTATTTTTGTTGCCAACTAGAAACCTGCAGCTATTCATGTGAGCCTAGATTGGGTAATTTATCAATTTATCATCCTATGTGATATTAGTAGAACTTCAAAACTAGAAGAGCAATAGATATATTATTTTACATTTTACAATCTTAAACTTTTACTTATTCCTGAATTATGGTAAAACTACTAACAATATTGTTTCACATAATATATTATACAGCGAATGTATGATATACATACTTGCTGTTATGACTCAAAAAAATGAATACATTTTTATACTTGCTTGGAAATTAAATGAAATTAATATCTGGTATTTGGTCTGATGATCCAGCTGGACTTTTCCTGGATATCCTGGAAGTCCTGAATTTGGTTGCATAATAAAAACTAGTGTCTTGTGCACTGTTACTTGGGATTATATTGAATAGGTTTATTGTTCCAACTGTAAGACTTTTTGTGATAATTTAGGCTTAGCAAATGATGTTTCTAACAAGGGGTGTTCAGTCAAGACTCAAGACATTAGACATTTAAAACTGAAATAATGTTTTAATTAGCAAGCAGTTCAATGAGTTGCTTGAAACTAATTATATTCATCTGTGATATATTGTTATGTGATCATAAATTTGGAGGATACACACATACCTTGCCTAAATAATAATAAATAAGTAAAATGTACCTCAAGAAGGGACCCTAAACTTCCAATCCAACTACACCCATCATTGCAGCAATTTACATCCAACTTTTTGATCAATCTTCTTGCTGCATGATCTTTAAACACCTTGAAAACGAATAACTATATCAGAAGGCATCAAAGCTAAAAATTTTCAATGATCAATTAATAATATTAAGGTTAACAGACGCCGCTTACATTTTGTTTCGATATTCTAATTCTGCATGATGGACAACGAGGATCACTTCTGTTGAGGTAATAATGTGTCATATGTGTTAACATGTAAAACCTTGGTCAATTAAAAATTGCACTTTTCATGTAGGTTTACATTTTAGCTGTGTGCGCCGCACACACAGGAACTAATTTTGAGTGTCTGCTACATATACTCCTTACTTTAAAATATCCTCAATACATTGTGCGCAAAATTGGTGTCCACAATCCCCAACTTGCACGGCATCTTTCAAAACCTCCAGACATATTGAACATTCGAAGGAACTCCTCGCTGCATTCTGTTCTTTAAACCACTTCAGTGGGTAGCCTGAATGACCGTTTGTTGCCATTTGTATGCTGAAGAAGAGCGGCAGAGAAGTAATCGGTAAAAATACACGACCTATAAAGCGAAAAACATATTTTAACTATAGAGCCTAGTCGTGGTCGTAATTCCTTTGCGCGCAAGCCTGCATGTCAGGCGGTCAACATGATCCCGAAATCCGGGCCTGTATAACACGGAGTTCCGGAGCCGGAGTTTCGGAGTTGGAGTCCCGGAGTTAAAATTACGGTGTCTGACGTGATAATATTGGAAAACACGGAGTCACAAATTATGGAAAACACGGAGTCTGTTAAAACTATGGAAAACACGGAGTATAAATGTTTGGAAGTCTGCCAAGCTCAGTGGTCAATGACTCAACGTAAATTATGCAAATTTGATAGCGTGTTTTAAACAACATGGCGTCAAATTCGCGTAACGTTTTTGCTATTCCGCAAATGGTAAATAAACGACCGAAAAACTTATCCTTAAACATAAATAATATTCCTCAATTTAAATGGGAGGATATTGTAGAAAAAGAGGAAATTGGATGTGGCAGTTTTGGTGTGATTTAAGGTGATATAAGGACACGTAATGTAGTTAGCTACAACAATAATTCTATGACTTTGAGCAAGAGGCATGATAACTATAATCTTTTGTTATTGTGTATTCTTTGTTTTATACTATTACTGTGGTATAAAAAATTAGTATAGACTTATGAGCGATCCTTCATTTATGAATATATGTATAATTTACGTTGACTCTGTGTTTTCCAAAATTTATACTCCGTGTTTTCCATGTTTTTGACAGACTACGTGTTTTCCATAATTTTTGACTCCGTGTTTTCCAATATTAGCGAGGTTCAGATTTGGCTTCCACTACCACTACCGCTACCTCTCGCTAATCTATTAAGCTCGTGATTGGTTAGTCTGATAGACCTATCGCATTTGATTGGTTTATATTCCCTCAAAGGTTGTGGTAGTCGTAGTGGTAGTCAAATCTGAACCTCGCTATTATTACGTCAGACTCTGTAATTTTGACCCCGGGACTCCGGCTCTGAAACTCCGGCTCCGGAACTCCGACTCCGTGTTATCCATGTTGTGATGTGGCAACGTTGAATCAAAGCTAGATATTTATTTCACCCGCTCCTCGTGTTGCAAAATAAAGTCATCCTATTGGCCGAACACTCCCGGCCTGACAGCTCAACATTGCTTCTGATTGGACGAGCGTAGTAATTTGATTAATTCTTTCCTTTCATTTCTCATGTCCAGGCTCAGGAGAAGAGAATTAATAATATTATTTAAATTACTATGAACATCCAATCAAAAGCGTTGTTGAGCAGTCAGGCTGGGAGTGTTCAGCCAATAGGGTGACTTTATTTTGCAGACACGAGGAGCGGGTGAAATGAATATGTGCTTTTGATTCCAGTTAATGAGACATCACTTCAGCGCTGGTCTTCGAAGAATAAAGATGAGTCTACACCATGCCAAAAAAATTTCAACAGAAATTTCTATCAGATTGCTATCGTCTTCAGCAGAAGAGAAGTTTAATAGAAGTTTACTATATCTGACATACTGTCTGTCGTTGGTATAATACCAGGTAATATGCCTTTCCCTTTGCGTGTTTTATCAGCTTGTTTCATCGTGAGCTTTTGGGCAGAGGTTCCAAGTGTCTTTAGTTCACGTCTTGTAATGCCTTTCTCGTAGTGTTCGTGTTGTGTTCAGCTTCAAATACAAACCTGCATAAAACTAACGTTGCTTTTTATACTTTTCATGCAGAATTTTGACGAATTAAAGCTAAACGGTAAAAATTTGTGAACAAGAGATTGGCGACCGATGAATGGTGGCTGAACTGGCTCAAGATAACTCGCCTTTGAAGAGAAAGCACGTCTAGGCTTTTTCTGGTGACTTGTTGATGATATGAGAAAGGTAATATACGCTAAATCTTACCGTTGAGCCGCTAACCTTCGCTCTAATCGCGCACAAATTACGTTTGGATTGAGTTCTAAAGATCTAAGCAGTGAACTAATGGTGCCTTTTATTCTTCCAGGTCTGGAGTTTGAGAGCTTAAAACAAAACTGAATGAAGTGAAGTGGGCAGGAAGCCCGTTACCGTAGCTGAAATTACCCGAGACGACTCGCATTTAACGCGATAAATTGTGGCTGAAATGGCTCAAGATAGCTCGTCTTTGAATGAGAGCACGTCTGCGCATTTTCTTGGGAGTTGTTGATGATATGAGAAAGGTAATATACGCTAAATCTTGCATGTGTGGGCCGCTAACCTTTGCTCCAATCGCAAGCAATTACCAAATTAAAGACCAAACCAGTAAACTAACATTGCCTTTTGTTTTTCCAGGTGGAGTTTAAAAGCTAAAACCAAACCGAATATAGAAAAAAAAGAAAGAAAACCCATTGCTGAAATTCCCGGAGATGACTCGCATTTAAAGAGACAGCAAGTCCAAAGCTGCTCTTCAACACTTGTTGCTAAAATGAACAGGTAATTTTGGGTCTATTTTATTCAAAATAGGATGGGAAAACTTGAAACGCTTGATCAGGCATCATGCATTCTCTCAACTGAATAGTCACCGCACGTTTTCTCCCGATATTTGAGCTCCCTTCATCGAAGGTAAATCCTTGAAATCGCTGTCTATAACAAGCATTCCTTTGGTTTTATTGCAGGTAGCGACTTAGCGGGTCAAGCCATTTGAAACGACGTCAAAACCTGTTCATAATAAAACGTGAGTATTAAGCAATTGAACATTTTTAGATAAACCGAACAATAGGGAGTTTATGATTCAGGTAGAGAACGACAACGGCCGCATGATAATTAAATATGAATATTAATAATGGCAAGAAAGGAAATATTTGAAATCCCAGAGGGGTTTTATAGGGGTTTTAAATATTTGAATCGGTTTTGCGCTTAGGACTGCTCGCTTGTGCTTAGGACTGTGCTAAGGTTTAGGTTGATAATTTGCCTGTTAAAACTAAAAACATATATATATGTTATACCCATATTTCACATAAGAAATGGCTAAAAAGCCATGTACATGCTAACACAACTCACAGCCACAAATGGCAGACATAATCCCATAGGTTCTTTCTTCTATATTATTTCTATCTTGTCCTGATTGAAATCATCTTCGGCTCTTGAAATCCGGTCAATTGCGGCTTTCGCGGAATTAACATTGTAAAATGATAACTATAGGGTCACTATTCGGTCTGGTTGTAAAATTATTCGAATGTAATTACGTTTCTGATTTCTCAGCAAACATTGTAAATATACGATTATATCTTGCCTTACTATACTTTGTAATTGAACCTATAATATTGTGTATGTATTTATGAAAAAACATGATTTATATCAAAATATGAACAGATACAAAACATCATGCACTATACCTCATGATCTTGTAGCTGTAAAATAGACACGCACACGAGTAAATACATTGATGCAAACCATGGCCTATATAATGGCTTCTAGTTTATATCTCTCTTATCTCTTGCATTCACTTAAGGCTACAGTTAGTATTCAATTACGGCATATCTTATAATATCTTGCTATTCTGAAATACATGAATTTATGCAATCAAAGTTAACACACACATGCACTTTATAACAATATACAAAACATGCTCTCAATTAATGAATTTGAATTTACTTGAAGAAAATAAGGAATGGGTGGGGGGGGGGATGCATGCTGTTATCTTAAAACGATATATGCCTTATTTCTGCAATAGTTAGAAACCAATTACGAGACAAACATTGGCAGTGGCATTGTAGCTTTATTCTTTTTCCAAGGTCTCTGTGAGATTTCCAATCATTTAGCTTCGTCGAACAGTGCTTATGAAAAGTAAGGCGCCACTTTTTGTCTGTACTGTTTGACTTTGCTATGTGGTTCGAAGTGTTAGCAGGTATCTTAGGATATCTAATAACGTTGCAGTGTTATTTTCATTGCTGTTTCTATAAGAGCAGCTTGCTTTGGCTTTATGCCTTAGCTCTAAAAGTTTTTAAACCAGTTTTTCGAAGAAAAAAATGTACTCCTGCGGCTGTTTCTATAAGAGCAGCTTGCTTTGGCTATATGTCTTGGCTTTGAAAGTGTTAGTCCAGTTTCTCTGAAAAAAAAATTGTACTCTTGGTGCTGTTTCTATAAGGGCAGCTTGCTTTGGGAATATCCCTTGGTTTAAAGAATGTTGACTGATTTTTTTAAGAAAAAAATATTTACATTCGATGTTGCACTTGGTTTCGACAGTTTGTTGCTTTGGCTATATGCCTCAGCCTCAAAAATATAAAGTCAATTTCTTGTATTTTTCCCAAACCTTGTTTCTACAAGGGCAGCATGCTCTGGCTATATGCCTCAGCTCTAAAATGTACAATGAAGTTTTCATGGACAATTGTGTATACCTTCATGCTGTTTCTATAAGGGCTCATGAAATATCTTCAAGTTAACTCGATCCTTGAAAATGCACAGTTTGACAGCTTAAAACGAAACTATTAGGAACACTGCCTATGATTTGTCAGCAGAATAATTTCAGTTTTTGAACGAACGTAACTTGAATCTAAATGCTCTGAACTCAGGTATTTCTATGTATCACTATATTAGGTCGTCGATCTCCATAAGCTTTATTCAGCTCTCTCCCAGAGTTAGTGGGTTAGGTCTAATAGAACAAAAAAAATACACGATAACTTAGAAACATTTAATTACATGAATGCATGCTTTACTGATTAGACTTGAGCATTAAGAAACACAATAGTACACTGTAAAAAGACATGCACAATTCTATACTAAAATATGCCAAACATTTAACCTGCACTGTTTCATAAACTCAAAATTAATGTCATGATCTTAAACGCACCTACTTTGTAACCGGTTTTAGATATAATAGTTTAATGTTTTCGTATATTAATGATGTACTATAGGTAAAGAAAACACACACGCTTTGTAATACATGTTTAGTGAAGTATTAATAAAAATAGGACCGAAATTGTCCGTCTCCTCTCTCTTGATTTCAATATCTTTAACACACACACACTTTGTTGTAATACATGACTTTGTTTTAATAAAATCTCAAGCTTTTGTGTACTTTGTGTTTAATTCCGGCTTTCGGTGAGGGTTTTTCTCCAGGCACTCTGGTTTCCCTCGTAAAAAAACAGTGTCCGTGTGTTCGGAACCGTGTTTACGGTTGGTTTTCCATACGAAAATTGAACTTTTCACGAGTAAAATTGCATGAAAGCTAAACATTTCTGTTGACAATTTATATCCGCATAATTGGTATGTCTGGTTATACTCGATAAGAAGTTTAGAATATTTTCGCAACCCAGTAGACTTTAATGTCTGACGTAAAACGCCGTCAGAATAGAAAACATAATGGTCTAATGGAAGCAGACTTTTGTACACACGGTTACTGGGTTATTATTACTTATTTCTTAATTTCACGATCTCTGTTACTGCCATGCTAGTCTTCCTGGACGAAATCTGTCATGCAGCCCAAGTTAATTCTGAAGAGTTTAGGATATCATGGTACAATAACACAAACCTTCAACACAACATGCAGTGTTTTATTAGTGTAAGATAAGTTCGAGACGTGAGAAGTGTTTGTGGACATGGTATAAGTGTATAACGCCTGTATTCAAAAAGCTCACTCACACTTATACTCATCGAGTGTGACATATAAATTTCGTTAATGCTGGTCAATGAGAAAGTTTTTTCTAAATAGATGGAAAGATATAAGGTAAATCACTGAAAATCAAGCCCCTATTCGGCTGGAAATACCGCCATTGAAACTTTATGAGAAGATTAAGATCTTCCACTCAATGAGTTTGAGTGTGAGTGAGCTTTTAGAATACAGGCGTAAGAGTGTCGTAAACTCGCCTCCAAATCAGTATTTACAACACTCGCAAATCTCAATTCCGGCAACACAAAATCTCAAATTCTCTCTCTCTCCTCCAAAATGTACAACCTCGTGCTTTTTTAATTGACACTTCCCTTCCTCTATTGGCATGCACGTTAATAATAATGTAATAAATTAACTTATTAAGTCAGTCTCCATCAAAGAGCGTGGTTTAATAACTTTAATTCACTACTACGTATGGTAACACCGGATCCTTGAAGCTCGTAATAAGGTGGTTGCACTATTGTCTGTTGCCCCACAGATTATAACGTCTCAAAACGGATGTCGTTTGATTTTGTAAATAGACTGTGCAACCAGAAATCATGGTTACCAGTTGGAACTACCCAAAATTAGATTAGAATACAGTAGAGGCTCCTTTTATTATATGGGAGCTAAACTTTATAATGAGTTGCCTTTACAGATACGTAAAACCGATAACTATGATTCTTTTGACAACTTTTGATAAAAAATTTTTAACTTTTATCAATCTTTTATCAGTCTGATTCCTTAATAATATTGATAAACAATTTTTAACTTTTTAGCTTCTTAATATCATTCTAATGAATTTTATTAGCAGGACCCACATTGATAACAGACTTCTTGTATCTACAATATTGTCTGAAGTGTTTATCCTGTGTAAATATTCGTTTAATAATAATAATAATAATAATAAAAAAACCTGTTGGAAATCCTCAATCAGTCGCTAGTTGATTGTCGATGGATGTTAAGTACATTGTCTTGAATTGAAAAACTTTGATAATGGACATGAATTTAATAAAAAATAATGCAGGGATATGAATTTAGCAATTTGATTTAGCCACAATTAGTCAAAAAGTAAAAAATGATGAAAAATGCTTTTTCATTTAGTCGAAAGGTAATCTGATTTCCTGTTTCAAGTCTTGCCTGCCTCCCAAACCCCGTGGCCATTGTAGTGTAGATACAGATTACTATTATCGACCTAATGAGGATTTTTATTAACTATATGACAAAGCTTTCTGACAATTTTCAGATGTGCGATCATTATTTATTAATACTTCAGTATTCGAAGTTATTGTTTTCTAATACTTTAATGCGAGATTCCATCCGTCTCATCTTTTAGGTAATGAGGTAAATGAACAGAGTAAGTTCGTACTTCGTTACATCTCCTTTAATACCTGACTCATTCAATGTTTGTTTTTAGGTAACATGGATAACACGGAGTCGGAGTTCCGGAGCCGGAGTTTCGGAGTTGGAGTCCCGGAGTCAAAATTACGGAGTCTGACGTAATAATATTGGAAAACACGGAGTCACAAATTATGGAAAACACACGGAGTCTGTTGAAAAACATGGGAAACACGGAAAAAAAACGGAGTCTGTTAAAAATATGGGAAATACGGAGTATAAATGTTTGGAAGTCTGCCAAGCTCAGTGGTCAATGACTCAACGTGAATTATGCAAATTTGATAGCGTGTTTCAAACAACATGGCGTCAAATTCGCGTAACGTTTTTGCTATTCCGCAAATGGTTAATAAACGACCGAAAAACTTATCCTTAAACATAAGTAATATTCATCGATTTAAATGGGAGGATATTGTAGACAAAGAGATTGGATGTGGCAGTTTTTGTTTGATTTAAGGTGATATAAGGACACGTAATGTAGTTAGCTACAATAATAATTCTATGCCTTTGAGCAAGAGGCATTATAACTATAATCTTTTGTTATTGTGTACTGTATTCTTTCTTTTATACTATTACTGTGGTATAGAAAATTAGTATAGACTTATGAGCGATCCTTCATTCATGAATATATGTATAATTTACGTTGACTCAGTGTTTTCCAAACATTTATACTCCGTGTTTTCCATGTTTTTGGCAGACTACGTGTTTTCCATAATTTTTGACTCCGTGTTTTCCAATAATATTACGTCAGACTACGTAATTTTGACTCCGGGACTCCGGCTCCGGAACTCCGACTCCATGTTATCCATGTTACCTTTCTGTTTCCGCCTTTTGCGCTAATGAGTGTTTGTTTATAACCACAGCTCATGCATGTGATGACTGAAGCCTTGAAGCGTCAAACCAAACCGTTAAACGTTCTGCTAGCCGTCTTTGACTTTGTGTATTAAAACTAATCATTTCAAAGAAGAATGTTTGCTCTCGGCGATATTGTGAGATTCGAAGGCGAAGGCGAGAATTCCGAAAAGGTCACGTCAGGCAAGATCTTCAAACCGGTTTGGGATGTTATTACAGATTATCTTGTGATATTCCTGGCAATTTTGTCGATTGTGTTTGCAGGTATGGAAGTCACGTCAAGTAGTTTTGAGTGTTTAGCTGCTGTTAATTGCCCTGGTATATCCAGCTCACATACCAGCAGTTTCTTGTTATCACACATGAAATATCATAATGTTTGTAAAAGCTTTTACAATTCTTAGAAGACAAATGTGCGGATAAAGGAAAAGATGTTTAACCAGACCTTAAGGCAGTGTTCAGTGTTCACTACTCTAATTTCTGAATGTAGTGAGAGCGCAATTCCCAACTTTCTTGCCTACTTCTGGTTTTTTTAGGCTATCGTATGCATCAAGGACTACTCCTAAATATTTATACTGCATCACTCGGTTTAGTTGTTAATGTCCAATGGTGATGCGGAAATCCTCAACTCGTGCTAACTTAGGTCCAGTTCCAAAGAGAACAACTTCAGTCTTAGTGGTGTAAAGAAATAATTTATTCTCCTGGAGCCACGTATGGATTAATTCCAATTCCGTTTTTAAGACATCTTCAATATCACTCACTTTGTTTGCCGAGAAAAATACCACCGTGTCATCAGCATACATGAATAAATTGCAACGAATCGTACGTGGTAAATCGTTGATAAACAGCTAGGGTGAAGAGTCTTGAGGTACCCCAACTGAAATAGAGCCAGGCTCTGAGAATGCACTCCCAAATTGAACAAACTGCTCACGATTTTTCAAATAATCATAAAACCATTCGCATTCTTTGTCGGTTACCTCATAGCTCCGTAATTATTCCAATAAAACGCACTTGATGGTGAACAATGTCAAAAGACTTGCGTAAGTCTATAATGACAGAGCCCGTCATCAACCCTTTATCCATGTTGCGACGAACATGGTCAGTTAAGGCAGCAGCAGCGTGTTCTGGGGAACATCCTTTTCGCAATCCTGACTGAGAGGAGCTAATAAGGTTATTCGTTGTAAGGAACCTGCGCAGCTGTGCATAAATTGCATTGCCCTCTCAAGAATTTTAGGCAGCGTTGGAAGAATAGAGATAGGACGATAATTGTCCATTTCGGTTTTACTACCACCTTTGAACAGTGGTATAACTTTGGCAATTTTCCAGTCACGAGGTAAACAGCCTTGCAAGAGCGATAAATTCATAAAAAAGAGTAAGAAGTTTCGAAATTACTCTTGCTGAATCTTTCAATAAACGGGACGGAATCTGGTCTAACCCAACAGCTTTTCGTAATTGAATGAATATGAACTGTTTTGATATTTCTTCAAACGTAAAGTAGAAGCTGTTCTGAGTGTCCGTCCCGCAGATGCAACACCCGTACGACCATTAAATACTATGGCTGCCCTGTTCATTGTTTCAACAAGTCGGCCCACAGTTCCCAGAAAAAACTTATTGAAACTCTTAACAATGGTTCATTATCGCTGATTAACTTCCCTCAATTTTAAAATTTGATCGAGGAGACAGTTTTTGTTTCTCCGGGTATGGTTTTTTTAGTAGTTTGCCAGAACGCTTTTAGGTTATGTCTGCATTCTTTAATGGTCTTTATATTATATCCATTAATTCTTCGCAATTCTAATTTATTTTGTTACAGGGTTCCGATATGATTTATAAACTGACCTATCTTCTGTCGTATTCGACCGTTTTGCTTTTCGCAACAAATAATTGCGTTGTCGGATAAAGAACGGATATCACTCTTTATTTTGCCTGTTAGCCGCATTACCGCGGACTCGTTTTTCCATAAACGTTGCATGCAAATGAGGAACAGCTATGAATTCATCTTTAAAATGTCACCAAAGTTCAAAGAATCATAATTAGAATCGCCAAGTAAGCTTACTTCTTTCCAATCGGCGGTGGCCAAATCCAACATAACTTCAGGTTTTGGAATAAACTCTTTATCGTAATAACACGATGAGTTGGAGGGTCTATAGAACGTCACCATTAAGATTCCGATTTGGGGAGACCCAACTCCATCCATAGACCCATAGATCGTCTCTTCTCACTAAAGAGAATTCATTCTTCGCATATACAGCTACTCCATCGCCTTTATTTGCTATTTGCCCTGACTGATCTAAAAACATTGTAACCTCAATGGAAATTTCAGAGTCGAAGATTTGTTTGGTTAAGCATGTTTCACTAAGGGGCTGTTTACATGAGCCCGGTTACCCGAGATTTAACGAAGCATGAGAGGACTTTGAGGTATTGAAATAAGTCTTTATGACACCAAACAAGCACATGCTATTGTTGTGGTGATTATACGACTGCCAGGATCATGTTATCTGCTCGTTTCAATGCCTCAAAATCATCTCACGCTTCGCTGAATCTCGGGTAATCGGGCTCATGTAAACAGCCCCTAAGAGTCAGACGATGTATTCCATACTGAACAGAAGAACAAATCAACTGCAATTCGTTAATTTTCTTAGTTAAACTTTGTATATTTTGGTGCACGATTTTAAGGCCACGGGTTTTGACTAAATTGGCTATGACAGATAATAACGGGAAGGTATACTACCAGTAGAATTGCATGAAGGTGGTGCAGCAACCCGGGGCGTTATTAGAGCTATAATTCGGGAGGGGCGGCTGAATATTCCTTTATTCAGTTCTGCCCGACGGAATAATGAAGAGTTTCATCCATTTCACCTGCAGAATAGCCACTCAGTTTAGCCTAGCTAGGGTCTAAAAACACACGTGAAACCCGGAATTTCCCCAAAGAAACCACTCTTTCTCAAATCAGAACAATAAATGTTGGTTGATTTCTACAGGGTATCGCCAATAAAGCAGCTTGTCTTAAAGGAATGTTATTCCTGATTGCTGTAATGGCATGCATGCTCCAAAAAACAATTAAGATGTACTTAAAATTGCTATATATGGAATTTTGGCGTTTGGGCATTTTTTGCATATAGGTACGTACTATTAAAATGTTAGTGTCGCTTCGTCTCAATCTTTTTGTTGTTCGCGGCCCCGAACATTAGTAACATCCCATTCAGACACGTGTTTTCGTTGCGTCTTGCAGGCTATATACAGACTATTTCGTTTTCCTTAGAAAATTCCAGTTGTGAAATAGTAAAATATATCTATTTATATAGGACTGTTGTGTTGTCAGCTGGATCGTTTGACACGAAGTGCCGCTTCCTTCAAGAGCTGCGCAAAAAATTTGGTGAAGGAACGTTTAACTTTGCTGGTAGTGTTGGAGTCAGCAAACTAGCTGACTACTACATCTACTTAAAGAAGGACTTTGGGACTGCTCCTCCTCGTTTCTTTAAAGCGACCCATTTAGGTTTCCAGAAAGATGGAAACTGGATACTATCGAAAGATGTACGACATTTTACAACGCATTATAATTGTGCCAATTTCGACGTTCAGTAAAATAATGCTAACCGGCGATACCTTTCGTCGTTCGACATTTATATGGAACAAAAGTCATCATGGGAGTTGGATGCCGTGATCCTGAACAGTTCAAGAACTGTCACTTGTTCCTGTGCATGCGTCCCTTATGTATTTATAGCACCACATTAAATACGGTCGAATACTGCAAACGGAAGAATTCATACAAGGATATCATACAAGGATAAATTAATCCGGGTTCCAATACTACGACATTCCGCGGGGAGCGGGTATTCAAGTGATACTTGAAATACAGCATACACTAGAAGTGGGAGGAACATATACGAAAGCTTTAAAAATGTATACGTAATCAATATTGGTACATATATAATAAATACTGCACGGCATCGTCTCAAACTCTAACAATTACATTGTTATGGGTCATTTCAATAGTTTTCGGGTTTTTTGAGACACCCTGTATAATGGCTCTTGTGAACATGTTACATGTAATCTGGCCGTGGGTTTCTATGCTCCAGTCTTCTGACGGCAATTACTCAACTAAAGGATGCATGTATGCTCACTTAATATTTACAAACTGAAGTTGCGGCTGTAACTAGTGCACGAATTTATTTTTGAAAGGCAATGTGTGTTCTACAGGGTGTATCAAAAAAAGGGAGACCTTTAGATATTGTTAAAATTTGAATGCCTTTTCAATCGCATTTTCACATATGCTGAACCGTAGTGCGTGAAATATTGATGCATACATTAGAAAAAGGAGACCTTTAGAAAATGAATTGACGTTTGTACACAAGATTGTCTGCTCCTGGGGATTTGAAAATAACTTTAATAGCATAAGGAAAAATAACGACCCAAAAAGATTCAAATGACTAAGCACACTACCAGTACAAAAATGGTTAATTCAACTGACTTCGGAGCAATGAGTTTTTGTAGTCTTAACTTATACCCAGACTCGCAGTATAGCTGAGGTCCAAAACGCTTTTCGAGAAAGGTTTCGTGATCGCAATCCACCAGTAAAAAGCAGAGGTGGATCCAGCACTAGTGCACTAATTTGCATTACAAAACAATATGGCTATTTTGAGCAGTTCTCTTGTGTCATGTAAATTAGTGCACTAGTGCTGGATCCACCCCTGGTAAAAAGTACAATTTTTAAAAACGTGCGAAAATACTCGAATGAAGCAACGAGTGTAATAATTGAACAGTGTTAATGCATTATACGAGGGCAGCCTGCCGTCATCAGAAAAGCAGTTCGCGATATGCACAAGCGTACGATAGTTTGTGTTGAGAGAAATGGAGGCCACGTTGAAGGACATGGTCCATGACATTCAGTTCTTTTGATGTTCAATTTATCAGTAATTTTCAATCCGGATCGAAATGTCAAGTGAATCTGTGTCAGATCAGGTTGTAACTCATTCCTGACTCATGTAAACATTTTAATAGCTAGGGTTTGTAAAATGGAATGCTGAGCCATTCCGGATTCAAAGTCAATTCTAACTCATGTGAACAGCCCTAATACTCGCACGCAGTGTTAAAAATTAATGGCAAATATTTGTTCATGTTTTGAAGGAACAGCTTAAAACAATCTACCATGCATACTGTTATCGCTTTTGTGCTTAGTAATTTTGTGCTTAGTCATTTGAATATTTTTGGGTCGTTAATTTTCTTTATGCTATTAAAGTTATTTTCAAATTCTCAGGAGCAGACAATCTTGTGTACAAACGTCAATTCATTTTCTAAAGGTCTCCTTTTTCTAATGTATGCATGCACGCCATCAATATTTCACGCACTACGGTTCAGCATATGTGCAAATGCAATTGAAAAGGCATTCAAATTTTAACAATAGCTTGATTTCTAAAGGTCTCCTTTTTTTTGATACACCCTGTATATTGCTAAGAAAGAAACGTTTTATCAAAATTTGCATATAAGTCCTATAGTCAAGAATAACCAAAACACAGTAACAATACTAACAAAGTCGCTGCCTTATAAAAGCAAATTCATTATTCATTTTTTTAATGTTTCCGGTGTTTTATGTTGTTATTGACCATCAGGAATTCCGCGCATAATTTGCTGCAGCACTGAAGCTTGACGAAGCAGCTTTATCGAATACAAGGAGGAGAAATACTGCTACGTATACTATCAATATGTCGACGAAGCCGCAAGCACCATCGTTGTTGGCCTATCTCACGGCTCCTCGACCATGGGCATTTGCCGCCACAATAACGCCGGTAACTCTCGGTTCCGTTCTGTGCTACAAGGGGTCCGGCTATTTCGATCCCCTTGTTTATGTCCTCACTTGCATAACAGTGATTAGCATTCAAGCAGCCGGGAACTTGGTCAACACTTACTACGACTACATCCAGGGAGTCGACAGCAAAGGTGCAACTGACAAAACACTCGTTGAAAAGGTTTTGACGCAGAAAGATGTTATTGGCCTTGCCGCTTTCGGCTATGTTCTGGGATCACTTGGCTTTGTAGCGCTTGTGGCCGCATCTTCAGCTACTGTAGATCAACTTATATGGTTCTTTTGTGGCGGCATATTTTTCTCATTTTTCTACACTGGCGGATTATCCTTAAAATACCATGGGTTTGGCGATGTGGTCATCCTCGTAACGTTTGGCCCCTTGACAGTCCTGATTTCATATGTAGCTCAGTGCGGAACTTTTTCAATTACGCCTGCATATTACACAATCCCTCTGGTCTTAATCACGGAAGGTATGCTCCATAGCAACAACGCCAGAGATTTGAAAGATGATAAAGAGAGCGGAATCATAACACTGGCTATAATACTCGGAGAGCGAGGATCGCATATTTTCTATCTCTTCCTCATCTTCACGCCTTATGTCATAATTGCATTCATGGCTGTCAGCTACAGTTGGATCTTTCTGCTGCCATTTGTAACGATCCAAATTCCATTTGACTTGGCAAAACGCTTTCGAGAAAAGAAGTTGGACATGCCAAAACGGACAGCAAAGCTAAATTTTTGTCTTGGTATTCTTTATGTTTTGAGTTGCTTGTTAGCGAGATACTAGAAAACAGCAAACTTCAGTCAATATTTGAGCGCCATTTTCACTACACTGAATTTATTGGCACGGCACTTTTAACGCATGGGCATGCAAATCGAATGCATGTAGTATAAACGGGGCTTTTAATATATCTACATTTTTATAATAGTTTGGAATAATCCGTTAGTAGATATGTGAGTTCTAAAATTTTTCTTTGAAATTCACAGCTAAAAGCATGGTCATGCATTTAGATACTTTAAGTCTAAAATAATTAATTGTGTTGCAATATTTTATTTTTATTTTTTACTGGTGCCGAACATTTCGGTAGTACTCTGGTTGACTGACGTTTCACATCAGGCCACTACTAAATGACTTGATCGTATAAAATTGGCCACATCTATCGTACAAAATTGGCCACATCTGGTAAAAACTTTTCACTTTCCAATTGAAATAATTTTATATTGAAAACCCCTTTTTGTCTCATATTTTAATTCAGAATGTTGTTGTTGTGAAAATTAATAAAAAATTAATGGTCTTTGGTTCGCATGTATAACGACGTTGCATGATGTTGGAAATACAACAAAAGACATCTTTATATGAGTAAAATTTATTATATATACTTGTATGTTTATGCTTTTATCTAAAAATATTCTTTAATGGTCTTTCGCGGCTTACTTGTCGTGTTCAGGTGAATATTTGTCACTCGTGTTATAAACGTTCATCTGTTCCAGAATCTGATTGGTTAAAAATACGTCACGTGTAAGGCGGAAAATCCAAATAGTTACCGCAATCATTTTTAACCCTGGGATAGCGTTAACCAGCTTTCGAATAACCAGCCTCATGCAGGAGTTATAGTAAGCGACATATGGCCTTTGAACCTCAGCCGAATTCTTTTTAAAATGAAAAGTTTCTCTGTTAGGTTTACCTACGTTTTTGTCGCGTATTTTCACCCCTTGTTTCCTTTGAAACTTGCTATATAATAAAACACATATTATTGATTGATCTCATCAGTTATTTTTTCACAAGTAATGCTTACCATACAATGAACGAGAAATTTCAAAAATTTAAATTTCGAGTTCATTGTTTGTTCGCCAGTGCGTTCATTTGTAAACAAAACACGAACATTTAGGCCAGTGTACGAAGACTGTATGTTAAAAATTTGTAATGCACACATCATACAGCTAAAGTATACAAGTTATTCAAGTAAAACGTCATTAAATGCTCACTATTAAACTTAACTATGTTACGGATTATTGTAGCTATGTTAAAAGCATTATTGCATGTAGCTTCATATGTAGAACTGAAAAAAACAATAGTGCTTTGAAAACACAAAAATATGAAAGGTAAACACATGTGGCTGACTAGTGGCAATGCACGCGATATCAGTCAATGAGACTGATATAATTTTTCTAAGTTATTAAATATGCGTGCACATTCATGTGGACTCATTAGTAATACTGGTCCGTCCAATGTTCATATTAGTTTTCACATAAAGAGAAGTTAATATCCTTGATTTAATTCTCGTGAAAAAGTGTACCATAAACTTCAAACAACTTCATCTTTAATAATGTTAAAAAATGATACCTAATTCGATGAATAAAACCGGTTTCAGACGTCGTCGAATCGAACTTTTCATGTGCCGAATCGAATGTTTAGCTTAATTATTAACATTAGATTCGTCACATAAAAAGTCCTTGGTGGGAAACGGATCTAAATTATAAAAAACATATAGACGTATCATAAACCAGAATTGCATTAACCTTTTAGAAAAACCAGCCCTATGTTTAGAGCCAAAACCGCCTTGATAGGTCTATAATTACTGACTCTTTGTAGAACCTTAGAAATAACTGTAAATTTGGAAGACTTTTCAGTTACAGTAGAACTCTAAAATCTCTTTTGATAAAACGCCCGAGCAAAACACAAAAAATCGCGCGAAACTTTGAGAAAACATTTACATATTTCAAAACGCAGCGCAAGCTAAAATGAGGGAACTAGGGTCGAGTAAATCAGTATTCTGAGGGATGGAAAATAATTTTGATATGACTTTAGCCGATTATTCAAAATGGCGTAAATATTGACAGAAAAGTTTGAAATGAGAGAAACTTCAAACGCATTTTTTAAAAAAACTGCTGGCGGTAGGAGTGGAAACTTTTCAGAAATGGACTCACCATATAAAGAAAAGGTAATTTGTTTTTTTTCAGTTCCCAGCGGGTTGAAATGAAATTTTAATAACAATTTTCTGGCTCAACGTAAGGTCTCTAAAGACATTACCAGAAATTTGCGACATGATAATTTGCATGTATACTAATTTGCATTTAACTTTCAGCATAATTTACATTTACTATAAAATATATATATATACAAAACTTAAAATGCCGTTGACCTAGATACTGTTTGCCGACCTCTAGATCGGTAAAGCAGCTGTTTAGAAACGTTTTGGTGGCCGAATTTTTTTGCTTGGGCATTTCTGTAATCTGCCAAATTTAAAAATATATTGCTCAAAGTTTTGTCCGTGTTCTGTCAACGAACTTATAAAATCGCTCATATTGATTCGAATATTTCGATTCAGGTAGTTGATGAATTGACGTATAATATACCAAAAAAAGTTGTTAAAGATAATGTCTTTCGTATTTGTGTATAAACTTTTCTGTACGGCTCGGATTTTCACTGCAATCACTTTAAAAAATATTATCAGTCTTATCAGGAACTTGAACAATACGAAGGCTATATACACATTTGTTCACAATCAGTTGGCCGAACGTAGAAATACCTAAGGTAAGTAATTCGATCATTAAAACGTTGGGAAACTGCTATTCTATTGACCCAGAGGTCGGCAAACAGTGGGCAAGGTCTAGGGCAACGACATTTTAAGGTTTTGTGTATTTACTATATGTATTTAATAGTAAAAGTTGAAGGCCATTATGCTGAAAGTTAAATGCAAATTAGTATAAATGCAAATTATCATGTCGCAAATTTCTGGTAATGAGTAGATATACAGAATGTCGTCTGGCAGAAGTACATTTTCTGCATTTGCTTAAACTCGTTTAAACATAGTTGACTCTTCAAGGTGAAATTCATTCATTTGTAATTAATGTTTCCGGTGATTACTCGACGACACTTAAAGCATCTTTAATTTGAATAATACGATTGAATAACATAAATATTTTAAATTTTGACTTCATCGTTCCATCGTTAAAAAGCCAAAAATACCGCACTCTAAGCCTTATAGCTTAAGATCCGTCATGGCAGCATTAGGAAGGTTAAGATCGACTTCCGCCTACGAGTACCGTTACCAATATGCCTCATGCGCAGACGATACCGCATGCGCAGACGTGACAATCGTCCAAAATGTGATGAACGTTGTAAGTCGCGAGTGCCATTTTGGGGATGAAAATGGAAGTGGATAGGTAGGCGAATACCGAATCATATTTATTGTAATATTGTCATTTTCTGCGGTAGTTTTCTAATAATATTATTTAGTTTTCAAAATTGTATAATGTTTCTGCTTTGTTTGGTGAGACTTAAGGATTGTGATTGACGTTTTTGATGTGAGTAGCTATATAGCCGCTATACTCCGTCCTGTTTATTTACACGTTACGGAAAATTTCCGCGCTGCCAAACAGTAATTCGTTATGTCTTTTCGTATTGGTGCTGGTGGTGGAAGTAGATCTTAACCTCCCTATTATTGAATTGATGATAACCGCAGTGAAAGCAGACTGTAAATCATTTAACAATTTTTCGCAGGTACAGTATTTTTCGTTGAAATAACGTATTTCTTAATCTATCACTTTGGTAAAAACAACACGCCGCCATAATGGTTACAATAATAATCTTATGATCAAAAACGGGATGGAAAAATTTTAGTTATACATATATGTAATAGGATCAATTCTTGACCACTACATTACATATGCCAAATGACCTGGCAGAACTCTTAAGGTTCTTGATTCATTTTGAAATCTGTTTTCAGATTTTAAAAGTATGTTTTCGTGCTCGGCGAATCAAATATTATCCTATATATAGTGTAAAAGCTGGCAAATTGAGCAAATTTCGACGGAATTGGAACGTTTATTCAGATTTTATATAGCAATACTATTGCTCATAGTTACATTGCACATTACATACATTCCACTATTCATTCTACTTTACTACTACACAACATTGTGAATATTCGTCGTATATTGCAATGTTTTCTCTTGAAAGCACTGACAACCTTCGTCTATTATCTTCTTCGATATACGTCTACTAAAGAGTGTGCAAGTGCAAAATTTTTTAATCTTGTCAGTTTGTATGTTCACGCCAGAATATAGATATAGTTCTTTTCCTTGATTTTAGCCCCAACAGCGCAACTTTCGCAATGTATGATATCCTTCCTCACTTGTTCCATTAGAAGTATCTCCAAATCTTAGTTCAATTACTGGAAGTGCAGTCTTGTCTGTCAGGTATCCACTGTCTTCGCGCCATGTTTTGTCATTCATGTCACAATTACACTTTTTTCCACCTGCACAGCTGTTGATCATTCCACAGGCACATTTTCCGCTGTCGACTGCCGCTCCACCCCGGTAATTCATCTTTGAACCTTGACGTGATACCCACCATCCATAATATAACCCTTTCGAGCTGAACCTAAACACGCTATGATGACATTCGTATTTTATGTATTGTTCACAACGCTTTGACTGCTTCGCAATGGCAACAATCGATTCCATGGGAATTTCATACGTGATTTTTCTCTTGTATGATCCAGCAGGGTTATATCCCTTAACACGAGTTCTCGATTCACTATCATGTCCAATCACTGTCACACCAGAACGTCCTTTTAGTGTCATATCACACAATACTTGAACCGAGTAGTCAAGACTTTGAGGTTTTATTGAATATATACCGCTATTTGCTGAAGAATTTGCTGCTCGTAAACTGGTGCAGGATTTGTAGGTGTGACGTGAAATGCCTGCAAAAAATACAGTCATCTTTATTAAAAAAGATTAGTGTTGACAAAAAAGGAAATCTTTGCAGCTTTTAATTAGTTTTGCTAATAAGGACAGATTTCTACTATCGAGTTTCATACAGGTCCATTCGTAGGACAAGGCTTTTTGCCGCGTTTTACCCCTTTTCCGTCTTCGCTATTCCGCTTCCGCGTTTTACCCTTAGACAGACATTTTGCAGTGACTGAAATCCGCCTTTATGCCCGACTGATTTCTTTTATTAGCTATTGTTTCTATACGGTTGTTGGAACATGAATATAATTATGAATATACCCCCCCCCCCCAAATTAAGCTTTTAGCGACCGTCCTTCTGGCTATACGAAAGTCTATTAGTGCATGGGTAAAGTGCATTTCCGCTACAACTTTAACCGCGAAAGGAGACTTTACAACAAAACACAAAAGGAAAACATCTCAGCATAAAATATTTAGTTACTGTAGAAGTTTTTCTCGACATCAGGGGATTACTTATTGGATATGGTTTAAAAGGTAACTATATAAAAAGAATTAAGAAAAATCATGTCGCGAAAATACTGAATGCAACTCTTTGTTCCCAAATTTGCCTCTCCAAAGCATCTCCCATTCATTGGGTTCTATGATTGTCACTTTTAATTAATTTCTTAATCAGAAATTTTTTTTGTATAAATTACATTTCAGTAAATTAAATGCCACCTGGAGAAGTTATAAGTTGGACAACAACTCTAATGTCGTCCGGAAAAACAGACCCCTCTCATTTGCAGTGTCTGAGTGTATAAAAAATTAGCATGCAGGCGTCTTTAGGAGCCCATGTTAATTACTGGTTATATAATTATTAGTATTTGAGTGATTCTCTTAAAAGGTTTGAGTCGTTAAAATCTGCATGAAATTTGAAAAGTATCCTTTTTTTAAATATATCTTAAAATACGGTTACTCCAACTTTAAACATCACAGCTACAGTCAAAATAACATAAACGAGAGAAAAAATTCAATAAATCTTTGCTGATTCTCCCATGTAGAACGTCCCTGATTTTAGTTTGTTACGCATTTCATGACATCCTCGTAGGATAAAAGAAAAAATTATTTACTCAGATAACACTCGCCGGTTGTATGAAAGCTGCATCGCGCTTTTGAGCGGTTTTTTCAACAATTGTAAAATGCTTGAAAAGAAATGAAAACTGGATATTGTAAACTAAAAATTATAGTGAAAAAAAATCCGCAATTAAAGAATACTAAGTGTTCAAACGATCGACCCGAGAACTTTGCACTGCCTATAGAAGTGAGGCTATATTATACAGATGTCTCAAGTAAGGCTATAATTATTATATAGATGTATAATTTGAGGGAATAATCGTAAGCAGTAGCGTAGCCCAGCCTAACAATTTAGCCCTGCCATGCAAATATCAGGTTAGTATAATTACTCCTTTTTTTATATATTAATTCATCGTTTTCAAAGTCAATAAACACTAAAATATTAACATAGCGAGACTGAATCGTTGGGTGGCTATATACGCCACTGATCGTGATCATGAAGTCTAAAAAACTGTTTCATATCCTTTTGGGGTATTCATGCATGACATCACCTGAGCGAGTGTGTTTACGTATTTAGCTACGGTCTCTATAGTCAAGCAAATCGTTTCATAGTCCAACATACTGACTACATATTACACGACAGTGACAAAACCACACAAAGACTGGCGAATCTCGAATTTGGGGACTGGAATGGTGGGGACCAAATGTCCACCTTTCTCGAGGACCCCAATCATATAACAAGGGTAATCCCTTTGTGGGATTATATATGCGTATCAGTTGTATAGAGCTATGAAAATTCTGCTTCGAGAGATCTAGAGATAAGTCTCCTTCAGTACCACAAAAATGTTTTTTTACCTTTTGGATTACATACATGTGCTTGAACTCCGGGTTATCCATGCTTTTTTCCTTGTCAGATGTGTCTTGAAGGGTCTTGTTGTTGAGCTCACATCGACCTTTACCGATTCCAGAGGTTTTGAAATTAACCGACCAACATGATCCATGTCGAATGCAATACCTACTGCATTCTAACTCAGTTTCAGCGTGTTTTGTTTCGATGACATGATTCGCCAAGTATTTGCCATTTCGGTTGCGAAAAAACGCTTGCACGGTTAAGCATTTTCCCTGCTTGACGAAACCTGTGATGAAAAATAGCGCACCAATGCATAGTGAGACGACCATTGTAACACTGAATACACAGAACTTTGACATAGATATTTATTGCCCGTCAAACACCCACCTGCATGGGTGTGACTGTATTTGTTCGTGCAGCATCACCGCTTATATGTAAACTCGAAATATGATAATGGCAATATTTTCAGACGCCTTGAAAAGTCCAGCCCTAACAATTGTCAAGTTTAGAAATTTAGGATGATAGCACTCTTTCTACGCAGGCGTAAAACCCTCCATTTTGCTTTTTCATATTATTATATGACAATATACCCAGAACGCACCTAAATCACATGGACGGCGCAGCGTGAGGAAAAATAAACAAATGGCAGTATATTTAATAATTTTTTCTTAGATTTTGTGTACAAAAAGATGCAAGATATAAACGCTACGAAAGTATTTACGCGTGTCAAAAATTGCTGGCATGAATCAATTATGGACACACTGCATATAATTGATTTGGTATGAAACTCGTAGTATGAACGAGTATTCCTACAACATTACCTTCTCATCATCATGCATGGGCGTATATAGATATATATTATTCGAAATGCAGACCACGCGCTAATAACACGGAGTTCATGAGGAAAAATAAGATTATATATTTTTTTTACCCAACACTTCTTGTATAAGTTATAGCTACATTATTCATAATAGAATTATATAAAAATAGAAAAGTCTATAAAATGGAATAGAGGAACATTACTTTGCATGCATGACGTGGATAAGTAATTGATTTCATCCACAAAAATATATGGGTAAATATAAATTTCGGCCATTTGCAATTAATAATTACTTTTCCTTTCAAGCATGACGGCTTTAGCGAAGAATTAGAGAGTTGTATTTGCTTTAGTGACAAGCATTTTGTTTGAGCTGTCGTTTTTAGGTAAACTGTAGCGCGTGATGACCTGTAAAATTTACACAGCTTAAAAGACCATAAGTCAAGATAATTTTAATTTTACAACCAGCGGACTGATCGCAAACCTTTGACTTTTTTATTTTAAAATTATTTTAAAATATTTGGACAGAATTATTATCACGACAAATTGAAGTGAATTTTAGTAAATTAATTAAATAAATGAGGTTTTGATTGTTTATGTTTTTGTCGCCATTGCTGCATCTGACTACACAATAATAATACGACTAAACGCAGCTTTTTGTAAAAAAATAAATACGTTATTTACCGTTTTCGTCGGTCCGGATAGAAAAACATTTCCTCTGGCTCAAAAACGTCCCTCGGCTTCACGTCTCTCCGGACCTCGCAGCAGGTAAATGACATATATTTATTATATAGCTTCTAAAAATCTTGTATTCTGATTGGTCGACGAGCGGTCTGTATATTCCGTTCCCGGACCGTGGCCCGTATATTCCGTATCTGGACCAGTATCCCAGGTGTCTATTGCAGTTCAGCCATAATTATAATAAACAGACCTCGCTTGTTCTGTCTGTACTGTGAAATATCAGACCCAGGTTTTTGCATGTACCTCGCTCCTTCGTCGTTCCGCGCATATCTAAAAACTCCCAGTCTGATATTTCACAGTACAGACCTCATGTATCGTGCAGTTAATGTCTATTCATTAACAAATCTTTAATGACGCAAAAAAAGGTTAGGCAAAATGGCAAATATTTAAAATAATTAATAAAAACAAATAAAAAAATCAGGCCCTATATGCGCCTCATTGGCGCAATAGGCCTAGATGATGATGATGATGAAATATTTAAAATATTAAGTGAACTGACCGAGAGGCTCTGCTCTAATATTTAAATGTGTGGAGAAATCGATATTATTGCCCTATAGAACATTGCCTAACATAGTAGGCATGTTAAATAATTTATTAAATTAATTTCCAGTCAGTGTCAAAAAAGTAAATCCTAATATTATACCGCGTGCAATAGTTGTGCACACCCCCTATAACCTACTAAATATACATTTAAGAAAGAAAAAGAACTAAACTATTCCTGATGTCTGATGACGTATTAAATAGAAGTTTTACAGGAAGTGCAATCTAACATGGACGTCGTGGGTGTTTTAATTACTATAGTAGATGCTTGCGTTATCCTGTGTTAGAATATTATCAGTTAGCTTGAGGATTACTTTCCTCAAAATTATTTACAGTATTCAATGATGCATGCATTTTATGCTCTTAATTTTCTTTCATGCATTTCATGCTAATAATGTGTTTTTTTCTGGCAGTCAATGTAAACTGTTCATATTTCGCTTCCATTGCACTTCACAGGTTTCTATGAATGAGGTTTGCAAGCAGTACACGGCAGGATCTATGTTAAATTGTAAAGGGATATAGGAGAGAGTCACAGATTGACGTCAAACTGGAGATAAGTAAGAGCATGCGAAAACATATTGTCCAGTCACAATAAACACATAACCAGGAATTCAGGCCATTAATTAAAAGTTCATAATGCCAGGATTTCGCAATCAAAGATGGCTGCCTCGTCATAATATATAGAATTATATATTTAAGGCACGAGACAAAATTTGAGATTAAAGCAACTTCTATCTTACATATTGCAGTTGCGGACTTTAATTTAAGACGGGCAGAAATTAAGTACTTTTATGAAAATTTTTTCTTATATTTAGCTATATTACCTTTTAACATGTTCCCAAGTAATGTCATTTAACAACTAACAATTATAATTATATACTTGCGATATAATGGTTAGTTGCTGAAATGATGTTACTGGGGAACCTGTTAAAAGTAATGTAAAAATATGTAAAAAAAATTCATAAAAGTACTGAGTTACTGCTCGTTTTATATCGAAGTCCGCAACTGCAATATGTAAGATAGAAGTTGCTTTAATTTCAAATTTTTTTTCGTTCCTATAATTCCATTATAACAAGGCAGCCATCTTTGATTGCGAAATCCTGGCATTATGATAATTAATGTCCTGAATTTCTGGTAATGAAAATATTAATGCCAGTTTTAGTAGTTTTCTGCTTGATATCAATCCCAACAGAGCAACTTTCCCAATGTATGATACCCCTTCTCCGTTGTAGAGGTCGCAGTATCTCCGAATCTCAGTTCAGTAACAGGAAGTGTGTTCTTGTCTGTCAGGTATCCACTGTCTTCACGCCATGTTGCATCATTCTTGTCACAATTACATTTGTATCCACCTGCACAGCTGTTGGTCATTCCACAGGCACATTTTTCACTATCGATTGCCGCTCCTCCCCAGTAATTCATCTTTGCACCTTGTCTTGATACCCACCAACTATAGTACGTACCTTTTGAGCCGTACCGAAAGACGCTATGATGACATTCGTATTTTATGAACTGCTCACAATTCTTGGACTGATTGATAATTGCAACAATAGCTTCCATGGAAGTTTCATAACTTATCTTTCTCTGGTAAGAACCTGGAGGACCATAACCTGTCACATATGTTCTCGTTTCACTGTTGTGTCCAATCACTGTCACACCAACACCATTCTTTGAAGTCATATCACAAAAAACTTGAACCGAGACGTTAATCCCTTTTGGTTTTATAAAATACACACGACTGTCAGATGAAGGGTTTTTTCTCCGCAAACTCGTGCAAGATTCATCATGATTCAAATCACCTGCAAAAATAACGTTCTTTGTTAAACAGCATGTCGATTAAGAGTGATTTTAATTATGACATTTATGCAACATATCAGATTTTAGCTTTTGGCACAAACGATAGCTTCTGGCACAATTTTGCTATATATAGGCAAACGATGTTGGTTCGTAAGGTTACGTCATTGGTAGTAGGGGTGCCCCCGCAACCCAATTATTCCACCAAATACCAACCCAATTATTCCAGTATATATCAGTTATAATACACCGATATAATATAATATATAATATAATATGCCACATTGCTTGCAAGGCTGCCTATTATGATTTTGCTGAAGGTTTCTATAAACATCTTCTTCTCAGCTTTATCTTCAATTATTAAGCTTTAAGATTTACCTATAGTTTCCTAAAATTTACCTGTAGAAGTTTCTCCTGTTATTTCTTTGCTGCTTGGTGGGTTTGATTTCGGAGGAAACTATAAGAAGAATAATGTATGTCCTTAACATTGTCTTTGATACGATTTTTCTTTCCAAAACAAATACTTTAAATTGCATTTGTGGAGTTTCTAAAGAAAATATTGCTAATGTGCACTCTCGTTTTTAGAAATAGATATTATGTACTGAACGAGAGAATAAAAAATTGCCCTTTTTTGCCGGATTGCCTTTCCTATTTGTCCTAATATTTTACCAATTAACTATATGATTTTATTCACTACGAATTTGTTTCGTACAACAAGCAGTGCTTGCTACACAGGTGACTCTCATATAGACCTTTGTGCGTGCGTGCGTGCGTGCGTGCGTGCGTGCGTGCGTGCGTGCGTGCGTGCGTGCGTGCGTGCGTGCGTGCGTGCGTACGTGGGTGTGTGTGTGTGTGCGTTGTGCATGGGGCCCCCAAAGAGATCGGCAACATCGAAACTAGGTCACATACTCCCAATGATTTTTGCCTTTTCACTCGAGCGTATGGAGTGCGTTCTTATACGTACTATTTAGCCCTCGTTTTTAAATCAAATCAAAATTTCGCTACGTACGCGCAATTCGTATTATTTAATTGTTAGAAAACAAAATAGCTATTTTGAGTGGTTTTCTTGTGTCATGAATATTAGTGCACTAGTGCTAGATCCACCCCTGAGAAAGGCTATTATGATTGTGGAATAAAGCAATCGTTACTCGGCAATTCGTGAAACAAGAAGGAAGGCATCTGAACGATATGTGTTTCAGCTGTCGCGTTTTTTGCACTTAAGTACACGCACGTAAAAGCTTGGACCTCCCAAGTTGTTGTCCATTTAATTTTGAGCCCCATAGAAACAACACACCAAATCATCAACAGAATCCAATCTTATATGCATCTATTCAATCGTTGATTACATAGTACATTTAAATTATTTTAAGCTTTTACGTGAGTTAGGTACAAAAAAAACGCAACAGTGCCTGGAAAACAGCCCTTAGAGGAATAAAAATTCATAGATCTGAAAAGTCTCAGTTAAACAAAAAAGAATCGATATTTACTAACAGAAGAGTGTACGTTTTCAGAATTTTTACCCTACCTTTTTGACAACAGAAATGTGTTTGAACTCAAAGTTACTCGTATTTTCATGATCGTCAGTTGTGTCTTGAAGAGTCTTGTTGTTGAGCTCACATCGACCTTTACCGACTCCAGAGGTTTTGTAGTTAACCGACACACATGATCCATGAGCAACGCAGTGCCTACTGCATTCTAACGCAGTTCCTGCGTGTTTTGTTTCGAAGACATGATTCGCCAAATATTTGCCATCTTGGATCCGAAAAAAGGCTTGCACAGTTAGGCATTTGCCTGACTGAGGCAATTTCAAAATGAAAACTATTACACAAAAGTACAGCAAGACGGCCATTCTGACACTGACAGTATAGATAGTTGAGACGGGTTTTAAATTGACCGTCCATTAAATCATTCGGCATATCGTGACCGACCCACGCATATATTTGTACATTATGACGTGCAGAGACGCCCGGACCACCTGTATATGCACTATAATGCACATTTAACAAAACAATATAACTGCCAAGTATACAGAGCTAAAATTTCACCAGACATGATGGCAGGCTTGTTCGACAATGACTCGGCTGAAATAGAATCGAAATATCACTAATTGAATAATTGCGTCTTGTCTCATAACCCAAATTTTGAGTTAAGATATCTTTGCTTATGCGGAGAAGCTAGCCGGTAAACGGAATATTAAACAGCATATATTACATTTTATATTACATCAAGTTTTGGTTTGTGACTTTATGTGCGGAAAAACGTTGAGCGAACGTTGAAGAACCATTTAGTTGAGATTTAAGACGTCAATGATGTTTGGTACACTTTTACCTATGACGCTATTTGCGCGATAACATCCCTTCAAAATCGCGCAAAAAGCGTCATAGGTAAAAGTGTACCAAACATCATTGACGTCAGCAGAAGCGAATCTAGATCTTGCCCGCTCGTGAGGAAGTGTTTAGAGAAGGAACTACACAACCCAATATTTGACGAGTATTTTACAATCATGAGTCATGAGAAGAGAACCAGAAATAACAATAACATGCATGTTGAGATTACCTTGGGTAAAACTAGAGGTAGCGAAACAAAGTTTTTATTTTGGTGGAGCAAAATTATACAATGCCTTGCCATTAAATTTAAGATTTGTGGGAACTCTGGGAAAATTTAGGGAAAGTTTGAAGGAACATTTCAACTCTATAAATTAATTTGTTATATTGTACTACTGATATTTTATACTTTTTTATTAGTTTATTATAATTAGAGATATAGCTAGGTGTACAGGACAAACGTTGATAACAGTTGTCGCACTGTATTTTATTGCATGTATAAATATTATGTAGAAACTGAAGTTTTTATCTACTTTTAGAAAATAATAATAATAATAATAATAATAATAAGTTTAAGTTAAATTCATGAGCTATCTTTCTTGATAGACTATAATATATTTTCTGTAATTTCATCTATTCGTGAGCTAACTTTCTTGATAATTTATCGGCCAGTATTTTCTGTAGTTTAATCTATTCATAATTGATAATTTATCGTTTCATTTTATACTTTTGAAATTGAGTACTAATATGAAGAAGAAAAATATGTATGTTACATGATATTTTAATTTATGCAGATGAAGGCCTGTTTTAAACGTCGCATTTTGCACGTGTCGAATTCAATTCGCTTGAAGAGAAAGGCAAAGAACGTCATGCATGTTATGATATTGAGAGGCACTCGTATGGAAATATGCGGGCCGTAGACAAAAGAAATGAGCCAGAACAATCGTATTGTGTTACGTGTACAAGAAAGTTAACAAAATACAGTTGCCTACCGCGTCTGTTTGTAATCGTTGCGCAGTACACGAACAAAACGAAGAACCCCAAGGCTGGCTTGCTGGATGCGGCTGGGAAGCAGTTTGATATTGAATGAAGTGCAATATATTTAGGCAAGAATATGAGAAAAATTATAGCAAGAAAGGGATTTCTAGAATTAAATATGACATTTTTTATCGCTGATCATAAGGAATAGAGCCCGCAACTATTTGAATTCAGCACATGCGACATGCGACACTTGAAAAGACGGACGGATTATTGTTTTAGGGTCGAATCTAATGGGAATTGTATTCGACGCATGCAAAATACGACGTTTGAAACAGGCCCTAACAAAAATTAATAAAAAAACCCTAACTAAAAGATTAATTCATTTTTACAGCATGCAGCATGAAAAATCATCTGACTAGGACATGCATATGGTTGACTGACAACAATTCATAATTTATGTCAATGTATGATCAAAGACAAAGGAAAGGCGCCTGCCATCGAAAAATTGTAACATCGGGCATGAAATAATTGTATTTACGAACATACTACGATATATATTCCTTCTGCGAATAAAATTTCCCTCAAAAGTTGACGATAAAAAAAATCCACCCAAAGCTTTTCCAACCTGCGAGAATGTGCGTGCAGTGATGCATGGCCACCTGTTAATCTACAACATAATGGAGAACGGTGTTTGTTTTTTGCATTGCTGCAGCTGATTGACTGGGTTCTCTGCAAACGTATAATTCTGGTCAAAAACTTGTAATTTTATATTTTTAAATTTTTGCGCTAGGCCTGGCTCATTTATATCTTGCTCTAGGTCCAGGACAAAAAAAATTCTACCCCAAGCTTTGCCAACCTTCAAGAATGTGCGTGCAGTGATGCATGGCCACCTGTTAATCTATCGTTTTTGCATTGCTGATTGACTGGTTGTTTTGCAAACATATATAGTTGGACCCAAGAACTTGTAATTGTATGTATATATTTTTAAATGTTTGCGCTAGGCCTGTCTCATCCATTTCCTTTGATTCTTGTGCAAAATCAATTGCGTAAAGCCGTCACTGCATGCTTAGTTTTAAGAACCTTTTCCAGCAGACAATTTAGCGAAATATAAGAGAAAACATACTCCGAAAATAAACATCTTGTAAACTCAAGATATGAGTTGTTAAAAAACAACCTTGAATATTGTGTCTTGTTTTTTAACAACTCATATCTTGAGTTTACAAGATGTTTATTTTCGGAGTATGTTTTCTCTTATGCTTAGTTTTCCTTCCGCAGTTTTCCTTCATTCGGAAAAAAAACCAACTATAGTCTATACCCACCCACTTTATTTCTTTGAGGTATGTCGACGCACAGTGCATTACGATAATTAAAATGGGCCAGTGAATTATCGCTAAAAAGAAGTCGCAATGTTGATTTAATACAGTATATGAATGAAATCTCAAACTCGCATCGTGAAGAGGTGTATTTGTATTCTATTACATTTGTATCTTAAAATCGTTACCGAGGATAATCATTTCAGTAATTTACTGTTGTCAATATGTGTTCTATGTTTAATTAAACCTAGCTACTAAATAATCTATATATTCCTTCATTAAATAACCATATATACTATAACTTAATCTTTGGTACTGTTTTACAGCATTTACTAAAGTTGTTGTTTTTCACCTCAAATTTCCAGAGGCAAGTCTAAAAGCATTTGCGAAAGCGAAGATTTCAATAATGTATCCTTATACATTCATAATTACTGTCATTACTATGTGTCCTAGATCCATTTAATCAAGCAATCAACCCATGCTGACATATAGTTTAATCATCGATAATAATCTTTAATTTAACAGTTTTAATTAACATTTTTAAAGATTTCAGCTCGAAGTGTGCAAGGCAAGTCTGAAAATCTAAAAGCTAAAAGCTTAATAAAATTACATGCACCTATCTATTTCAATGAGTCAATTTCAATCCTTAATGGGAAAAAGATCCATGTATAATCAGGGTATTAAAGGAATGGGGTCTGTTTCCTCGTAAGCTAGACACGGTTGATAACGATAACCGGCATAGCCAAAGGCTTCAGGTCCAACAACTTTTAGAGCTCTTTCACTGCAAAGCAATGGCGGACTGGGCAAAACCACAACAGAAACTCGAAGACCATAACGTATTTCTTCGGTAGGTATGCTTTCGCCAGTTTCCGTATCAAGGATGGAAATAAGATCCGGGACTGTGGCTAATATTTCTTTCTTATCACCAGACGATATATTCTCTACTATGATATTTTCATTTTGAACAAAGACGCGCGCGGATAAGCCAGTATATTGAGATAGACCTTCCACACGAACTGTCCCTTTATTAAATCCACCATCCGTTTTCCTTTCAACATCAACTACCTACGAAATGTCATAACGATGAGTCATATGATAAAAAATGATGAATCCATGAAAAATTGCCAAGATGAGACTATAGCTACAGCATGGAGGAGACTACTTTTTGTACTTCATTATTTCTAAAAATATTTTCTAAAAATATTATATTTTTTAAATATAATATTGTTAGGAATACATTTCAATATAATCGATGGGTGAAAAAATATAGCTGACATTAAAAATAAGGCCAGTAGATACTACTATACAAATAAGAATGGTGAACTTCGAGAAGGCAAACTTTACCCAAATCAGTTTAGGAGGGAGTATCTGGGCACAGTTTTTACCTGTCATTCAAATTCGCAAATCTACCTTCATTATCTTGGGTCCAGAACAATTTGACGTCTTCACTCCCCGATCACCCCCCCCCCCCCCCACCCTCACCTTTTAAAATTTAAAACTCACGTATATAAGTTTCTTGCTTATATAATTTTTCATTGCGATTAAAAAGCACATAAATTTAAGGTATATATAACACATACTAATTTAAATATTGCAAAACTTGTTCTATCACCCGATGAATATCACAAAAAAGCCAAGCGAAGCTAAGCTTTTTAAGCATATAAAGTACGGGCATTTATTTATAAGTTTGCCGTGATCAATTTAGCTCACCTTTCCAGATATGAGCATTTTTCCGTTTTGTGCTTCCAGAACAGCTTCGATCGGACACCGCTTATCCCTCCGAGCCTGCTTTACAGCTTTCCCAAGACGCCATGCACGACTCATTGAGAACCTAACAGTATTTTCCGGTAGATCTTCAGCTTTTAGTGGCGCAACTGCTAGACCTGCAAAGCAGCTACAAATATAGCAATAATATTGGTTATTATTATATGGCAAGCGTCACTTCCGGTGAAATGGAGCTCGTGCAGTGATTGGCTGAGACGAATTTTCAGTGGCCCAATTTCAGCGGGGATATTCTGAATGAAAAAGGCACAAATAAGTGCTCAAGAGAAGATTTGATTGCTTTTGAAATTAATAAGACGTCTCCAGACAGTTTGGGAAAACTAAAGAATTAAATATTTTGTTTTTGTTTTTATCAAATGCGTACCAGGCTACCACGAATTAATGCATTTCGTGTTTGTTTCAAGTGTAAATACATGCCTTATACCATATAATAAACCTTTTATTAACCTCGCTTGCTCGGTCTTTAACGAGAAATATCGGACCTCGATCTTCTTGTATAAACCTCGCTCTTTGACCTCGGTCTGTTCAAAAAGACCTCGGTCCGATATTTCGCGGTAAAGACCTCGCGATCGGTTAATACGAAGTTATTAATTTCCGTTTCTTATAAACGTAATCGTACATCACTATAGTTGCCATGTCGCTTGATTTCACAATAAAAACTTCCGCCTCTTGAAGACACTGAGTTGATTTACTTTTCAATTATTATCTTAAAGGTTGTCTTATACAAAATAGTCACTTGCTTTTCACTTATTTGAATTCGATCAAAACGTTTTCATGATACGCAAGTTATTCTGAGCGAAAAAAGAACAGTGGGTTTTATTACCATAGTTACCAGTGAAAGGCACACCCAACTATATAGAAAACGGCTGGTTTCAAAACATGATAACTTCGAAATCTCGATGATAAAAAAAATGGAAATACTTTTAATTAGCCGTATTTATATTTGTCTAGGTATTGAACTAGAAACAACTATTCATCACCAGACAAAAACTAAAATATTGTAATAACAACGCCCTCTACTTGATCAAATCAAAGTTGGAGATGAATTGATTCCCTGTGTTGTTACTGCTACTATAGTCTTGGTGTCATGCTAGATGAAACATTCTCTTTTGATGAGCATATCAAACAAATTTGCAAATCATCGTTCTTTCATTTGCGGAACGTCTCTAGAATCCGGAAATACTTGACGAAAGACCAAGTTGAGATTATAATCCATGCCTTAATAACAGCAAAGTTGGATTATATTTAGTGATATTATTATTATTACTAAATATAAATGGAATACATTGTTTACTAGCTCTGCCAAGAAACCCTTTTAAAAATAATTCGATCAAAATGACAAATTGGCTGATTTCGAAAACTGTGATGATGCATGGTATAACCTTAACACTTACCCCAGAGAAACTTACCCCATTTTCGTTACGAGTAACTCTCTTAAATCGTTTTCCAGATCTTTTGCTGTCGGGGCATACGTCATTGCATCAAATGAAGTACTGGACCCAACAATCGCGGAAGGACAAGCCTGCAAACCGTGGATGTACGGAATAAACATATCCAACTCAGGAAAAGCCCGACCCATGCCATCACAATCCACAACAGGTAACCCAAGTTTTGCTCCAAGTATAAGAGGCTCGATCGAATTCATGCCACCAATTTCCGCACTCATGACTGCAACAATTTTCTTATCGGCCGGGATCTTAAAACAAATGAAAAAATGCTCAAGCTTCTCTTATAACCAGGTGCTTCATCAGATGACAAAAAGATCACGTCAGCTCTAAATGTAAGCTTATAATCAGGACAGAATTTTCGCAAAAGAACCCCCAGGCAAATAATATGCTCAATTTCATCCAAAATAAAGCCCCCTTGGGACCATTTTTTCCCCCTTGGGAATTCCTAATTCACATCCCGTTTAAAAGCAGACATATACTTAATTTCGAGATATATACTGAATCGAGAGAAATAAATAGAAATTTTAATAGGTAAGGGTAAATCGACTATGATTTTTGGCACTTCACTCGATGTTGGTAAACTCTAGAGGTTTAAAGGGTCTTAAATTTTGAGTGGAATTATACACACTTGACACTTCAAATTCAAGCCAGGAACTGTCGAAGGAAAAATGATGGCAAGCGTCACTTCCACTATAGGTCCTTCGGCAGGAATCGAACCTATAGATGACTCATTTTTCCTTCAACAGTTCCTGGCTTGAATTTGAAGTGTGTATAATTCTACTCGAAATTAATAACTTTTTATCAACCGAGCGCGAGGTCTTTTCCGAGAAATATCGGACCAAGGTCTTTTTGTACAGACCGAGCTCGATAAGCGTGTTTATTATATGGTATAAGGCATGTAGCCTATTTGCGCTTGAAACAAACAAGAAATGCATGAATTCGTATTAGTAGCCTGGTACGGATTTGATAAGACAAAAACAAAATATTGAATTATTTAGTTTACCTAAACTGTCTGGAGACGTCTTATTAATTTCAAAATCAATTAAATTTTCTCTTCTCAATTTACCCTCACCTATTCCCAGCATTACCATCTTGTCAGTTACCTCTGTAGCTCAGTGGCAAGAGCATTGTAGCGGCATCGCAAAAGCGTAGGTTCGATTCCTGCCGGAGGACCGATAATTGACTTATTTTTGCATCAACTGCTGTTCCTGGCTCGAATTTGAAGTGTGTATAATACCACTCGAAGTTAAGAAATTTTAATACCCTATATTATTTAGGACTGTTATATATATGAAACAGGATTTCCCACATTTTGATGGTACTTATATGGGCACTCGACGTCGCTTAGTAACAGCGCTCCCCCCTGTCAGTGCTAAAAACAATCAGAATCAGGAGCAATAGAGGAGGGGAGAGCACTATTTTTTTTTCAATTGTAGGGGAGAGCACTATTTGTTTTCTAATTGTAGCCTTCTAGGCTAAATAGCGTGCGTGACTGAGTCTCCCAGGTTTTAAATTAAGCATACGTCTCTTACCGCTTGTGAACTAAACTCAGGCATGTGCTTCACGTACTTTACTCCCCGTTTTGAAGTTGAAACCTCGACATCCTTTTCATCAGAAATGACTAAAGCTTGCACTTTTTCGGCGGCTGTTTCCAGTTCACAACCGCTAATTAATTTTTCAATCACAACCGATGGAGCTCCCATGAAAGCCACTGGCAGTATCAGGGCATTCTTTGGTAAACTCGAAAAAGAAAAAAATAATTAGTTGATTTAACGCAGAGATAAGTATGGGTACATTAAAAATATACATTGAGCGAAAACGTCATCAGGCATGAGCAGAATAGGAGCATTGCTCCCTGATTATAACGGCTTATTCGTTTCACGACCTTTATTTTTTTAATTACCTGCATGTAACTATATCAGGAAAATTATACCAAGGAACAACAAGGAAGGTTTCGTTTTAACCAATCACAAGGTTGTTTACATTTTCAGTTACCCAACCAGTAAGCATAAATTTTGACTACTTCCGGAAAAAGGTACATTAGTTCAGTTTGGAACTATCCAACTAGTTTAAAACGAAATTCCACCTTGTTCGAAGGAATTATTTTAGAACATAAATACACTAACGTTTGGGTTATCATTACATCTTTATATAAGATATTAGTGCAACAGCTTCATACCTGTCTGGATGAATCACTCGAATTTCCTTTCCAGATTTTAATATCGAAGTGGCGCTCAATTTTCCAAGATAGGGATTCCCACCGCCACCACAACCCAGTATACCCGCTCCTGTTGCGATGCAATCAACATCAAACTCATTCAATAACCACGCCCCACTAGATTCGATAAACGGATTCACATCGGTATCAGCTGCGCTTGAAGATGGTGCGGCACTGGCACCTTCTCCCTTCTCAACTATGTCTCCCAAAAGAGGTTGGACAGGATCGCCTTCTGCAGCAACGTGCTTGAAATCAGTATCGCCAGAACACACTAACAGGTCGGAACTTAAGTTATCATCAACAGAGTCTAAAAAACAGAAATTTATGAAATTTAAATTACGTATGCAGAAAATCAACAAAGACAGAATTTTTTTTTTTACCTGCAGCTAAATCTCCCACAGCCTTGACTTGGACACGAGCTGCTCCACCTTTGAGGTACGTTAACTGACTTTCAGATTTCTCTACTATTTCGACAGTTTCAGCTAAGGCGCCGTTCTCGATTGCTCTAGCGATGGCAAGAGATTGCGCTTCCTCCAAAGCCTTTTCACGAGTTTTTTTGGTTATGTCAACAACATGGTCGACTACACCACTTACCTGACTTAATGCTGCACCAACAGCATTGGCAACCTGAAAAAAATAATATAACGATTCCACAATCAAATTCAACACTTAATTTTGGCCTTCAGATATGGAAAAATGCAAACAGCGAAAAAACTGAGGGTGAATCAGTTAGTATTTCGTGGCACTCAAAGTGGGATTTCTTTCAAACGATTTAAGGGTTTAATTAAGGCCCGTTTCAGACGTCGAACTTTTCATGTGCCGAATCGAACCAAGACTTTAGAACCTAATGCATTAGTTACAATGTTACACTGTGTTATATAGTACAGTGAGACTTATCCGATTCTCTTATTTTGCAGGAATAAGATGCCAATTGGAAAAAAGCAAGAGATGGCTTGCATCCTTTCATTCCTTTGTTCTGAAATATTGAATTAGAGCAAAATGCAATGCATCATACACATGAGCTGCTCATTGATTATCGATTATGCCATATTGACTTGATTTTAACCTTTTTTTCTTACGGTTTAATAGTTATTCAAATAAATGAATACAAATAGTGACTAAACATTGTGTCTCAAATCGATAACAGCCTTTGTTAATTTCTAAAACCATTCCCCCAAAAGGGCTGTTTAATGGGGATAATTCAGGATTTATAATTGAGAGTGAATAAGTCCCGTTGTGAAAGTTCCTTTGGAACATGAAATCATTGTAACTGCAGTAAAAGAAAACCTACACCAGTTGGTAACTTAGCAACTATAATTTCTGAAATACAAGACTCAATATGTACTAAACATTGAAGTCCCAAAAATCCAGGAGGGAATGTTTTCGAAACGGGCTCAGATTTGAGCCTGGCCAGTGGTAACTACCATGGCCATTTAGGACCAATGTTTAGGACCATGTGACGTTAGCAGAGCTTCTGCGCACTGCGCAGAAGGCGAAGTCCGCCGTGTTTTTTGCTTGAAAAAGATGGCGGCGAAGTTACTGAAATTCGAGGAGCACTCCCTAAAGGAATTTTAGTATAGCCCAGTGAAAGCAACCCTATAAGATTAAGTCATAACGTCACTATGATGAGAGATTCGGTCGAATTCTCATAATTAATAATTGGATTAGCCGAAAAAAATCTTCTTTCGAGAAATTCATCTTGTAGAAAACCGCCTTTGTATATACGAAGGATTTTTTTTCGATTGTAACAAAAAGTCCAGGACACACAAATTTGATCTTGCATACACGATAAACTGATGATGTTGGTAGTTTAAAAGAGCTATCTTTTCCTATCGCACATTCGACTAAAAACGTACCTCAAAATGTTGCGGCTTCGCTACAGTTGACGATCCTTCCAGTGACTTACTGACATCAACGAGCACACTGCCACCTCCGACAAGAATCACCGGCTGACTTTCTGCTTTTACCTAAGGAGCAAAATCACCCTCAACAAAAAGCACTGTCGGGAGGGCATTAAGATTACATTGCTGTGTACCTTGACTTGGTCAATACTGTCCTCCAACAGTTCCCTTATGGCAGCAACAACAGCTGTAACCGAGGAACTATCAAGATGAGCCACTTTACTGGAGTCTCCGATACAACACAACCCTGCAGCGACTGCAAAGTCAGTTGTTGTGCAGGTCGTCCCACCATACACCAACGATTTTGTTAGCAGTTCATAACCGACACTTTCAGGCCCAATTTTAGGCTGTGAAAAATGTTAAGTAGCAATCATGACTGAGTGAAGTCTTCATTTCACTTCACTTCCACTTCACTTCAACCCCCACTTTCACTTCACTTCGCTTCATTCTGCATTAAAACTTACTGTGGACGAATACCAAAATTGTAGGAAGGATCCTACCTTCAGTTTTTCACCCGAAACAATTGATCCACCACCAAGCGCGAAACTAAACACATCGGGCATGCGAAAATTAGTCACAACACCACCACATCTCACTCTGGTCGAAGCAGGTCTTGGAAAACCGTTCATCAAAACGCCGACATCTGTAGTGGTACCGCCTATATCAACAACAATGGCGTCTTCGTTTCCAGATAAGAACGCAGCACCACGCATACTGTTCGTCGGGCCAGAAGAGAATGTCAAAACTGGAAATTGAGAACTTTTCTCCGCACTATAACATAAAGAAGCACACTTTATGTGAAAACAATTGTTAAAAGGACCAATTTTAAATTGGCTATTCATCACTTTTTGATGAATTCTATTTGGAAAAACAATCTAAAAATTGGTTAAAAAGGTTTTTAGTTATTTTAACAAAAACGTCCAATAAATGAATCTGATGTAGCTACCCATTGGTACTCTTTACAGTGTAGCCGTAGGCTATACATAAGTTAATTACGTGAGAGTTTAACTGAACAAGAATTTCGCATTAGGGCCTAATTCCACATGCGCTTTTTCTCGGCGAAATGCGAAATATTTCGCCTGTTTCTTTTGAATTTCGACCACTTGAATAAATTAATTCTGCTTCATTGCTCACAATTCAAAAGAAGCAGGCGAAATATTTCGCATTTCGCTTGAAAATTTAGCCCGTGGAATTAGGGCTTTAGAGGTTGCATGAGCAGTCTGATAGTCAATCACGGTAAATCACTGAAAATCGTCTCTACGCTATTGTTCCTGCGGTAGATCAACATGAATATATGAGTGGAGCAAGTAGGATCCCTGCAGTGAGTCCTAGATATTATTCTGGGATTATATTGATAAGCAAAATTCCTAAACTAAACTCCGCAGTTTAGGAATTTTGCTTGGCAATAATCTCCCAGTTTAGGAATTTTGCTTGGCAATATAATCCCTAGAATAATATCTAGGACTCACAGCAGGGATCCTACTTGCTCCAAAGAGGATTTAGTGACTTTAACTGCAACAACCCATCATTGTTTGAATGCCTGTATATGTCTGTATATGAACATGTTTCTTTTTAACTCAGTAGCATATCAGTAATCAAGAAATTTAGGCCTTGTATTTTTAAGTGACAATTACTCTAAAGCTGTATAATCATCCTTTAATCTTACAGAGTGAGTTTGGCAAATGTCCATATAAATATATACAAATATATATAGTACTAAATTCCTATTTCAAGTTTCAAAGATATATTCATTGGGCAATATATGTGTAATAGTGTATTCTTTTATTATTTGCATTGAGTATACAATACTGTATTTGCAGAGTGATGGCCGGTGCAAGTTTGACAAATCCATATTCTAATGTATATAGAACTAACTTTTTATTTCAAACTTGAAAGATATATTCATTTGCAATATGTGTAATAGTCTATCCTCTTATTCATTGCACTGAATATGTATATACAAATGTATATGGTACTAAATTTCCATTTCAAAGATATATTCATTTGGGAATATGTGTAATCTTCCATTTGATTGCAGACTTGCAGATCATGCAGTGCTCAGTGAGATTGGGAAAATGACATTATATCTTATGAAGTGTAAGAGAGGAAGTGTAAGAGTGATCAAATGGAAATCTACACTCTTTTAATTACCTTATAATTGTCCCATCATTCTGGGTAAAAAATATTGGACAGTTGAGACCAGCATCCTGAATTGCTTGAGTGAAAGCTGCGATGGCTGTTTTACTCAATGGCTTTAAACTTTCGTTCAAAATTGAAGAATTCTCCCTCTCCAAAAGTCCAAAGTTGGCAACCTGATGAGATAAGGTAAGACTTGCCTGAGGATATTCACTTTTGATAAGCTCGCCAACAGCAACCTCTTGGTCTTCACAAATTGAAGAAAATACTCCAGATACCACAATGTTCTTACTGCCTATAAGTGTATATAAATTAAAACATTCAGTTGTGCATCAGCACTATTGAAGACCATGCAATTAATTCTTGACCATCAGAGCTTATCCATATGGAGGGTTCTAGCTATAGCTACAATAATTGCCATTACCATATAAAATTGCTAAGTAAAATATTTGTATGTAGTGAAAGGGGGGGGGGGGTAAATATTGGTATTCAGTTGCAGATTCAATTAATAGGATTATCATATTTAACATCAGATTGATTTTTAGAACCTGTATACAATCATTGCTTGTAATTCATAGAATATCTTCATGCGATGCCAGACCAAGCTTTTTGGGCATACCATGCTTATGTTAAGAGTGTTAAGTTACCCACAAAGCCTGGAACAACATGTTGTTAATTAATAATGGTTTGTTTATATATGTAGACTATAGAGTCATGTGATAATTCATTGAGGTATGTCTAAGCACAACCCTGAAGGAACAACAGTACCGAAGATTAGCATTTCTATGCATTTTTGAGGATTATTCTGCATAAACATTATTTTGGCATTAATACGACTGATATGTGCGTACCTGTTTGTTTTATGCGAGTTACAATTTCTCGCACTTCATCGCGATTTATTGGCCTTATTTCCTCGCCGCTGAATTCGTATCCACCGTCAATATAATAATAACCGCCATCAACAACAGTGCGTAGATCGTCTGGAAAATCACAAAACGGAGGCAGCGCTCTTGTTGCTGGGCCACACAGTCTTACGACTGCAACGGCGGCCAAATTTTTGCGTTGTAACACGGCGTTTAAAAAGTGCGTTGTGCCAATATTAACACGACAAACTCGAATACTTCCGCCTTTGAAGTTGTAAGATAACTGTTGAAGAACGGTACTCAGGGCTTTTTTAACGCCATCCGTGATCGAAGATGTCGTAGGTTGTTTGCTTTTTGCGATAATTTTTCGATCACAAATTACGACTGCGTCAGTATTTGTGCCACCAACATCAATTCCGATATAAACTTTCATCTTTTCGATTTTCTGTCCTGCCACTTCTGGTTGTCGTTTCGTGGTAAAATGTCGTGCGTCGTGGGTAAGGTCGTGGACGAAAATTGCAGATAGCATTTATCTTAAAAGGCATCGTTGTTAATTGAGAATACTTTTTGGATATTTGGAGTATCATATTTCCAAGAGTTAATAATTATGGTCTTTAAGTGAGATCAACAACACCTATTCATTCATTTAACTTTGTCACAAACATGTGACATAATACAAAAACTAAGGGCATACAGTGTAGAGACATACAAAGAACACACAGTGGCTGGAATGTTATATGACAACTACACGATAATAAACAGGACAGATGCAAGACTTGTAACAGCAAGATCGACTTGCTACAGGAAAAACATGTAGATTTTCACCGTGACTTTTACTACGGCCCGGTTTACAGTTTACACGCCGCACGCGTCAAAGTTCTGTGATCACAGTTGCAATTTTGCATCGTTAGGTCCAAAGTTTTAATACTGAATACCAAATTTTGTACTGAATATTAACAAGTTAGTGTTAATTAGTGTTACAGTTCCCTCCAGTAATTTCAATAAATCCTTTAAAACTTGGGGTTTGTTGTTTGAAAATTACTACTGTGATCACAGAAAATTTGATAGTGTAAACCTGGTCTAACTACTGGTTTACAGTAATGAAAAAGTCCCTGTACAAGGTGGTTGTCTTTCAAGAAGTGGCAAGAAATGACAAATTGTTGATTGAACTTGTTTCTCAGCCGCTGTTGAAATCTTTATCAATAGACTATTCTTTACAAGTTCATGACGTGGTTTGTAGAATGGTACCATGTCAAAGAATTTACGTGAATCATTGAGATGAAATCATCGAATACCGGCAGAAAGTTTTTGTGGTATCACAGCAAATTGGTATACCTAAGGGCTGAACCGCTAAATTATATTTCGTCTAGTGAGCTCTTTCCGTGTCTTGGATTAAGCTAGTAGATTTTTTGCGATAGAAACTGAAGGACTGTTCAGAACGCTTACCCTCGGTCTCATAGACATCCCTCTAGGCCTTCGGCCTCGGGCTGTATATATATATATATATAAATGCCGATTCAATTTAGCCGACATTTTAATTATTCACGCATTTTACTCAAGTTAGGTTACCCGTATTTTCATTTTATTAAACGTTTTCTTACAACCTTTTTTTTGAACGAGTTATTCGAAATATTTTAATAACACGAAAAATCACGTTTTTTATTTTAAAAAAAATTCGGCTTAATGAGAATTTTTCTAAACTTCTTCAATTTTTCCCTATAGCAATCATTCTGAGCAACTTACTAGAAATCTAATGTAAATAATATGTCTTAAAGCAGAAAACTTTACGAGTCGACGATGATCAGCGACTTAATACCGAAATTTTCTTACATACGTGCACAAACGTGCACTACAGTACTTTACCCAAGACGCACGAATTTTCATACGACAATTAGCCAAACTCATTGGGCCCTTGAGACATGTCTGTCACCAAGTTCTTCAGAGGCCCTTAAGTCCTTAAAACGACAGACATGAAAATAAAAACTCTTATCAACTTACCTAGAAGAACGATTTTACGCCAGTGGTAGGTTATGCATTAGCAAAATTTCTTAGAGGCACTTTATTTTCAATATATTTTTATTTAATCTATGTTTTAACTGTGATTTACTCATTGTACTGACGTTTAAACTGATTAACCATTATTAGTCATAGCTCTTCGCTGAGATGAAAAGCTTTTACACAAATAAATGAAGCAAACTAAGTATGAATACAAACAAGCATTATTTTACGATCTTGCTTTTAGAAGAAGCTTCGCGATTCTCATATTTCCTAGGAAATATTACCCCCGGGGGGGGGAAATTTCCTAGGAAATATGGCCAGGGGGGGGCAAATTTTAGGGGGGGGATTTCCTGGGACACCGGTCTTATAGATGAGACTGGAGACTTTTAATTCTACATAATATTATAGGCTATACAGGGTGTCTCAAAAAAAACGAAAACTATTGAAATCAACCGTAACAATGTAATTGTTAGAGTTTGTATGCATGTTAATCGTTGTGTTATACCCGTAACTTTATACATCTGCAATATTTGCAGTTATGTAATTCATTTAAGTTTTTCTTAGGTTTTCATGGTGAACAATGCTAATGTTAGGTTATACGATTGTTTTGTTCGTCTTCAAAGAATGGATTGATAATAATGTAAGTTAGTACGAAAGATAATTTCGGTTACGCAAAAGTGTAATTCTGACGCTAATTCAAATGCAAGCGATTCAAGCGAGTATGTATTCTATTCTCAATACAGTACATGCCCTATGAAGGCGAACCAGGGAGGCGACATAATGGTTGATATTAACGAGGGATGTCGATGGCGATGGCTTGAAACCGGTTAAAATCATCTAGCAGCCATAAGGCTGAATTGCATGATTATGTACACAAAAGATATTCTAACAACTATTTACAACATTATTAAACGTTACAGGTTTTTCAATAACAATTAGTACATACAAGTAAAAAATATCAACTACGTATAAATTTATCAGACTAGATATTATAAATGTATCTCTAAATCTATTAGTATACGGTATTTTGGAGTGTTAAAAAGAATGTCGTTTCTAAGATTATATTTCGATGTCACCTTAGGAGGTAGTCAATTACGAAGTTTATCAGTGATCCTCGTCATTCAAAATTGAGTTAAAAGAGGCTAGATATGATCAAAATGATAAAGTCGATTTCTAGTATGTAGCCTTTTTTCAGTGTGGTAGTACATAAAATACTTCGAAGTCAGACCGATGTACTCGAACAAATCGGACCCGCTGTTTTCGTGCTGACGGATCTTTAGAAAAACAATGCATGCTAATACCTCGTGTGTCGCCACTATTTGTGCAAGACTTCTTATTTGGCCCTCCATGCAGCAAGACAAAATACCTAGAATTTCTCTTTTTTCCCTCATTTGCACATAAATGATATTTGTCCTCCATATCCGCGTCATTTTGGGGGAAAAATCTGACAAACTTCCCTTGTTTTTTAAAAACAGGAATGAGTTTACAAAGTAGCTCGAAGTGTGTGTAAATACGAGATATGGAGCTACCCACAGCGGGGCTTTCCAACATTAAGTATCAAAAACGCAGAGAGAGTGAAAAGAGCAACTCAGGGTGTTCAAAAAGTTCACATCTACAGTAAAGACCAGAGTATTCCAAAGCAATGGAAAAAGTTCTTGAGCTGTGGGGACAATAAGGAGTCATTGGTCGTGTTTTTGCGCGAGCACTGGACTGACTGGAGTACCTACTGCTCGTCCCTAATGAAGAGTTTGGAGTCCTTTTACGTAACTTTAACAGACAAATGTTATTTGCTTCTCTCTGGCCCATCCTAAAGCGATACCATTCAAAGAAAAGAGGTTGCAGACCTTACATCTGATCACGAGGAAGCCGATACACGACTACTACTTCACTCAAGGCATGCAGCCGACGCACATAATCACATTAGAATCAAGTCGCCAAATACTGATGTAATTGTACTCTGTGTAGCAATGCAAAAAACTATTGACAAGAAGCTCTACCTGATGACAGGAAATGCGAACACATTTCGTGTTATAGATATTACTGTTATCTCAGACTCACTTGGAGAGGACTTACGTACATCCCTGCTGGGATTCCACGCATTTTCAGGTATTTTATCTTTATTGATATGAGCGAAGAGAGCTTTTAAAAAATATTTTTTGTATACGCAGGTGTGACACAACAAGTGCGTTCCTTGGCAAAGGGAAGCTGAAACCATGAAAGATTCTCATGGAACATCTAGAATTTAGTGCAGCATTCTCTAGGCGTGGTCACCTGCCCATCGATGGTGACCTGGTAAAACTATTTAATAAATTTGTATGCTTACCATATGGCGATGACGTCTCAAACAGTGTTGATGAGTGTAGGTACAACCTTTTCAAAGCGGGCAAGTGCTCTGATGAAGACCTTCCACCAAATAGTGACTGCCTAGACCATCATATTGCAAGATCGAACTACCAAGCTGCTTTTTGGAATCGTTGTTTATCGCCAATGTTGCTGCTTCCTCCTGCTGTAGGCAACGGATGGCAATTAGAATCAGATGGGCAATTACAAGTTTTATGAATGACCCGACCATCTGCTCCAGACTCACTAGAATTTGTGCAGAGCGAATGTAAGATGGGATGTAAGACCAAAAGATGCTCTTGTTTAAAATCTGAACTCAAATGTACAGAAGTGTGTTCCTGCTCAGAGTGCCACAACAAACCAAAAGTAATGGATGAACAAAATAACAGCAGAGTTTCAGAGGTGCCAACAAGCATATTTGTATTCAGTAAGTTGAGATTTATAAATTTGAGACGTTTTTAAGTAGACCCCGTAAAGTTTTTTTGTTTTTTTTATTTTCTGAACGAAACTAAACACAATTATTAGAGACCGGCCTTTAGTTTGACGTTATTAACGGCAAAAGCCAAAGTTCGTGTTTTAACTCGACTATATTTAAGTGTGCAACAATTTCGCGCGCAATAGGCTATTTCTGATGTATTTAGAAAAGCAGCTATTCAGCTTTGCCGTATGTGTTTCACGTTCACTGTATAAAATTTGATGCTTGAACGGATGATGAGGTGGTAAACAAAAGAGAATTTAAGGTTGGTTATAAAGTGGTTCTAATCATCATAATTTATTTAAGAAATAAACTATTAAAATTGCTTTGTGGCTTTACAATCCTATACGAAACGAGGATAAGTGGCAATTCCGGACTCCATAATTCAATTTAGCCCGTATTCAAATAAGGAAACTTTTGTGCTGAGAATTTTATCTGAAGCTCTATCAATTCAAATCGTGCTTGTAATCTCAAAGTCATATATCATTGTTTATACCATCACTACCACAATAGTTTGATAAACTTCTTCTGAGTCAGGAACAAATGTAGGTACTATTTCACTCATAATCTTGTATTTTCAGGGATTAAATGGTCAACAATGGTATGGTCAGCAGGCATCTCGAGCTGTCGATCAAGCCATCGGTCGTGCATTACGTCATAAAGAAGATTATGGAGCCATACTCTTTTGTGACGAGAGGTGTGTTTCTTAAACTTTAACATGGTCCAACAAACTTTGGATGAGAATGGACCAATTACATAATAGACCAACTTTTGATTTATGTGACAAAAAAGGAATTTCCGAAAAGTGCATACAAAACTTAGTAAGATTGCCAAGTTTGGCTGTGAAATATTGTAAAGTACCGAAGATATAGCCATGCGAAGTTGGTGAATTTTGTATACTTTTGTATTACGACCGAACGTGTGTAACTAAATTAGTTACACGCTTCCGGCCGTAGTAGAAATGTATACAAAATTGGCAACTTCGGATGGCTATATATTTCGTACTACTTGAGATTTTGCAACCAAACTTGGCAATTTAACTAACTTTGGTATGCTCTTTTTAGCTGTGGTTATTTATTTCCTGCTTGTCACCTAGATCTGAAGTTAGTCTATTATGCAAGTGGTCCATTACCGAAAACTCTGCCAAATGACCCTGCATATCCGTTCTAATCTGATACCCAGCTTCTGGTCTACGGGTACAGTAGCCTTATTTTGTTCAACGAATTTCCATCGGACTTCACATCTAAAATGCGTTTCCAGTAGTCAGACTTTGACCTGTTGGGGCGAACAAGATTTTTATTATAAAACATGTAAACAGCTTGTATTTCTATTGAGCAAAATAAGGCTACCCATATCCGTTGACTGCTTCAGGGTAAATTAAACTTTTAATATTTTGTGGGAGGGACGTCTTCAGTGAAAACGTGACTTTTCAGTCTCATTTTCTTAAATAATGAATGTCTAAACTGTCAATATCTAAACTGTTATAATCATGATTAGTCCTTGCACCCCCAAACCAGGTCGCTGACTCAATGTCTCGCTTGCTCACCAAAACTCGCGTGCGCAAAAGTATTAATTATCCACGTCAACAAAAGACCGCTCACTTGTCGAAATTTTTCGAGAGGCTCACATTTCGCGAATAGTTCGTTGCAAATTGTTTTCAAAAGCGCGTTGTTATATTGTGGTTGAATATTCTATATTGAAATTATCGAGAAAATATGTAAGTATATTTTAAGATTTTACGATTTCGGGTAAAAACACTGTGGTTTATTACATATATTTTTTTGTCTTAGTTTATTTTGCGTATTATTAAGTGGCTTAATATATAAAATATAAAGGGAGAAACGTGTTTCCACAGTTCTGCTTGTGTTTTGGAAGGAAGAGAATTTAGTTCACTTTCGAAAGCGAGGAAGTAAACTGGACGTTTTTATATTTGATTTAAGAGTGGAAATCCAAACCATACTAAAATATGGCAGCTTAGCGCAAAGAATACGCGTGCTAACTCATGCAGCTGTTTTGCTGCTGGCAGCCAATCGAGAAATTAACTTAAAGCGCCGCGATTTAATTCGCCCTGATTTGAACAAACAATATGGATCATTGTGTAACCCATCTGTCGCCATTTCTACCAACTTATTGGGCGATGATCTTAGCAAGGAAGTAGAGGAGGTGAGCAAATCTTATAAGCTTGGCAGTAAAGTCACTTCCGCACCACGTTTTGAGCCCTATAAAGTGTCCAGTGGACGAGGTATACGTGGACGTAGTCGATTTCATCAGAGTGCAGGACGCGGAAGAGCGAGGTCTTTTTTAGGCGGCGGCCGGGGGCTCACCCGTCCCCCATCCTCAATGTCCAAGACCAGCAAGAGTCAGTAGGAGTGACAAAACAGGTAGGTCAACGTTCTATTTCTTCTATCATTACCAATCAACCCACTTTTTCAGCTGGGGTTTAAAGCATTGTGTCAAGGCATGGACAGAAATTACTTCAGATCCATTTGTTTTGGATGCTGTTACACATTGCCACATTGAATTTATTCTTTACCTGACTCAGCCATTAGTAAATCTAGACCTTATTTTACTTTTAATTTAACGGAGCAAGAACTAATTGATTCTGAGATTGCCAAGTTCTTACAGAAAGGGATAATTAAGCAGTCCTTTTCAGAACCTGACCAAGTTGTTTCACCTATCTTTATTACCCCCAAGAAAGATGGATCTTCTAGAGTCATCTTCAATCTTAAAGGTTTAAATGAATATGTGTCCTATCATCATTTTAAGATGGATACTTTGGACACTGCTATTAAGCTCATGAGACTGGGTTGTTTCATGACTTCCATTGATCTAAAGGATGCTTATTATTCTATTCCGATTGCACCTGAATGTCAAAAATACCTGAAATTTATTTGGAAGGAAACACTTTATTGTTTTACTTGTTTACCTATGGGTTTATCTAGTAGTCCTAGAATATTCACTAAGGTTATGAAGCCGGTTTTTGCCACGTTACGGACCCAATTTTACATTACGTCGACAACTTTTTTTCTCGACTATTCCTGGCTTGAATTTGGGATGCATGAGTAGAACTTAATATATTATACGTACTATAAAACTTTATATAAACGTAATTGATTTACCTTCTGAATCAACCTGTTCTTTTATTTGGTGAGGTTACAGACTTTTACCACTTCAAGTCCCATACATTAATACAAAAAACCTTTTTTAGTGCTGGTAGTGTCCGGTGTTCATTTGACTACGCAAACGCGTCTCAAGTATCGAAGTATTCTGAGGTAAAAAATTTTTCATTATCAATTGAAAAATAAGTTTGCTTTTTATTAGTTCTATTACGTTTTGATTTCTTAAACAGTTAGGCAATTTTAGGTTGTATTCTAAATTAACGCATTAATATAATTCGTGACTCCAAACAAAGGAAATTACCCCAATCGATGTTGTAAAATCCATGAATTCTAGCAGGTAGTAGGCTATGGTTATGAGATATTGAAATGACACAAGTTATTATTTCGAAGGCGCGTCTTTGCTGTTTGAGTTTGAGAAGTCAGTTTCAGCTCTCCACTTAATTCGGACATCAGAATTGTTTTAAATTACCTCAAGACACGTTGAGACTTTGAAACTGATAAAGTCGCTTCTCTCGTATCTCCTATTACAATCTTAACATTGCTCGTTCAGCTGAATATGACGCCAATGATGCAGTGTTTATTTGAAATTTACCATTTCAGTTTTTACTCTTCTTTGACATGGAGTATTCCTATGATTGGTAAGATTTTATTTCTTTACGATTTCAGTCTTTAAAGAGCCTAGTTGGATGGTTTTTTGAACCATTTTTCGAACAACATTTAGATTTTAGGTTCGCAATGCATCTAAATGAATATGAACATTGTTTATCTTCAGAAGCTTCAAGCTTTATATTGAAAACTGGCACGTGCAAAGGACGCCGGAGTTAACGCCAGAACAGGCGTCTTGTTAGGTATTTGTTTGAAAAATTATAAAAATGAAATGATGATCTGCTCTGAAGTAAATAGTCATGCCGACTCATGCAGAGCCTGAGCAGAAATGTTTCTAAACTTCCCAGCAATGCACTAAAACACTTATTTTGATTAGCTACTGGTACTGGTTTTCATATAATATACATAATTCCCAAAAAAATTGGAATAATGATACCCACATTTACTTGCATGTTGTTTGCAGGTTGTAGCAATTACTGTTTTCAAAGCAAAATATGACAAAACACTTTTTTGGCTTATTAGGCTCAATCACATCATGTGCTATTTAAAGTAGAATAATTGAGAAATGTAGTAAACCTGAGAGTCAAAGGCCAAGTACTGTAGCTTTATGATTTGCAGAAGAATTACACTCCACTCCTTTATAAATATTGGAAAATGTCATATTTTTATTAAACTTATTTAATCTCATTATTCTCATATGTAAATTAAAAACCTTTATGCATATGAAAACTATACCTTTCGCAAAATCGACGTCTAGTGCTTTTTTGCGTCACGCTTTTTTTGAATTTTCTTTAAATAAACCTTGCGAAGCTTTGAGATTCTTACAGACTCAACAGTGAAACATTTTGCCTTCCGCAGAAATCTTTAAAACAGCACAGGCTTGGCAACAGAACTCTCAGTTAAGACAAAGGTCCACTGATCTGAAAATCACTGGATAACTCATGTTTATGACTTAAATGTCTTTACTCAGTCGCGACCTCATTACTTATTTGTTGGTACAGTTAAAGCTAAGAGGGGCAAATACAGACTATAATTTTCATCCAGTGAATAGGTAAACGTTAAGTTTTCAAATTCGAAGAAAACAATTAATAACCATGAGCAAAAATAATTAATGTTTCATTTTAAAACTCCAGGAACAACAAATAAGAAAAAAAGACATAAGAAAAAAAATGAAACGAAGAAGTTGAGTAAAAAGTCTGCCAAAGCTTGAACTACAACTGGGACGTAGATAAATCCGATCACATACACATTTCAAATACTTGTATATTTTGCACCATTACACATTGCGACGACGAAAAATAATAAAAAAAACAAAAACAAAACAAAAACCGAGGCGAATTTTCAACTCCGTCAATGACGCCGGAGTAATAAAATTACTTTAAGGCTAAATTAAAGGCTGAATTACGTAATTTTTACAGTTAATCAATCATTAAAATTATAGCTATATAACTATTGCTGAGAAACATTAAGATTATTGATATAAGTTAATGAAATAATTTCATTTATAAAATAAAATCGAACAGAGAGGCTATAACTATTGAGTTTAATTTCTTCAGGTATAATAATAACTATATAGCTCTTCTCCAGCCGTTCCAAATTGTTTTTCAAGTATTGAGGTAGCGCATTGTAAAAAACCGGGACATAGTCAATGACTGATCTAATGCATGATATGTAGAAGGAAGCCAGAGCTTTACACGGAACACTTGCGCCTTTAAGTTGCTCAAGTAAATCACAAGTAAATAGGGTCTTTTATTAACCTTTTTGACGACTTCGTCTATGTGAGGTTTCCATGTTAAAGTATTATTAATGGTGAGACCCAAGAGTTTGATTTTATTAACAACTTCTAACTCTTTTCCATTGAATACAATTGGATCGAAAGGTCTCTGATATCCAATTGATGACGCTATATGCACTGTTAATTTTATGGTGTTGATTTAGCACCAAAAATGGTGCTAAACAAAAAGGTACAAAATGACACGGTTTCGAGTGTCATTTTAACACCGCCCTTTGAGGTGTCAATTCAGCACTTCGGTAGGTGCTAAAATAGCACCACTTTTTGGCGTCATAATAACACGAATACAAAGAAATAAGTGCTAAAATAGCACTACATTTGGGGTCAAATTGGGTGAATTTTGGAGTTGTTTTAACACTTTCATTTTGTGCTAAAAAGCTCTTTGGGTACTAGTTTTGCTTATAAAGCACCCCTATTCTAAAATTGTACAGGTATTCTTCTAAATTCTGCATCACAAAAGGCACACAAATCAGTATCACATCATAAATATTTATTTCGTTTTCGCTTATTTACATCTATTTCTTTCGTTTAAATATACAAATGTTCATATCTTTCATAATCCTCTGTACTGAAATACGCTTCTTCGCCTCCTGCGTTTTCCTCAATAAGATGACCTCAAACAGAGCGTACACATTCGAGACGCCAGCTGGATACTCCATGTTAAAGACGTAAAAACTACCGAGCAGGAGCACCAATGCCATGGTTATCCGGTCGCGGTTTCCAACTGATAATTGCAGCCATATTTGCCCTTCAACTGCAATAAATAGCGGATCCAATTGCGCAAGATCCCCGGAACCAATCAGCCTTGGGAATGTTGTCTTCTTTATCTCTGCGTCAATCATGTCATCGTCCTGCAAATATAAGACACCCCAGCTATAGTACCGTGTTTTTCTAGCCTTGTTGATACTACAAGTTCATTTCACAGTAGGAAAAATGTCTTGTTTAAAACACCGAAATGAAGAATGCAATCATCTTGTATTTCAAGGTATATAATTGAAAACAAGACAAGTGATTAAGACTGTCAATTTTTGCCCATACTTCAAAGTAATAACCAACATTCTGTCTGGAAATGACAACTGAACATGACTTTTTGAAGCATTAAAACATAGCTTATAGCCAGTATGCTGTAACATATTAAAAATACATATATATTTTAGAAAATACTTACAGTACAAACTTTGAAAAATAACATGTCTGCTGCCTTCTCTTTCAACATATCTTGCAACATCAAAGCTGCCACAGTGCTCTTTATTTCTGCCAGATGAAATTAAAATACTGATAAACTCTCTGCCCTTTAAAAACACTAATACAGTGAATAATCACTTGTAAACCATACAAGTCAAGACTACTAAAGAAAGTGTTTCAGTGCAAGTTGAGAATAAGCTGGAGGAAAATTTGAGAAAATGGAAATTGCCAACTACATGTAAACCAGAAACTTAGGGTTAATTGACCAACATACATACCCGATTCTTTATCTGGGTCATCCACCAGTGCCCTCTCCACTCTCTCCTTAAGGGTTTTTATGCTTCTCTTGCTGTAACACTTTGAAGCATACTCGATTACCTTTCCTTCCAACAACTTTAAGTGGCTTGCCATTTCCCGCACTAATTTTTGGTCAGACAAAACCCTTCCAAACTCTGCCTTTACCTATAAAAGAGTGATCAATAATTAATAAACATGATAATGTTTAAAGACCAAGTATCTTCACACAGAAGAATGAAAGTTAACTTCAATCTTTCATTCCAACTTGTCAACATGAAATTACTGCCAAGTTTAGCATTGTGAGCACAAAATAGTATAGCCAGCTAACTAAAAAGAAAACGATTTGCTAAGTTAACAATATTACCTCAGAAATTAACTGAAGAGCAGGGTATTCGTCCAGAATTTCTTCAACCCTCTTTGCTTGGTTCGAACACTGGGAATTGTTGTGTACCCTACTTCAAATTGTGCGTATAATCTTTTCTCCAGTTGTTAGCAAAAATCAAGTGGCATATCTAAAAGTGCTAACACAGAAGCTATTAGAAAACTTCAAAGAGCTGTTTCCAGACTGCAGTATCATCCCCAAGATGCATTACATGGTTCATATGCCAACAACAATGCTTCAGTGAGTTAGAAAAAAATAATCTGCTACTGGCTCTGGAATCTATGTATATAATGCTTAATTGCATGCACTATGTTCCACGCACTTGCTTACTTGCTTAATTATGGCTTGTTATAAAAACCCAGGTTAATTAAATCTTCCTTACATTTATTATCTTGTTTTATCAGACTAGGCCCACTTGTGCGAAGCTGGTGTATGCGATATGAAGCCAAACATCGCTATTTTAAGAAGCTGGCTGTTGCATTGGGTAACTTCATCAACTTGCCATATTCTTTGTCAAAACGGCACCAAGAAGGTGTTTCTTATCGGCTGCAATCTGGTGAAGGAGGATGCAGTTCCTTTATTGACAAAGGAATTGAGGTTGGACCAGGTATGATGTGCATAAATTTAGTAACTTTGTTGCTAGTTATTTTTAATCATTTTATCACCCCACTAACACACTGTACTTATTGCATAGGTAAGACATCCTATGTTGGTGATTTGGAATACCACAAACTTATAGAAAATGAAATCCTGGGTGTTGGCAGACAAACTTCATTGTATAAGTAAGTTGCTAGTTGCTTGGTGTACAAGATATCAAGCTTATATTGTTTATTTTGAGAACGTGGGTTGAATACTTTTTTGATTCACTGTATTTAGCAATTTATTTAGTTTTCAACAAATTTTTGCTTGAAGGGGTCTCTTATTTAATAACTGATTTTGTTTTGTAGTGCCAAGTGGTTATCAGTTAATGGGACAAAATATAAACCTGGAGCCATTGTTCACATTGGATTTGACGAAGATGAGTTCCCACAGTTCTGGGAAGTGAAAATGATTTGCATTGTTGACAACAATGTTGCCAAGGCAATGTTCATTACTACAAGAATAGATACATCGCAATTTTCTGAACATTACCAAGCATATGAAATTGCTACTGCCAGGGAGAAAACCACCAGAATTTTTTACATTAGTGACTTCACATGTTATTTACCCTTAAATAGAATCAAGCCATTTAGATCTGAGGCAAATTTTGTTTGTTTAAGATTTGAAATTGATGATGAATAATGTATTTGAATTTTGTAAATACCGGTAATATAAATTCAAAGCCTTGAGATTAGACTGAGTATTAATAAATCTGCGTTCTATCATATTCTAATTTTTTGTATAACCTCATTTACCCAAAAGTCTACATTTTATTCCTTAAAAATTTGAGGCGAAGTATCGAATCTCTATGTTTGGGATTAAAAGCTTTGTAAAAGGCGAGAATAAAAAAATGTAAGACTAAATTGCACCCTTTCTTTTGCATAGTTATATAAAGGCATCTTAGACTTTGCTTCTTACAATTGCTACTCATCATTTTATATTCGGCCGAATCTGCTCAGCGATAACATAAATAGTGATGAGATACTTAGAAATTGTGATATTTCGTCTACATTTTCCTCTGTATCAACCTATATCACTCCTTCGTTATCCGCCATTTTGAATGCGAAAAAGTGCATGTCGTGCCAATATAACACCCACAGAAAGTAGTGCTTTTTTGACACTCTATCCAGCGATGTAGCAGTGTTATTTCAACACTTTTAAAAGGTGTTAAATGTCAAGGGTGTTAAAGTAGCTCTTCTAAATAAACTCCCCAATTTATGGTGCTAAATTAACACCTAAATCGGTGTTAGATTAGCACTTCTTATTTAACACCTCAGCAACGAGTCAAACTAACACCTATGAAGGTGCTATTGCAACACTCTAAAATTAACAGTGTGGTAATTTCAACTCTGATAGTTTTTGGATCAAAATTGAATGATTGACAACATCAAATGCTTTTCGGTAATCGAAGAGGATTTTTCTTACAACGGCACCATTACCGTCAGTGGTGGTGGACCAGCGATGGATCATGCTGATTAATACAATAGTAGTGGAACTTCTATATAGGAACTGCACCATACTGATTTGGGTCGATGACTTTGAAGATTGCTGGTTTCACATAATCAACGACAATAAATTCCTCAGCGACTTTAGAGATACCATGCAGCGGTAAGTGAAATAGATCTTAAATCTTTCTTTGGATCTTTTACAATTTTTGTGTTTGGCAAGGGTGTATTATTGGCCATTTTCCAAGTGGTAGGAACACGTTGCTCTCCGTATGAGTTGTTGAGGATAATTGAGATTGCAAGGGCTGGGATATGTGAATAGTCTTTAATAGGCTTTGATATGTTTAGAAAAGTTGCCATTTCCTCCAACGGAAATTTTGGTAACGGACATTCTAGTCTAAAAATGTTTTATTCATTTCATTTGTTTGATCTCTTGGTGTAAGGTTGGAAAACGTTTCAACATTGGCTAAACTTATCAGTTTCCGTTTGGTTACAAGGTTTGAGATACGTTTAATTTCAGACCACCATTTCTTCGGGGTTTTTTCCTTTCAACTTATGCATATTTAGTTGATAATATTTTGCTCTACATTATTTTCGCTCCCTAGCTGTTAACTAAATCCCTGTACTTTTAAATATCGCCGATTTAATTCCATGAGTAGCAAAGGCTTGTTGTCTTTTCTTAATGAGCGATTTCAATTTATTGTTCATCCATGGTGCATCTGTGGCGGACACCGTTTGATTTCTTTACTTGGCATCGAAAATTCAAGGCCGGTAAAAACCACGTTGTAAAACTGATGTATTCCACATTTCTTCACAGTTGTTCTGATTGGAGGTTGGGAATAATTGATTGCCATTTTATAGAACTTAAATATCTACCAAATTCAGCTCTGATTGACGATAGTCTCGTTTTGTCATAACAATCTTCTTATTTAGTTTGGGACTTTTGACACATGAAGTCATGAACGGGGCTAATTGCCCCTTTTGCCTTCCTCTGGGCGGCCTGGTCAGTCATATATTATGCTGTACCAGTCTTCTATCGCGCTCTTCAGAGATATTTAATGAATGACCTTGTATTTTTGGAAAAAAGAGCGATAGCAATTTTAAAGCCAGGAGTGGATTATGGTTCAGCTTGTGAAACTTTGAATGTAAGACCAATGGAAGAATATCATAACCTTTTATGCGAGAATTTGTTCAAGAATATAGTCAAAGATCCGGAGCATAAACTTCATAATTTGCTTCCACCGTTACATCAACCGCATCATGACCTTAGAAATGAACGTAAATTTAACATACCACACTTTCATACTGATCGTGCCAAGAATTCTTTTATACTTAAGATGGCAGCTAAAACGTAACTCTATATTCTATAAAACTCTATGTTCGGTTTGAATACTGGAATGCATCTGAATTTGTTTCAAACCTTCTTTACTTGAAAGACTTTTCATGAAATAGAGAAAATGGGCTACTCGGGGTTGGTGGAGGGGGTCAGGGTGGCATTAAGCTGCACTGGATGGGCAAATGCCTCCCCCAGTGACTTGCGTGGACTGGCGGTGTGGTTATCAAACAGAGCAATAACATGAAGTATTCAAAAATCATAAACCACCGCTATAGCACAGAATACCTACCAGAAGTGGAACTCTATACTATTTTTTCGTAAGTGTGATTCGTCACTTAGCAAGTGCATTTTTTTGAGGTAGTCACCCCCCTGCCAATACTAAAAATTGGCTTGATTTTAGACAGTGGCAGGGGGGTGACTACCTCAAAAAAATGCACTTGCTAAGTGACGAATCATGACGAATCACACTTACGAAAAAAGTACAGGAGTTCCACTTCTGTAAGGTATTCTGTTGCTATAGATTTTGAACCAGACTGAGGATTCGTATTTACAAAAATTGTTGGTATTTGGATAAAAAAATGCAAAGATAATGCAAAAACATAAAAATAATTCAACCAAAAAGATTCTAAAATATATATTCTATAATAAAAAAGACCCTCTTGAGTAAAACTAAAGGTTGCAGATGAAAGTGGAGATTGGAGTTGGATAATATTATGATAAAGAGCGGACTTAATAATTCTGGTGGATAACGGTTGAAAAGCTTGGTAAGTGTTAATTTTAATGTTTTTTTACTCCTCAAAAGTTCAAGATTCCATTTTTAACTATGATTTGGAAAGTTAACGATGCCCTTTAGGATGCATGATTAAGAATTTTATTTAACCGGCCCTCGAATTCAATTCGGATAGAAAAAAAAGCATATGTGTTATTTGGAATATATTTTTCTAAGAATGCAATCTGATATTGTAATAATCTCAATGATGTGGTACGTCTGCTTGAAGTTTTCTGTACTTTCTTACTCAATATTTATTTAATAGTTTAATAGTATGCATGGAAAAAGGCATCTCCACCTAAATTGTGTTCATGAATTTATATGTCATTTTACATAGGAGATTAAAATTTTTTTTAGTACAATAGACTTTGGCAATTTAATATAGAATAGTTAAACAAATATATAAATATGGGATAAATAAACCAGGACTACAGGATTTATTATAATTTTGTACATTCCTTGTGGTAAACAGTCAAATATGAATCAAAAATTCAAGAATTATTCTACATATGTGGTCATGTGTCTGATATATATGCCTATTATACTATTTGACATGCACTATATATAAATATATATATATATATATATATATATATTAATATATATATATATATATATGTAATAAAATATTCGAATTCTAATTAGAATTGAATATGATTACATAGCATAGCATAGCATAGCATGGGATGCCTATATCAGCACAATATTTTTTTCCGATTTGACCATATCTATGCACAGTAGCGGGACAGTTGGGGTGTTTATCAGGATGGGATATCTAATTAATCAGGATGAGAGATTTTTACAGTTGTAATTTTATGAACAGTGGGGTGAGACATCTATGAATCAGCAGAGGGATGTTTCCAATTTTTGCCAGCGTTATTCCTTAGGGAGCGCTGAAACCTAAATTTAATCAAATTTACGTCAACGTAATTTTCAGTGACGAAAATTCACATCAGTTAGTCAATTAGTTCTAGTCAGTAAGTTAGTCATAGCGTAATCTCCGGGCGTCTTTCGAATTATTTTCGTAATTATTTATTGTACATATTCAGTGATAGGAAATATAGGTTAAAAGCCTAGGGAGAGGTTAGGCGTGAAATATACAAATATTTCTGTCAGATGATATGCATGAACTGAGCAGCGCGCCGCGGTTTATGTACATTACTTTACACTACGAGTGTTTTGCCCGATCCTTTTCAGAAAGTATTAAACTTTTAAATGTTGACATCATAAAGTAACACCTTTCTACGAACCGAAGAAACACATAAACGGTGTATTTTGTTGAAACGTGTTACTGTGAAATTGTTCCAGCTGCCATGAGCTATAATATAATTTAATACTGAAAAAATCGCGGCAAATATAATTTGAGTACTTTTGAGTAAAATGAAAAACAATATCAGTTAAAATTTTACTCGATTCGTGATTCAGCTCTTAGTTGTAATTGAAGTAGAACTATGCTTCGTCAACTGGCCTCGCTCGTATATAATTGATTCCGAGTTATGTCTATCCTAGCACTCGCGATTACTAGATTTTTAGATTTCTAGATTTTTAAAGATTTGGGTACGTAGCAGATGTGACTACCCTGTCCTAGAGTATCTGCAGGTTGCATGGGTTATATCAGGACACACGTCCAGTGCTTAACCTCGAAACTTTGCACTATTCGGCTTCGTTCTCTAGTTCTGCTTATACATTTATTTAATGCATGTGCATTTTTTGTTTTTAGTTCAAAAAGAAAGAGAACCGTTTGATCTGGCCAATTTCAACATGTATTCGGAATTCATCTTCTAAAATACAACTGGTATGTTGTTAGTATCATTTGCTGCCAACAAATTTTTATTGCATGTTCTAAGTGTGAACCAAACTGAAAGTGAAACTAGGTATCCAAGGATAGTTCAAAGTTATATAGATAGTGCTAAGCAACCAGACATTTGTCCCAACATAAACGTTTTTGACTTATGCCAGTAAAAATATAAAGAACTAGGTTAAACATTACGCTTTATCAAACAGGAGATTACTCAAAGTACTTAAATTACGTTAGCCGCGATATTGTAATACTAGATTATAATTTTAGTTGCTCATGCAAAGCGGGCGCTATTTTCTCAGTTTAGTATCATAGGGTTCGGCAAAAACACCATGTCTCATCTTTTCGTCAAACAACTTTGACTACATGAACTACATGTATATGATGGCAACAACTGATCCGTCATTTCCAAAGAATAGCCAAAATAGTTGCGTTGTAAATAATGGAAATAAAAAGCGTGGTAAATATTTTGTCTATGATGTGAATACAAAGCAATATACTTATTAATCAATACTGTATACGACCAAAGGAAAAGGGATGGATGATAAATAAATAAATAAAACAAGTTGAACTGATTTAAAAACGTTACATTTCTGATCATGTACAAAAAAATACTATAAGGGTAAATCAAACTACCCCCCAGAAAGTTTATACTATGACTGACTGACTAACTGTCTGACTCGTCTGAATTTTCGCCACTTAGGACAAAGAAACTTTGCCCTAAAAAATCATGCAGTCCCCTCGATTGTTCACATGCAAGCTGTATTTTCATCAGTGTAATTGGTGAATCTGTCATACTCTTTCCTTGTTCGAGCGGAATGGCTCGAGGGGCGAGGGATACGAAACATATCAATCTCGTTCCCCGAACCCGCAATTTCCTCAGGAAACAAAGGCTGTGGGATAATCCAGATCGGAAAGCCAAAAATCCTGTCGCCTCGTTAGAAATGTCATTTTCGAACTTCTGAGCAAAGTCAAAATCACTCGTGACACGGATAGCTAAGTGGTCGAACTAATCGAGAAAGTGATTTCATTTTCCGTTGCAAGTGAGTTTATGTAGTGGTTTCCGATCTTGTTTCAACATTTCATTTGTTAAATTGCGAAGGATGTGCAAAGGATTTTAGGCGATTATTGAGCTGGAGCTAGCTCTGTATCAGTCAATATGCCAGAATTGCAGCAAAATATAGTGTTAAAACTGGGAAATGAAATACATACATGATTTAAGGAAATCTTCTTCATTTTAGATCAAACTGGTGGTGCATTAAGGATGTTCGATATGGGGGTAATCGCGAGAATATTCCCTGACATCGTCGTTCTCGATATCGGGACGAACGACTTAGCTCTTGTTGAATTTTGAAATACATGTATATTCTCCGCTTCTAACGCTCCCCTTAATACAATACTTCTCTCTTTCTGTCCTTCTATATTTAGCCCCCTTGGCCTTGTCCGATTGTCAATCAGGAGGTGTGTCTACAACACTACATCCCTACTTTCCTTTAAACGTACATGCAATCTGTCCAATATCAACCTTAATTACTTTTACTGTTCATGTATACCCTAATGTATGTTCGATAATCTAAAAGTTTATTAAGTTCGGATTTATAGGATTTCCATACTGTTCGGTTTGAATGCGATTTCTTGTCGATCTTCGCAGTGTTGGTGTCTCCGATTTTCAGCTGTTATCTGAGTTCCTTTCCGTTCGATTATTATATTTGGTCCCAGTTCGAATTTTGTTATGAATTTGTTTCTCTTTCTCTGTTTAAGTATGACTTTGTCCCCCACTTTTGGTGCCGATGGTTTTGCATGTCTCCTTTCATTTGCGTATTTTCTTCCTTTTGTTTTTGCTTTTGCATCGTTCGCCTTAGCTTCCTTGTGTCGGTTTACTACTTTATCTTTCGGGTTTAACATCGGCAACGTTCCTCGCACAGGTCAGTTGAAAAGGAGTTGAGCTGGTGGAATGTTCGTTGAGCAATGAGGTGTGGTCCGATAACTCAGCAAAAACCTGGAGAGTTCTTGTACCCAGTTGCGATTCTCTGCTCGGGCCGTTCTTATTGCTTTGCTGAGGGGTTTCATAAAGGCCTCAGCTTCGGAATTTCCTTGTGGCCACTCTGGCGTCGATGTCTCGTGCTTTATACCCAGTTTTATTAGCTATGTTTTAAAATCATTTCCATTAAATGGCGGTCCATTGTCTGATTTGAAGGTATGAGGGATTCCATGTCGTGCACAAATCGCATCTAATTTTGGAATTAGTGCTTTAGCTGACGTGCTGTTGATTATCTCTGCCTCCGGGTATCGGGAGTATTCGTCAATCAAAACGATTATGTATTGTCCCACGGGAATTGGTCCGTAAAAGTCGGCGTGGATGGTTTGCCACGGACCTTCCGGCATTTCTAGTGTAAGCAAGGGTTCTGGTCGGTTGGGAGGTCCATTGGCTTGGCATGGCAAACATCCGTCAATCTCCTTTAGTACTGCTGTGTCCATACTTGGAAACCAGGCATATTGGCGTAGCAAGGCTTTTGTTTTTGCTAGTCCTTGATGGCCGGTATGAGCCAGTCTAACCACCTGCATTTGTAGAGCTGCTGGTATGATGATCCGTGTGCCTCTCAGAATTACCCCGTTGGTGTTGTCTATTGTGATTTCGTCTTTGATGTTTACGAAGGGTTTTACTAGTTTAGCAGTCCAATCACCGGACAAAACTGCCTGGTGTACTGCCACGAGACTGGGATCTTTGGAAGCGTGTTCTTTTATAACCTTTAAAGGTATTGCCGCTTCAGCGTTCTCATATTCTTCGGCAATACTATGCTTTGGCACGTGTGACTGTAGATGTCGGGATAGGAAATCTGCTGGGTTGTCGCAACCCTTCTTGTAGATTACCTGAAAGTCATATTGTTGTAACCTTAAGAGCCATCGTTCGATTCTGGCAGGGAGTCGAGACAGAGGATTGTTATAGATCAGCTGTAGTGGTTTGTGACAGCCTCGTACCCAGGCGCTTTAGTAGTAAAAAAAATTGTTGCATTCAGTTATTGTATAGAGGTCTGCTAAAAAAAACGCGAGCGCACGGGGGTGCTTGGGGTGGTTTTGCCAAATTTAGCGCCTGGCAGAAAATGAATTCAACATGGAAACAATCAAATGAATAAACAATATAGCTAATACAATACAATATAATTATATACTATAATTACTTGAATTAGATCCAGGTTTTTACAGATATACCGGTTTTTAAAAATGTTTTAGGTTGATTAATATTATGTTACAAATTATATCCGATAAGTATCACGTATGGAATCAATTTACTTTTCAATTCATTTGTCGCCATATCGCGTTGAATTCATCATCGAACTCGCTAAAACAAACCGTCCCAAGCACCCTTGCGCGCTTGCTTTTTTTAGCTGAACTCTATACAATACCTGTTTGCAACGTTATATATTTTAGTATTAAAGCGCCTGGGTACGAGGCTGGGTTTGTGATCTGTTATCAGCGTGAAGGGAGCCCTGAATAGGTACAGATGAAAATGCTTGATTCCCCACACGATAGCAAGAGCTTCCTTCTCCGTTTGGAAGTAACGTTTTTCCACCTGAGAGAGAGCGCGACAGGCATAGGTAACAATATTGGAAGCATTTTGCTGTGGATCCTTCTGAGTTAATATCGCGGATAATCCCGCGGGGCCGGCGTCGACTAATATCGAGGTCTCTTTAGAGGTGTCAAAATGGCTCATGACAGGACTATTGAGTAGAGCCTGCTTCAGTTTGTCGTAAGCTGTTTGGTGTTTATGTGTCCATGTAAAATGTGCATTCTTTCGTGTTAATTCGCGGAGTGGTTCAGTGATAGTTGCATATAGTTTATAAATTTAGAGCTTATGTTGGCCATTCCCAACAAAATTCTTACTTCACTGACTGTTTTCGGTTGTTGTGTGTTTGCAAAGGCTTCGATTTTCTTAGGGTCTGGGCTGACACCCTTTTCGGTAAAGATAAGTCCGAAGAATTCGAGGTTCTTTTTAAGGAACTTCCATTTCTCGAGATTTAAGGTAAAGTTGTGTTGTTGTAGTCGGGTGAGACACTCCAGAGCACGGTCGTGGTCTTCCCTGGTGTTACCAAATACAATGATGTCATCCGCAATGTTCTTTATTTCTTTGATGTCCTGGAGTACTTCCTGTAAGGAATGTTGGAAAAGCTCGGCCGCTGCGTTGGTGCCATAGTTTAATCGCTTATACCGAAACAGTCCCAGATGCGTGCAAAAGGTCGTGATATTTCGTGACTCAGGACTGAGTTCTAGTTGGTGGTATGCTTGGCACAGGTCAAGTTTTGAGAAGAACGAAGCTCCGTTGAGTTTCATGGAGACCGATTCAGGAGATGGTATTGGATGTCTCGTTCGCTTGATGGCTGTGTTCGTGACACGCATCTCGACACATAGTCGAATGTTGTTGTCTTGTTTTTTGAACAATAACCACTGGGGAAACCCATTCTGTTGGTGTATTTTCAGGCACTTTCTCAATTATATCATCATGCTCTAACTTTCTTATTTCATTTTCCACTTTTTGGCGTAGATGGAATGGTACCCGTCGCTGATGTTGTGCCACCGGGGTTATACTTTCGTCGATGGATAATTTAACTTGCTTCAGGCCACATCGTCAACATATCGTTTCCAAAACAAAAGTTTGACCGGACTAGAGGACAAAGCTCTTTGCTCGACATCTTCCATTACTAGGTTAGCAATTACTGGCGAGACTGGGGATCCCATCGCTGTCCCAAAAACCTGCTGGTAATAGTTGCTTTCGAAAGTGTAATCATCGGTGTAAAGAACGAAAAGTATTGCCTTATAGTTTAAGATTCAAACATCTAATTCGGAGTAGAAAGGGATACAAACTCATGGAAAATACTGGTTTTTCCTTCTTGAGATTACGTATAGATGATTGTCACCATTCTATACAGCGTTTGGGCTCTGAATGGTTGCGTTTTTTTGGCGAACTTTCTGAAACGTTGGATAGTTCTGAAGCCCCTTGGGTTGAAGATTTTTGTCGTTCTAAGGAACGCATACTTTCCCTCAAACAGAAAGAGAAACATGACAAAAAATTGTTACGTTTGTTGGAACATAAACCACCGTAACACTCAGATTCGGCTCTTAAGAAAATATGGGTTAAAAACCTATCTACTAAGGAGCTAACGGATATTGAAAGGAAAGGACTAGAACATGTTCTTAAGTTTGCTATTGCAGCGAGGCGAATTCCAATAGCTGAAATTGTCGCTTCGGTTGAAGAAGGAATTTTTCTCCTTAACGACGAAACTAAGCTGACGGTAAGAGCTGAAGTCAGTAGCATCCTCAGACGTGCTAAGGCTCCCCCGAGAAATATTGACAGTAACGTATTTAAAGCTTTGCTTTCTTTAAAGAAAGATCCGGACAGGGTTGTGCTCTCAGCAGATAAAGGCAATTGTTGTAATGGACAGAGAAAACTATCGCGAGAAAGCGAGTGCTCAATGACAAAAACACCTATAGTGTCCTTAAGTCTGACCCAACTGGTAAGACTGGTAAGAGAATTGAACAAACGCCTATTACTCTTTAAGAAAGCTAACAAAATTAGCGAGGTCACTTATAAATTGTTGCGTAGTAGCGATCGTTTATCTCTGCGATTCTATGATTGCCGACGATTCATAAGTCGGGAATACCTTTGAGACCTATCGTGACTTTTGTCAATTCCCCCACTTATAATCTTTCGAGGTATTTGGCTAGAATATTGTCTCCTACTCTTGGGAATACTGTCTACACAGTAAAAAACTCCACTCATTTCGCGGAATTTATTAGAGGTGAAACTCTAAACGCAGACCAAGTGCTCGTGTCGTTTGAGGTCGTTCCTTGTTTACCAAAATCCCTGTCAATCTTGCCATCGAAGTTGCTGAAAAAAAGACTCACAGAAGATGTTTCTTTATCACAAAGAGCATCGTTGCCTGCGGAGGATACAATCCATCTTTTATGCTTTTGTCTCAATACGACTTATTTTTCGTTCGAAGGCAACTATTACCAGCAGGTTTTTGGGACAGCGATGGGATCCCCGGTCTCGGCAGTTATTGCTAACCTAGTAATGGAAGATGTCGAGCAAAGAGCTTTGGCCTCTAGTCCGGTCAAACCTTTGTTTTGGAAACGATATGTTGACGATGTGGCCTCTGCGGTTAACAAAAATGAGATCAATAATTTGTTGAAACATTTGAATTCTATTGAGCCATCACCATTCAATTCACTGTAGAGCGCGAGAGTGAGGGAAAGTTGGCTTTTTTGGATACTTATGTTCATAGAAATATGAAGGGCAGTTAGAAACTGACGTTTACCGTAAACCTACACATACGGACAAATATCTATCCTTCTACTCACACCATCCAAAAAGTCATAAAAAGTCGTTGCAAAAACTTTGTTTCAAAGAGCTGAATCGTTAACATCCAATCGCGCTGCTTGGGACAACGAGCGTGATTATGTTCTCAGTGTACTGAGAGAGAACAATTATCCACGAAACTTTTTTAATGATTGTCTAAAATCCACGAAACTTTTTAAATGATTGTCTAAAATCCCTGTCTCGACTAGATTCAATTCCTCAGAGGGTGATTCCTCAAAAACAGATTTTGCTATTGTCCCAAACAATCAGGGAATTGCAGAACCAATCATGAGGATCCTGAATAATTGTGGTATAAAAGTTGCCTTAAGACCCTTTCAGACACTGGGACAGATTTTCGCGAAACCCTAGGATCGCGTAGCGACTAGACAAAAAACTCATGCTGTATACTCTATACCATGTGGTGATTACGAGAAAGAATATCTAGGTCAAACAAAACGCCAGTTCGGGACACGTTTAAAAGAACATCAAAAGGCCGTTTCGAACTTAGACAGTTCAAAATCAGCCTTGGCGGAACACGTGTGTCAAACTAACCATAACGTTGGGTGGAACGATTCAAAAGTAATGATCGTTATGGACAAATATACCACTAATGATCGTTATGGACGAAGGCGTTGTTTGGAAGCCTGGCATATTAATGCGAGTCTTTGTGCCCTTAATAAGGATGACGGAAGCTCTTTGCCAAAAGGATATTTACATCTGATTTATAGATGACGTCATTTTAAGAGTATATAAGGAACCGAGTTTAAACATCAGATCACCCCTGATGAAGACACTAGACGGAGTGTTGAAACTTTGGGTCGTGAAAGTTAATATTTGTGTGGTGATTACTTTTATTTATTAAAACCAGAGTAGCGATAATTACGATGGATTATATACCTGGTTGCCGTGAACTCATTAACTTCAATCTCAAAATCTCCTAGCCATGTTCGCCATCGAAGCGCTTGATTTCCTCTGATTTCTTCGTCAGGATTGAATGGTGGCATTGGAGTCACCAACGAAGCCATTGTCGTTTATTTAAATTTCTATCCTCGTCGCCATTGTTCAATTTTGAAATACATATATTATGCCGGCGATACTGCAGATTAGATTCGGTTTACTCCGAAATTGAGCACCGCGGTGAGTTTTCGTTATAGTTTTAAACTGGCATTAAAACTAACTGTGTTAAACCATGTTCAACCCGGGTTGATTCGCTTATAATTATAGTGTTAACTGACAGGGCTTTATTAAAACGTATAGCGCCGTAGTTATTTTTTGCTTTCCTTCATTCCATGCATACATAGTTTTCAAAAATTCCTTTAAGACAATTTGTTCTAGCTGGTTGCAGATGATTGCTCAAAACAAAAGCAAGTCCTTGCAGTTGCGTGAGAAGGATATCGAAAGTGTATCTAAGAAGCTATTAAGAAGTGCTCAAATGCTATTTCCACGGCAACTTAACGATCCAAACATCGTTTGACCATCCAGAAGTGTCGGAGATATAGATCTATATCGTAAGTAATAATAATTTATTGTATTTTTGAAGCAAATTGCGGGGCCGGGAGGCTTTCGGTATATTTTACCAATGCTAATTCTTGTAATCCGCTAATTCGCTAATTCTTGCGCGTTCAAGACTGAGTCTTTCAGCACTTTGATCACGAGGTTTAACAGAGCAAATTGCGGTCTGCGATACTCGCCATAACAATGCAGAAGATATAAAAGAGAAAAGCTTTCACGATTGCTAAAGTGAAATCAGTGACGATAATATCCCAATACTTCTGGCATTTCAACACTTATACAATAAGCGGAATCTTAGTAGCAATCTCTCACAATCAGACTCACGTCAGGAAATTTGTAAATTGAACAAGATATCAACTCTTAAAGATAATTTACTTACGAAATTGTCTATTTTTAATGTGTCTGTGTAGCAAACACTTCAGTGAATCCCTTAATGCCAAATTCAAGTGTAGTTTAGCAAATGCGAGTATTAGTGAAATTATGTTGTCATAAATTGAGCATTTAGGGAATCGACAGTGAAAGTTATCAAAGCCCTTAAAGGTATTAAATGACTTTTTACGTGTAAAGGTTTCAATCAAGAGTATTTAAATGTTTTTTATGCTACTGTAGCTAGCTTTCGTGAACGTGGCTGTTGAAATCTCTTCTTCTCGATCTCATCTGCAGCATCGATTTGAGAACTGTAAAAATGTGACTAAAAATAATGAATAATTGTCTCCATGCAGGAAGAAGACAACACAGCTGTTAATCACAACAGTACTATGTGATCATATCTTTTGGTAAAACACCCGCAGAGTGCATAAAAAAGAACTAATCTTTGTAATTCAAATGAGATGTCACTAACCATTGTAGTAATTGCCATAAAAAATGAATAAAACGCAGGACGTGAATGTCCTTGAATTATTAAAGCCGCATCCACACGGACGATTTATGTCTGCGATTTTTTCTTCATATAGAGTATGTTACTGAGTCAATTATGTTCAAGCCGATTATAAGCTAAATATATGTGTCAAAATGTACTCAATATCATGATACGCCGCCTGTCTGCTGATGCTGAAGGGCTAAATTGAATAACTTTTAAATTGGTAATGCTTGGTTTGTTTTCAATTGAGAGTCCTTGAAACCAAACATAATAACAAGATTATTCTCTGTCTGCGACGCAAATTACTCTCACATAATCTGGATGTGAAGTCCGTAATGCAAACAAAAGCAATATTTTCAGCAGCTGAATCTCCTTGTTTATGATTTACCATAATATTATATGTTTCTGAATCATCAAAGACAGATCGAAATTTTACGGATAAACTGAGCGTTTAAAATTTCAAGAATTTTAAACATGGCTTACAGAACGTCAAATGGTTGGTAATGGTGCTTTTTTTTAACCACAGGGCGACACGTAAATAGTATTTACTTACAGTGAATTTACGGTTACTTAAAATAGATTAAACCAGCTTACACTCTATACATTAAAATTTTAAACTTTAAAGTGCCTTTAAATCATCGGTTGAGCTACAGTAGGGTTTGTCAGAATAAATTAAACGGCTTAAATTTAAATTTAAAATACCTTAAAGAAGCAATGGTATCGTTTGTTCAGATAGCTAATTTGACTTGATATTTGCTACAATAATTTATTTAATTAGTCTTAAGGCCGTATCACACGATGTCATTTTTCTTGCAAAATTACATTGAAATGCAATTCTGCATTTGAGAAATTTATTTGATTCCTTTTGAGTAATTGTAATAGACGAAGCGACGAACTATAAAATACCTAAGAAGAGGGATTTTATGAGTAAAATTGCAGTAAAGTTCCCTCTACATATATCATGTATCAGAGATTATAATTCTTCGGGCCATGCGCGGGTTAACACCGGAATAAACTTTTGACAAAAACTTTCGTGTTTTTGTCTGTTTTAGGCAGGGGCGTGCTGGGTCTTCAAGAAGAACAACGAATGAGTAACATTTTAGGGGCCCAAGGGCGCGATCCAAACAAAAACAAACTAGACAAACTGTCTCCACTTTATTATACTGTATGACGCTAAGGTTGCAGGGATACTAGTACTTCAAGTAACCTTACACGGTGAGGCGATTCTGTAACGAGACGCTAACTTTGGCCACGTACTTGATATGCAAATAAAATAGCTCTTAATAATACAGGTCTAGGACATCATGATTTAGCTAATACACAACTCTTCTATAAAGGTTGCTTTTATAAACTGTTGTGTATTTAACACTTTTTCAAATTTCAATTTATAGTCTAAACGGCCCATTATGCCAGGGGCCCATTATGCCAGGGGCCCACAACGAGTTCCCATTGTCTCGACCCTGGCCAGCACGCCCCTGGTTTTAGGTAGTTTCTATACCAGGGGCGGATCTAGAGGTAGTGAAACTTAGTCACGCGACTAAGGTAACAATTGCACTGATATACTAATTCAAAACATTTCCAAGTATTCTAGTTAAAAATATTCCATACAGTGTCAGACGTGTGCGTATTAATTTTCAAATGCTCTCCCGATTAAGTCCAGTTATATATCTCATGCATCGCTTGAGCCAGCGTGCAGATTGGTCAAAAAAGCGGCTGCGTGAAATGTCTGCGTGAATTTTGACTAAATTTTGGCGTAAAATTCTCGCGTTCTGTTTGGCTGTCTAAAGAAAACCTCTGGCTTCTCACTGGCTTGATGCGTTTGACTATTTCGCTGCGTGGGGTAATCTAGTCAACCTCAATCAATATATAGGAATAATAATGGCATTTTAGTTCGCAAAGTTTCAAATTTGTTGAAGATTTTGTATCCAATATCCATCGCTCATACGAATTGATAATGCCAATCTACGATTCGATCTGAATTTTAGCGGAAACGAGTATTATAGAATTTCAGTGATGGAAATAAATTATATGTCTATTTCTTCAGGCTAGGGGATTTTGCATGCATGTATTTCTGGTACAATAATAATGAACTCAATATGTGTTGTGGTACAATAAATATATGAGCTAGGTTTGTCATTGTATTTGGATATATTTGCGGTTCCTAGAATCTCATATTATGTAATATTTACATCAGCCGAAGCTTTCCTGTCAGAATTTTTATCTAACTAGCCAGTTTACAGAGTTGCAAAAAAGCTGCGGGTACGCGGGTGACACCCGGAGGAAGGTTTGCTTTGAATGAAGTTTGTGAGGAAGGTTCAAAGTTGAACACTCTAATTGATCACATGCATGTACCAAAAAACCAAATATTTCGTTATGCTGGCTGCCATTTGACTCAGTGTCGTAACGTAATTTTGAGGAAAGTTTTCAAAACTTGAAATCCTACCGGAGGAAGGTTGAACTCTTTTTGCAACTCTGCCAGTTTAGCACACAGATTTACAAATTTCTTTGCTAAAACAAGTCGCAGCTTAAAGCTTATAAAAGCATAGTTTGTCGCATGCTGTGGTGTAATTTGATCTGTAATATGCCCATGAATTAATATTTGTGAAATATTTTGTGAAGTTTTAGTATTGTGATTAATTTTCTTTTGAAAATAAAAAATGCGCAAAAGAGGTGAAAAAATTGTTTTCCTAAGAGCCTGAATGTTTCCCGAGACGAAGTCGAGAGGAACATTGAGACTCGAGGGAAAACAAAACTCACTATTCCCCGAGGTGGTGTGCATTTTACACACTTATAACGAAAACATACATGTTACACAACAATTTCATTTAAAAAAGAAACTCACTTTGTTATGACAAGAAGCGGCCAACAATTTTTCACTTGTTTTCCTCGCGGGAAACATTGTATTTATTTAAAGTCATGTGAACCAATCAGATTTAAAGTACACAGCATCTATATAACAACATCAGTTACTGGCTGATACAACTTTTAAATACTTCTTCAAAACAACTTTGAGCTTATTTGATTTCAACAAAAAGTTAGTCGCAGTAATTGAATTGCTCAAAAGACGTTTTTATCAATAAATTTGAAAAAACCTTTGCATACTGCAAGAAATTGATCAAATGAGTAAATAAATTCAGCAACTGAGCAGAAAGAGATTTTTCGAATGTGCCTTTAGCTATAATGACACGATTGTATATGAAATATATCCGATTATCAAAATGTGTTAATACTATCTGTCAACCCCGTAGTATCACTCACTTTCAGTGATTATCTGTTGCAGTGGCTTTAGAAAGTTTTTCGAGATTAACTGATTTGATTTTCTATTCTTTTACAGAAGAAAATTGCAGCACCAGAATACAGCTGTAGCTTAAAGTCAACGAATTAAAAACAAGTGGTCTAGGTAGGCGGAGTTTTTTAACAATAAGAACGTCTTTTAGTAAACTCTGGCCCACTATTCTTTAAGTATTACGTGTTTACTTACAGTCGGAAATTAATTTTAATGTGTGATGGATAAGGTTCAACAACAACTGCGCTGCCTTTCATTGTGCTCAGACTTACAACGAGGCGGGGAACGTGCCTGGCAGAGAATGTGATAAATTTGAAGAAGAACAATGATCAAAGATTTACCAAGTCGTTTCATAATGTGACTATCGAAAGTAAATTGTGACCTTTTCTACCATCTTCCTGCTCTGAAAGCACTATGTACTGGTCTTTCCTTTCCCGAAATCGCACTTAAGACATTTCGTATTCTTCGGTCAATACATAACGTTCTTCTGAGTGGCTCTTTCGTTCCGCCATCTTAAATGTATTTTGTGCCAAGCGCGTTGCCTGTTTTCCGTCGGTGTCGCTTCGCGCTTGTCCTCCATGCAGACAAGAATTACAAAACTTGAAACAAAAATTACGTAGTTAATATAAACCAAAAATACGCCCAGGGGGCGAGGACGTGATGAAATTTCATTATTTTAAATTTATTTTCAGCTACTAGAAAAGGTGATCCATAATGGCAGAAGCACCATCGCCACAAGTTGAAAAAGCAGAACAGGGTATTGTCAAAGAGGATCTCTGTGATGCAGGTTTTGGTGGTAACTTTGAGATCATTATCGACGGCGCAATTATTAACGAGCGGTCATCAGACAGAGAAAATCTTGGCGCATCATACGAAATATGCAAGAAAATTGATCAGGCTATTATAAAAGTCCTGGGTGGCATAAGAAAGGATCACCATTTTGGGGAAATTCAAATGGGATGTCTTCTTGTCCTACTGCATTGTTTTACGGACGAAAAATTTTCCCAGGTTTTCGAAGATATTACATCAGGAGAAATGAAGGAAAAATTACGGCTGGAACTTTTAAATAATGGAATTAGAACAGAAAGATTGGTGGTTAATATTAGAAATAGGGAAGAAGTTGAAACAACGAACGCAGCTATACAGAGGTACAGTAAAACAGCCACGTATGCGCGTAAGAGTATCACATGTTGTTACAACAACTTCTTATATCATCAGACTTGTTACGATGATGTCCAACTAGTCTGATAAAGACATGAACATCTATAAAAATATTGCTCTGATCTTGTGTTGCTGAGTTTGTAGCGACGTTGTTATATCATTAGGGCCGGCTGCGGAACATAAAATTTTTGGGTGGCAATGAAATTAAAAAAATATATATGCACACTGTTAGATTTTCCACTTGATTATGAAGTTATTTACAATGATGTGAGAGCATTTGCCGTGAATTCACGAATTCGTTTCATTAAAAGCATCGTTTGATTACAACCAGGGAATACTGCATGGTAACATGAAATATATTTAAATTCTACTTTATTACACCGTAGGCGATTAGAGAAAAAAGAAAATCAGGAGCCAGCAGACGGAGGGACTGCCTCGAGATCAGGTAAAAAGATGAGAAAACTAGTTAAGAGTGTAGATGAACAAAGTCGGAGATGACCTATAGGCCATAGTTAAGAGCTTTATTGTATTCATTTTGAAATCAGTGGTGTTTCTTGCAAACTGATTGAGTTTGTTTAATTTTTTGTATGATTTCAAAATGAATATAATAATGTGGAAATTGCCCTTCCAGTCGTGAAATCAAACTTACCATTATTAATTGGGAAAGGGTGCATAATTGAAAAGAGTGTGCTGGGAAAGTTAGGCAGAAGGTCTTGCTTGACTTGTGATTTTGTAACCTTTAGAGTACACTTTTTGTCAATGTCGCCGTACGTGGTAAAAGAGCGCAGGCCTAAGGGCCTGAGGCTAAAGTTAATGTACCAACTTTTTTAGCGTAATATTAACTGCATTACCTGACTATTTTTTTAGAATTCATTCCACAGATCATTGTCCAGGGTGGAGCGTATTCTCAGAAACCTCATCATATGTGTATTAGTATTAAAGACAACGAGTATCTAGAAATAATAAAGGACTCGGCAAAAGCAGGGAATAACATTTTACAGGTAACTTGCATGACGATTATTTTCAGTATTAATAACCGTGAAATATAACATCAGACGCATCATACACCTTCCGAAGTTTTATGTATTAAAAGCGTTCACTAGTTTTTGCACGCGAATATTTTAATTTGATTTTCTCTTGTAAATGAAATTATGATCTTGTCTATAACGTAACACATTCAGATTTATAGTGACATACATCAGTGAGAAAATCGAAGTTGTGTTTATCCACAAAAGAATGATTTTTAAAGCTGTGTCGGCTGAAATAATATCAAGTGTAAAATCTTCCAACTTTATTATTCACTATAAACTCAGTCGAAAATTTGGTCTTGTTAACTTGTTGAAACGTAAAATGTCCTGACCAGATTCGAGTTTGCCTCTAATGTATTGAAAAAATTATGAATATATTTCCACATTTATGAAATATAAATTTTTCATCAAAATTTTACAAAATGGCAGTGGTGCATTTACGTTTGAAAATGCAAATTTTTGTGTCAACCAATCAAGAGCCAACAATGGCACATGCGAATGACGTCATGATTTGAAGTCCATTGCATAATAGAGGATGACTTTGATTTTGCACTTGCACATCGTGGATTTATATATCCGAGCGGAATTAGTACCCTCACCAGCGGGGATTTATCTAGTATAACTTTAGCCTGGCCTGAAGGCCTTAAGGTCCCTGGCTACGTCCCTGATCTAACAAAATAAGCTTAGAATACAGTTTATGAGATTTGCAGAACCAGAGTAAGTCAGAATAAATTTATTCAGCTCTAACTTGCAATCATATTGGTAGATCTTTGTGTAAAAATTTTCTTAGAAATGAAAAGCCGATAGCGTTGTTATTAAAGTATTTTGAATTGGAAATTCAGCCGCGTAATCTATTCTGACTTATCCTGAATAGGCCACTGGTTTATGATGAGTACCAGAGATTGTGGAACGCCATATTTAAATACTATACGCCACGTACTCCCCGCTCTGTATATTTTACTTTCTCTGTGAGTTACAATTTCCATTTACTGTAAAAACCGTCTTAAAGACCGTTGGCGGTCCGGATTATAGAAATGTGAACGCAACTAAGCAATTTGTTTAGCTAAAAACTTACAATCTACTTTTCGGAGGTTTTAAAAAATGTGACTATACCTTCTTTGGTAGCTTCTTCCTTTCTCCGGCTAAGATGGGCTAAAACGCATATATTATATACCACTTATCAACCGAATTCACATTCAGCACTTATTAAATCTTTTGGAAAGAATATCTAACTTATATTGAACAAAATTACAATGATGTTTTGATTACAATGATGAAATTTCGATTTTTGTTGCCGATTGTTTTTGCGTATTAAAAGCGTGTCATTGTCAAATTTATCTCAATTCGTATGTAATAAACGAATTACTTCATGGTTGCCTTGTTTGTACGTACGCACTCGCTAACCATGAAATAATTTATATTCACCCCGCGCTACCATTATATATTTCATAGAACAACGGGACGGCGATTGATGCGGTAGAGGCAGCAGTTCGTATTTTGGAAGACAGCGAATATTTTAATACTGGTTGCGGATCATTATTGACCAACGATGGTGAAGTTGAATGTGACGCTATGATCATGGATGGAAACACGTTAAACACTGGTACACAATTTCCTGTGCATGCATGCGAGTTTATTCATAGCATGAAGAGATTGCCGAAGATTAGCCGACATTATGCATATTTTCCTTCGATCAATAAATTGAAAATAGCTCTAGCTCTAAATTGAAAAAGATTTTAGTGCTCGCATTATCTTTCAGAAATACGGCATGCTCATTATTTGTCACAGAATAGGAAAATCGACAAAGAAAAATCTGCATAACTTTTCTTCAAACTATATAGACGAAAATAATCCACTCTCTTTCCAAAAGTATGATTAATGGTAATCATAATTCAGTATTGCCATACTGTTATTTTGTATAATTCTTCAAGGACATGGTTGTCGCGAACATTAGAGGAATGTCTATTCTGCAAAGGGTTAGGGTCCTTATTCTGAGCCTTATTGGCTTCAAGATATAAGCAAAACTGCCAGTTAATAGAGTGAAACTCATAAGACCTTTGAATAATGAAAATCCTAAACTATATTCTTATACTACGAAGCTATGTTATACTAAAAGGCTCTTATAATACGAAACATTAAGATTATCATATCCAAGATTGTCGTGATATATTGATATATTTCTACTTCTACAGGAGCAGTGATATCTGGACGCCATTTCAAAAATCCAGTTTCACTCGCCAAACTAATCATGAGTGATACCGACCATTGTGCCCTAAGTGGTGAAGGAGCGCTGAAATTTGCTGTAGAGAAAGGATTTCCCATTTTTGATCAGCCTCAAATGATCGCCGATCATGTAAAAGAATTAAAAATTCCATATTCGAAACTTCGTGATTATATTCGCAACCGCTATAAAGGACTTCCTTCACAGCCCAGTGATACCGTGTCGGCTATTGCTATGGATGAAAATGGTCATTTGGCTTGCGCGACGTCAACAGGTATCTGCCTTTTGTGTCCTTACTAAAATCTTGGACAAAACCCATAAAACAACAGGCTGATCATGTAATTTGTATATATGCTATTCTCTCAGAAAATAGGAAACCATTTTATGGGAGTTTAAAATATTTTTTAAAAAATTGAGCTAAAAGCAGAGTCATCTGCTGCATTATGTCAACGTGACCGCCGCATGCACAACAAATTTTAAAGCTTTTTTGCTAGTCATAGCAGAACTCGCAGCATTTCCCGAAATGTATTCCCACATGGCTGCCAAACATGCGTGATTTAGCGCTAATTTTAGGAATCCAATATGGTCCACTCTAAGAAAGGAATTGGAATCGTTATAAATTTTAACGATGATCAACCACTGAACTGAAATTTGAGGGAACTCGAGATGCTTATGATGGTCATCCTATGTTAAAAGTATATATTATCCTAACATATTGTTGATATTAGGTTCCGGATTTAAAAGATACGACAAATTTTTATTCTTACCTTGAATATTTTAATTCACAAATTTCTTCTGCTTTTTTCCCTCATTCGCGGAGATCTACCAGCCAACAAGACTTTGTATTTTAATATGGTATGGTTTAAAAAACGACTATTCTTACATAGAATATCTCAGTTCACAAATACCAAAAATATAGTCAAGAAATTAGTTCGTTTCTGCCTAGATTATATCACCATCAACCTCAAGTATGGCATCGCGAATATTTTTCAAATTCTGTTTTTGTGGGTTACCAAACCTTAGTTTTGTTTTCCTCTGCTTTTGCCTCATTTACGCAGATCCACCAACCAAGCGATCTGGGTTCCTTCTGCTGATTTTCTTCAATTTTCCTCTTTATGAACTTTATTATAATGCTAGCCTAGCCATGATCTGCCTAATGAAAAAAAGTTCTGGAGGACAGATAAACCGTGAAACAACTTAATCTGATGTCATCTAAACAGGATCTCACTTGATGTGCTCAACCGTGCAGAATCCCTTCATGATCCCTGCTCACGTGATGGAAAATACACGCGTAAAAACGCACAAGTTGTAACAAGTCTGCGGCAGAGTTGTTACCAGTCTGCTCACAAGATGCAACAAGATTTGTTCGCACTGCTTGCTCCAATTTGTTGTAACAAGTTTGGAACAAACTGTTAACAACTCCTAGCAAGTCTATGGCACTATTAGACTTGTTACAAGATTGTTCTGACAAGTCGTATCAGAGATGATACAAAAAACATTGCTACGAACTTGACTGCAAAAGATTGTAGCGATATTGTCACATCATGTTTGTACCAGACATGTTGGAACAGCCTCAGTGTAGCAAGTCTTTTGACTCAATATGTTTGTTAAAACTTGTTAACAAGTTGTCCCATCTCGTCAACAGCTTGGGACAAGCAGTGCGAACAAATCTTGTTGCAAGCTTGTGAACAAACTTGCTACAAGATATGACATTTTTACGCGTGTACCCTCGTGGTTATTTTCACGTGAATCATGACTTCTTTGTTCACATGATCAATTGGCCACGTGCAACATCATGGTCTTTGTCCACGTGAATCGTGGTTCTTGTTCACTTGACCTATTGTGTCCGCACCCTTTGCTAGCTACATGGGGCGGGGTTATCTACTATCGCGATATTCATTTTTCATCAATTTTGCGGAGTGGTTTTTGATCGCCCATGGCCAGAAATTGCGGACATGGAATATGCAGATTGCCGTAGCAAATATGCATATCTGTTCAAATATTATTCGTTTGCACAACTATAAATTATATTGCGCAATCTTAAATTTCGCAAAATTTAAGAAAATCATTGCATCTTTGCAATTTGCTCCGGTTGTTTCTTGTAATTCGTGTAATATTAAAGATCCTGAGGTAATATTTTGCTGGTAAAACTTTATGTTGGCTCTGCATTTTTATTTTATTTCTACGCTATTACAGTTTTCGTTTTTATGGTATTGAACGTGTTAAATGACCAAAACTTTGTTTTGAAAATGCAGGACGAATACTGATAAAACATTTTGAAATACTATATAAAAATATTAAGATTAACTTGCTCTGCAACGAGCAATTAAGGCAAATTATAATCGACCTACCTAAAGGTGTATTTTTAGCGTTTAGTACTGTGCACATTACAGTTTACTCACGAAGCTTTATTTTGACACCATATGCAAATTTAAGCGGAAGTAGAATGTTAATTATGTCCGAATTTTCTGGCCATGATTATTTTCTTTTAGTTGTTGGTATGAGATATTGCATTACTTTAAGTATTCATTTTCAACAATATTTTACCAGTATTTGAACTAATATAAGTTGCGCCGCGAGCATCGATAAGTGGGTCATTTTTTGTTTATTTTTTTATACTAGTTTCATAATTGTGTTTGTTTATAATCAGGCTCTATCTGTATTAGATTGTGTGATTTGTTTGATAAAATAAAATCAATGCCAGGGAAAAACAGGGAAAAAATCTAAATGGCACTAGATTGAACAACTGGAGCCTGTTCTTATGTTTAGGTGGTGTACCGGGAAGATTGTCTGGTCGTGTCAGTGATGCATCGCTGGTGGGCTGTGGTGGTTACGCAAATAATCGCGGAGCAGCAACCACATCTGGACTAGGAGAATCTTTGATGAAAATGAATCTAGCGAGAGAGGTCGTGTACCTGATGGAAGGTGGAATGAATGCTCAGGTTTGTTTAAAAATTCTAATTAACATAACTAATGTAAGTCCGTATTTTAATAAAGGTGGCACTATACAGTTTATTGATATTAAGCCATTTAAATGTTTGGCTAAGAGACTAACTTTAATATAACTTTTAGACAACATACCTGGAGCCAAAATGTGTTCTAAACTCTGGCTTTGCAACCGTTGCTATAACAACAGACACGCTTCAAAATGGCCGCCAAACAGATTTTAAACGAAATTTTATATCAAAATGTCCAAAAAAATTTTGCATTAAAATTTTAAATTACGTTCGTTTTTACGATAGAAAAGTTCTCAAAAAATTCTGTATTGAGTGATTATTTCCATTGGAAAATTATTTTTATAATCGTTTTAAAAAAATGGCCCTGTTTCAAAACTTTTCTATTTCTAACGATAAAGACTTCGAAGTGTAAAATTTTGATGCCAATAATCGGGGGGTAACCGAACCGTTTTTATTCGGCGGCCATTTCGATATGCCTCTTTTGCTATAGCAATGGTTGTCGAGCGAAAGTTTGAAATAGATTTAGGCTCTAGATACTTTGCCTAAGTTATAATTTCCAGTCATCTGGCGAAATATTTTAAATGGCTTACTATCCCCGTTCAAATGGACAATTTCAAGATACTGTTTAGGAGCCACATTAAATGGAGTGTTCATGAAATGTCTAATTGTCCGCTACAGGATTCTGCAAAAAAAGCTTTGGAAAACATGAAGAAACAATTGAAAGACGTAGGTGGTGTTGTTGCGATTGACAAAAAAGGAAATTTTGGATTGTATTTTACTACTGAAATGATGGGTTGGGCAAGCATCAAATTTAATGAAATGAAATTTGGCTTGAAAAAAGACGAGAATTTTGAAGAAACTATATGATATTTTCAAAGTTCTGGCGTAACCTTTTTTAACTGAAGACGTTCCGTTTTTTAGTTTTTAAGAGAACTAAAAGTGCGTGAATAAGAGCATGTAGTGATTTGTTTGTTGCTTTGACATAGCTAGAAGAACAATTCATGTAATTGTTATATTTGGTAGGTTTACTAATTTGTAGTAACTTTTAGACTTGTGACACACGTGCAGCGTGGTATCAAGTTTTTACCAAAACGTTTCCCATCTTTACATCATTGTCTATGTTCTTACCATTTTATTTGTTTAAAACTGTATTTAAATAATAAACGATAATACGAAGCTGGAGATCGGTTACATTAGAGAAGATGACAATTCGGATAAGTGTTTTCACGGATAATGGCTCCTTGCTGCAGTTACGTCAGTGTAGACAGCAAAATTTTAACCTTTAACGTAAATAATTAATAATGCAGTTTTACTGAAGCAAGAACGCTGATAGACGTGTGCTGCCATAGGCGTTTTATCTCGCCCAAATTATCATAATTTTAAATTTTTAGAAATTTTTAAATTTTTTGTTGTCTCCGAGTAGATTGTTTTGGTGATGAATCAGAATAATGCACAAATTAACCATTTATTACCTTTTTCACCGTTCATAAATAATTCGGTATATTTTGACGAGGAATTATTTTGAGTCATACGACTGTATATTAGGCGTCCTCCCTTGCGCGCAAATATAAGCGAGCAAAGGCCCAATTTAGTTTGCATGGGATCTTTGATGTTGTTAATTATATCCCGAGTTCTTTTCATCTCGTATTGAACATCCTTCCAATCAATTTCTTTGGTCTGAAGTTCTTTACTAAGGAAGTATAGCTTGCCAATAGATTTATGAAGTGCTGTCAGACCTACAATGAACTTTCCTGGCATCAGTTTGTGGTCCACTCCAGCTGTTGTTTCTGCCTGCGATCTCATATATACTTAGCTCATACTCATGAGTTACCAAATCTTCACGATTTCCACCGGGATTGTTTGCCACGTCGATCTGAGTCATGAGGACAACGTCAAATCTTTCAGATATAACATTAAAGGCTTAATTCGTATTTGCATCCCCAACGGCAACGAACAACAATTGTTGTGCAATATGTTTAACTGATACATCTCTCCATGAAGTGATTCGTACTTTTGTACTGATCTTCGGTTTATTGATCAATAAATGGCATGATTTTATTAATTGTAGTCGTAACATCCATTGATGACGAAGACGCCTTTAGCATGTCCCCGACAACCAAATTTTACGGGCAGTACAATGGATGGTTATATGGCACGCGGTCTCGTGACTAAAATGGCGTGCGCTGATTGGTTCTTTGCCGGTCTGGAATCCCCCAGTATTAGACCATTGCGGTAGTAACGGTCCAACACTCATATTTTTTTAACAAAAACAAGCTTGCACTTTTATGTTTGACACGAAAAATATCGACGGAGAACGGACGAAGAAGAGCATTATTTTGGTACATGTGAATATTATGTTTATTAATCTTTGATTTTTGTTTATATTACTGTATCATTCTTATTTAACGAGTAAAAAACAAACTTTTGGAAGCCACTTCCGTGCTTGCTTGGCGACTGGCTGGCGAAAGAGCCGGCAAGAATACTGCAGCGCATTGTATAAATAAATAAACTAAATACTGTATGCCATATAATAAATCCCTTATTAACCGAATACGTTCGGTCCGTACTGGAAAAATATCAGACCTCGGTCTTATGTACGGACCGCGCTATCGCTCGGTCTACTGTCACACACTAAAAAAAGGTGTGTTAAATTTACACACCTTTTTTGTCCAAATTTTAACACACCTAAAGGTGGGTTTTGAAACACACCTAAAGGTGTGTTTAACACACCATAAGGTTTGCAAAAAGCATCTTTAAAGGTGTATTAACACATAGCAAGGTGTGTTTTTGTGCACACCAAAAGGTGTGTAGAACACACTAAAAGGTGTGTCAAAAAACACATCAAAAGATGTGTTTTTGGCTTGTCCAAATTTTAACACGTTCTAAAGTGTATTTTCAAAGAAGGTGTGTTTTCATACACACCATGGTGTGTTTCATTACACAGCTAAAGCTGTGCTGGAGAACACACAAATTGTTTAAGTAAAAAGTTGCACACCTTTCCTAAAAGTAACATATAAACAGGGCTAGAAAACACACAAACACAATATTAATTTATAAATATATTTTAAGTTCCAATACTATTAAGAATTAACATGAAGTCACAGTAATGAATTATATAAATATCTTGAAGCATGCAGTTTAGTTTAAAATAATGTCTTACTCTATAAACAGTTTATTGACTTGATGTCGTCTCGACTTGACACTTGGTGGTGTTTTCTTGTCTTGTTGGTCACCCTTGTTCTTGTTTGTTGGAGTGTATGGTGCCTGCTCAACTGTTGCAATAACATCATCGCCTTAATTCATGATCTTCATAATCAACAAAGGTCACCTGAAAATATAAAATAAATGCATAAGAGGATCTGGCATTTAGAATTTTCCAATTTAAGATGTGCACAAGCATCTGTTAATTAATAGAACATGCTAAATGATACCCAATTTATGAGTTAAGATTTATTTTTGGTAAAAGAATTTAGGATGTATTGTCAGGTATAGGCAGGTATAACTACATGAATTATAACCTTCTGTTGAAATTTGAAAAATTGGGGTCTGGGCACATTTCTTATATAGTTTCTTTAAAATGGGAAAGTTTTATTTAAATATGTATATGTAGCTATCTTTCAGGAAAAGTAGTCAAGTCTATAGTATTAAAAATCATAAACCATTCTGGAACACTCAAGTCAAATCAACTATCTAATATTTACAACATTTAGAAAGCAAATGCAGTATAGTGAGGACAAAAATTGGTCCTTTGGAATGTTACTAACCCCCAAAAGGAATACAAAAATTAAACATAAATTAAGACACAAAATTCAGATTACACCTAGCGAATTATATGCTTTCTTTATACCAAGCATAAACTATGGCATAAACAGCCTTATGTATACACCGATATACGTGTAAATCTCATTCTAAAAGCACCTAGAACAATTAAATTTTGAAAGATAAAACGTAACACTCACCAAGTCTCTCTTGTGATGTCGAATCTGTTCGCGTCGCCATGCGCTTCGGTGGTCTCTGAATTATTAGAATGAAGCAGACTTTTTACTTTCAAGCTATTCGGGACCTTCGAAGTCTTGAATTTCTTTGCATCGTTTGTAACGGAACCATCAATTTATTCGCTACAAATAGATAGAGACAACCATATAAGACCCTCTCCATGTCATTAAATACCATAGCCCTAACATTTGCATTTTACAGCAATTAATCATCCTTTGACATAAACTAATACTCCTCCCTTAAATTTAAACCCCTTGGAATATAAGTATTCAATTTCTCAATCCAAAAACTTTCCCTTTCAGTGGGTTTATTAACATCAGTGACGTCAATAATTTGCACTAAAAAGTCACTAAACCCTGAATGCCCTGCCTCAAAAAAATGTTCATACAAATGCTGTCCACAAATACCCCTTTGTCCTTTAGCAAATCTATTAATCGAACTCTTATGGTTATTAAACCTTAACCTAAATGACGTCACTGTGTTGCCCACGTATTGTTTATTACAAGTTTTGCAAGTTACCAGATAAATCACTCCCTTTGAATTGCAGTCAAAGAGATGGTTAATATAGAACTTACGCTGCCGAACCGTACTATAAAATACTTCGCCTATCACAATAGAATCACAAACTTTACACTTTTTACTACCACAATTAACCATCCCCTTAAATGAACATTCAACTTTTTGCAATTTAGCCCTAACCAGATGATCTCTAAGGCTTTTGGATCTTCGAAAACATACCATAGGCTGTTCAGACATAACGCTCAAAAACTGCCCCGACAAACCTACAATATTTTGCAATTCCCTAAAAATACCATACAATTCACGCAAAGCTGGGTGAAAATCTATCACAAAAATACTTCTGCTTTTTTGTTCACTATTTTGTTGTTCCGCCTCCTTATTAAAAAGTGCTGAACGATCCAAAAGCCTCACTCTCTCAAACTGACTTTCAACAAATTCATTACTATACCCCCGTTTGGCCAAAAAGCCTTTCAATTCCACCAATCGTTTCTCCAAACACTCATCTGAACGACAAATACGTTTCAATCGTAACGCTTGTCCATAAGGGATTCCCCTCCTCACATGCGGGGGATGACAAGATTTAAAATTTAAATACTGGTGTGCATCAGTATTTGCAGCTACCTACCCAGTGTAGAGCTACCTAAAATTCATAAGCGTTTGGATAGCGTACCAGGTAGGCCTGTTATTTCAAATTGCGGCACGGCCACGGAAAGGATATCGGAATTTCTAGATTTTCATATACAACCTTTAGTGATTAATGTACCATCTGTGATTAAAGATACAACCGAGTTTCTTCAAAAATTGGAAAATTTAGGGCACGTTCCATCTAATGTTATATTGTGTACTATAGACGTGGTTGGCCTATATCCTCATATACCACACAATGAGGGACTGGAAGCGCTTAGGAAAGCATTTTATAAGGCTGAGAGGGAGTTGCCTGTGAAGGACTTGGTTTCTTTGGCTAGATTGATATTGGCAAATAATTATTTTGAATTTGACGAAAAAATTTTTCGTCAAAAAATAGGGACAGCCATTGGAACCAAGTTTGCTCGGGGTTTTGCCAACATTTTTATGGGGTATTTAGAGGAAAGCTTTCTAGAGACATGTGAATTAAAACCGTGGGTATGGTGGCGCTTCCTGGATGATATCTTCATGATTTGGCTTCACTCGTGGGAAGAACTTGATAATTTCCTTCTCCGTTTGAATTCTTTTCATGAAGATATTAAGTACACATGGGATATAAGTGATAAGAGAGTTCCCTTCCTTGACGTTATGGTAGAACTAGATAATGGGGTCATTAGTACTGATGTGTACAGTAAACCTACTGATGCACACCAGTATTTAAATTTTAAATCTTGTTATCCCCCGCATGTGAGGAGGGGAATCCCTTATGCCATCCCTTATGACAAGCGTTACGATTGAAACGTATTTGTCGTTCAGATGAGTGTTTGGAGAAACGATTGGTGGAATTGAAAGGCTTTTTGGCCAAACGGGGGTATAGTAATGAATTTGTTGAAAGTCAGTTTGAAAGAGTGAGGCTTTTGGATCGTTCAGCACTTTTTAATAAGGAGGCGGAACAACAAAATAGTAAACAAAAAAGCAGAAGTATTTTTGTGATAGATTTTCACCCAGCTTTACGTGAATTGTATGGTATTTTTAAAGAATTGCAAAATATTGCAAAGTATTGCAGATCCAAAAGCCTTAGAGATCATCTGGTTAGGGCTAAATTGCAAAAAGTTGAATGTTCAGTTAAGGGGATGGTTAATTGTGGTAGTAAAAAGTGTAAAGTTTGTGATTCTATTGTGATAGGCGAAGTATTTTATAGTACGGTTCGGCAGCGTAAGTTCTATATTAACCATCTCTTTGACTGCAATTCAAAGGGAGTGATTTATCTGGTAACTTGCAAAACTTGTAATAAACAATACGTGGGCAACACAGTGACGTCATTTAGGTTAAGGTTTAATAACCTAAGAGTTCGATTAATAGATTTGCTAAAGGACAAAGGGGTATTTGTGGACAGCATTTGTATGAACATTTTTTTGAGGCAGGGCATTCAGGGTTTAGTGACTTTTTAGTGCAAATTATTGACGTCACTGATGTTAATAAACCCACTGAAAGGGAAAGTTTTTGGATTGAGAAATTGAATACTTATATTCCAAGGGGTTTAAATTTAAGGGAGGAGTATTAGTTTATGTCAAAGGATGATTAATTGCTGTAAAATGCAAATGTTAGGGCTATGGTATTTAATGACATGGAGAGGATCTTATATCGTTTCTGATGAAGGGGCTGTGCCCCGAAACGTAATATATATTTTTTTTTCTTCTCAATGTTTAACTTTTTGATTTTAATGATTTGAAGCTTTATATATATATATATATATATATATATATATATATATATATATATATATATATATATATATGTAAAATAAAATCAATGAAATATTACAAAATTTTGATTATATTGTTCGCAACACTCTGTGTTTCACGTTTCTTCTGATCGCCTGATGATCGTTTCAGAAGAAACGTGAAACACAGAGTGTAGCGAACAATATAATCAAAATTTTGTAATATTTCATTGATTTTATTTTAATCGCTCTATTCAATTTTGATATCGAGCACTCTTTCTTCTTGGATACTTTACTTAATTGTATATATATATATATATATATATATATATATATATATATATATATATATATATATATATATATATATATTTATACACCCATTTGCAAAAACGTTGGCCGCAGATAGATAGATAGATAGATACTCGAAGTCTAATTATAATTGCATATGATTACATTTGCATGGCATTTCAATCATATTACACAACATATGCAATTCTAATTAGATTTCGAGTATCTATCTATATCTATCTATCCTAAATACTTACATGGTGTACCTACAAAAGCTAATTTACCGTGAGGACCGCGAGCAAAAAACTACGCTGAGTTCACGAAATAGGTGTATATCTCTAATCTTGACTTAATTGACTTTATCAAAAACCAAAAATACAACAAATTTAACGAATAAACTATAAAAACTATAAAGTCTGCAAGCTATTTTATAATTTTAATACGTCAATTAACAACTCCTCATAAGGATATCCTACAGTCGGGCAACAGCCAATGAAATGGCAAATATTAATGTTACCATCTAAATCACGGCAAATCGATTAAGAAAAAAACCAAGAAGTTTTTCGGGTATGTTTTTTTTATTTTTAACATTCTTTTAGCCTTTTCCAGAGAGGTTTTCACACATTTTAGCCGTACGTTGTTGTTGTTTTGTCGTTTTGTTAACATTTTTCGTACTAAGCGGTTTGGCATTTTGTCTAAATAGTAGCTTAGAAAAATTGAGATTTTAACACCAGAGCTGTAGTATTTCAGGATTTTATATTAACAAGACGCCTGTTCGGGCGTTAACTCCAGCGCATGTACCAGTCTTTAATATAGAGCTTCTGAACATAAACAATACAGTTCATATTCGCATTTAGATACCTTGCGAACGTAAATGTTCGATCGCGAAATTCAGAAGCACATCGTACTTTAAAAAGTAAAGAAGTTCATGCAATTGTTCAAAAATGTAAATAAACCGCATGATACATTCGCTTTGTCTTACACTTTGCCTTTGGAATTCGCACTTATATGTTATATCTTCAATCCTGTGCAAACTACGACGTGTCAACGCGCCCATACACGACCACATCATCTTGTTAAACCGCGAAATAGCAGAGATATTATTAAAATAGGACCAGAATATGTATTAAATATATTCTTACCCCAGTTCAATCTAAACTTAATGGAACAGCATCAAAAGAACGGTTTATTTGTTCCTCTTGGAGGAATTGCCGTATCATGCGAGCGAAATCGAATCGCGCATCGGAAAATTTGTCAAAGCTGTGCACCACAACTCTTGGGAGATAAGACTGGGACGTAAATACAGTCACATACACGTTTTCAATACTAGTATATTTGGCGCCATTCCAGACTTGCGACGACGAAAAATAACAAGAACGATCGTACTACAGGGTGTCCCAAAAAAAACGAAAACTATTGAAATCACCCATAACAATGCAATTGTTAGAGTTTGAATGCCTAAGCACTCTGTTGGGACCCATAGGTGTATAAATGTTTGCCATGTAGTCATTTTTATGCATGCATATGATGCAGTAAAATTTGCTTGTTCGCATAATCATATTTATCAACAATATTTACAATTTACAAATATGGATAACATTATTTAAATGTGCATCTCAAGGACCATGACCTTCGACATATTCCCCTTTCTCTAGCAACACAAAGCATTTAGCATTTTATAAGTTGCATTAAATCCCCACGGGCTGTAATTCGTGAACACAGCATTCGAATTTTAACAATGAGTGATTTCAATAGTTTTCGGGTTTTTTGGGACACCCTTTGGGACCAGGAACTGCGTAATCGAGTTTAATTTCTGAACTGCATTGTATTTATAACAATGGAGAGGACAATGTATTTCTAATCGTTTCCGTTTACTTATATATAGGCTGAATATTAATGATATGTATATATTATTTGCTGCAAATATATCAAGAATTGCTTGTAACTTGCTTCAAAGGTCAAAAGTAAAAATTCGAACTCCGTCAATCGATGCGGAATATTGCTTAGAATAATTGTGCCAAGTTTCATTCCGATCAAACAAGTAATGCTAGAGCCTTAGGGTTTTTTAAAGAGCGTCGCCCCCTAACAACAACAACAACAACAACAAGATTAGCAGCGGTTAGGGACCAATTCCTGGTCCAAAAAAAACAAAAACAAAAACGCGTCGCCCCCTAACAACAACAACAACAACAACAACAACAAGATTAGCAGCGGTTAGGGACCAGTTCCTGGTCCAAAAAAAACAAAAACAAAAACAAAACAAAACCGGGGCGAATTTTCAACTCCGTCGCTGGCGCCGGAGTAATTAGTGGACTGAAAGTTTTGAAACTACATAGCTAAGATGTTACAACATGATGTCTACTTGCAGAATGACGTATATGAAATTATATTTGATATTTTACACAGCCTGCACTGGCTACGTCTGGCTAACTATTTTTGCATTCTATACTCGCGAGAAGGGATTTTATCACTGAGCTATATTCAGATTCCTGGAGGACTTGCTCGTCATTTTTGGCAACTGCGCCGCCATCTTTTTTTCCGCAAAAACATGGCGGACATCGCCTTCTGCGCAGTGAGGAGAAGCTCTGCTGACGACACATGGTTCCTTTTTGCCATGGTATTTTCCACTGTCCAGGCTCAATCGTAAGCCCGCTACAGCAGCATTCTCCCCCTGTTTTTTCAAAACAATATTAGTTTTTTCCCGTGAAATATGATTGTTTTTATATTTTCGTTACGACACACATATATATATACAGGGTTATCAGCCTTATTTATTGCCCTTTAGCGAGCTTCATATGAAGTTTAGGTCCTTGTATATCGTCAATCGTTGTCTTGTCCAAAAGTCTTGTTTCAGACACTCAAGCTGCACTTCCTCTATATATTCCAAATTAACAATAAAAACATAAAATTGTTTGTGAAGAGATTGTGCAGATAAGGTGAAATGACTATATTACTAATGTATTCTGTGTTTTCATTAAACTTACTGTAAGTTGGTTTTTCTTATATTTTTCTGGCAAAAGATTTCTCCCCTTTGTGTACCTTTGACCAGTGGTGCTCCCGCTGTGTTCTCTTGACTTTTTTTCTCTGTGATTTTCATGCCTATTTAAACAAAACAGCCCATAGTTAACAAGTAGCTAACCACTTAAGATTTATTATTCACAGAGAAAACACAATTTCATTTAGATTTTATATAAACCTGGCCATAAATGAATATATCATGATACACTTACTTTCTTCCTTCCCAAAATTCCTGTCCGTCTCATCTTTGACTCTGAAGGCTGAACAAGATTGTCCGATTTAGCCGCATCAAGTGCTCTATTCATAGTTGGTAGAACATCTGGTTTAGGTATTAATTTGCGTTTACCAGAAAAGTTTATTAACTCCAAGATGTGGGAGAATGCGATGGAATATATGCATCTGCATGGACTAAAATGTAGAGAACACAAACACGTGAATTTTGACGAAGCTTTTTCTTGCTAAATTCTATCCAGATGCCGGTTCGTTTTTCTTCCTCACTAACCGACTTCGGGAAAGAGGAAAAATGTATTTTCTTCTCAACCTTTTTTTGCTGGCGTTTGCGCATCCATAAACAGCACAGTACATCAGCACAGTGCAAAATATTTGCTTTTCGCGTTATAACCTTTTAACTTTAACTCAGGTTGTGACGTCACAAGTATCCAATGTGCATAAATTAGCATATGCGAAACAATCGTTATTTTCTTCGGATGTAAATGCCTACAGATTAAACTTGTACTATTTTTTAATAATTTATATGGTAAGCTTTATCTTAAGATTGAAAAAAAATATAATCGAGATTTATGTCGATCATTGCTACATACATTATCTCTAATCTTGCCAGTTGCAAGTGCTTATCTCGCCTTCAAATTCATTCTCTTGTAAAGCTTTGACTGCCGCGATGAAGTTCCTATTTTCTTTTTCAACCATTTTTTACTTTGTGTTCTGAAACTTCCGGAACTAAAAAAAGGATTCCACGTATTTTATGACAAGAAACAAATGATCTCCCCGCGGTCCAAAAACTTGCAAGTTTCCTACCAGGATTTTGTCAAATTCGTAGAATTTCGAATTCGGGGATTACTCGTTGACGAGGCTGGTTGGGATCCTGTTGTTACACAGTATCAGCTGTTGCTACAGATTCCAATGGTCATTTGGCTTGCGCGGTGACAACAGGTATGACAAGTCAGAATTTCTAATCTTCTTCCGCTATGTTTTTAAAACTGTTTTTTCCCTAAAACAGTCCAGTACTCATTGTACGTGAAAAATCGTTATTTGGCATGGTTTAAAGTTTTTTTTTATCAAAAAAAGATATTTTCGAAGGTTTCCATACATTGATCAGTATGATTAGTGTTTTGCTTTTTCTGCAATTGGTTATAAGCGGTGTTACATGCAGGAGGATTGACAGGTCGTGTAAGCGATGCTTCGATGGTGGGTTCAGGGGGTTACGCAAATGAAAACGGAGCAGCAACCACATCCGGACTTAGGGCAATCAATAAATAAAACAGTCTTAGCAAGAGATGTCGTTTACAAGATGGGGAGTCAAGTGCATGATGTAGATGGTGTTTATATTGCGATTGATCAACAGAGAAATTTTATACCACTGTGTTGATGGTTTGGGTCAGCATTAAGGAGAACACAATGCAATTTGGCTTGAGACAAAACGTTGGGGAAGTGCAACTGTAAAAGATCCAAAATAGTCGTTCGTATTACATTTTCATACGAACATGTTTTCCAAATGCAAATCAAAATCCAAAATTAGTTTATATCAATAACCCCTCGCTATTTCAAACTATAACTGCACTATAGTTGCGTATAGCCAGCCTTACGATTTTGTCCCGCTATGTAAACTTCGAGTTATTATAACTATTCATGTCTTTAGAAAATAATCTATTGTTTTCACAGTCAGTGAACAATAAAATATTAGCATAGCGCCTTAGCGGGACAAATCGACAGGCTGGCTACGCTACAGACTGCACAATTTCCTGTCGAGCTAGCGCGACCTAAAATTATATTATGGAATGACTTACATCTGAAATTATTGGAATGTATTACCGAGTATTATATAGTCATATAATATTTCCATTGTTCTGTACAAAAATAGTCATAAAGTCTAAAGTTTGCATGTCAAGTTTTTGCTGTATAATGTATTACATTCTTTCCTGTTTCTTTTCACTTCGTCAACTTAATCTTTTTTATTACGACTCATTATGTCCCTCCGGTGCTAATAATTTCTACCGCAACATGGTGAATTCATAAGCAGAAATATGTCAAAGACGATGTCGCACGAGACAACTTTAAAAAACATCTTGCAATGCAAATTTGTTTATTATACAATTACTTAATGTTTCCGTGTTTGGATGACCTGATCCAAACACGCGGGAATGTTGCGAGAGTTAAGAAAAGCGCGCGAAACACGAACCGAAAATAACAACAACAAGGCCTTTCTTTAAAACTTTAAATTTCCGTGTTTGGATGGCCTGATCCAAACACGGGCTTCGACCAATCAGATCACCCCTTACAAAAATTTCACATAACATTTCATATATGAAATAGGAGTTTCAAAAATGAAATGATCATTTTCATATATGAAATGAAAAACTTCATATATGAAATTTGATTTTCACGTAAGAAAAGTGACTTTCATATATGCACTCTAAATTTCGAAGTGTCCGACAAACACCGAATAAGTTTAAATACACACAATTTTGGTGGAAATCAGTATATTACACCCACAAAGTGCAAATTTACCCGCCGAGGTGTATTATTAGTATTACACCAATATTGTGTTTTCTCAACACCGGTTAAGTGTATAGCTAAAGTAATTCTTCTTTGGCGTAAATTTACGTCAAAAGTCGGTAAATAAACACCGTTCTTGTGTAATAAAGCACCACTTTGGTGTAAACATTATCGCTATAATTTTATGTTGAATGATAATATTAGTTTTCCTATATAATAGCATGCAATTAGTGGAATAAGACTTTTAGAATTTTGTTTTTTTCAATTAGCTGAAAATTAACATTTGTTCACAATGAACTGACCAGAGTACTGTTGTTGCGAAATAATGTTGCGAATAATGTATTGGTCATTCATTTGTTTTTTTTTTACATTGATCTATTATATAGCTACGTGTTATTTTATAAAAAAAATTCCAACACTAATGCGTAACCTCATTTGAATTGCGAATTATATTGTGAAACGGAAAAACTCTCTGATAAGGAGTACAAAGGTCAAAGATTTCTATCAAAATCACGCGATATTTTGAATAATAAACATCACGACGTGTTAAGAAGTTGTCTTAAAAAAACAAAAATAATACCATTGACACCGTTGAGCCCAACTGGTAAGTTTCATTTTTAAATTACGTTTGAAACGTTTGCGGTTTGTTGTGCTATGTCTGTAGATTGATACTGAGGTAATCAGGTAGTGCAGTAGACTTGTAGACTCTTCAAACTAAATATAATATAAATCTTAAAGCTCGCTGCCAATTTTAGCGGATCAGAGTGTTGAACATATAGAGCTAGCACCGGTGGTTCGAAGTGCGTTTAGCCTAAAGTGGATGAATCTAGAAATTGAAATATTCTCAATAATGACGAAATGACTGAACATACACCTCATTCAATAAAATAATATGTACTTCCGTTCAAAATTAAACTATTTACATCGAAATATTGTTCAATAAATAGATAATTCTACTTTCCATTTTGCACTTATCCACCGTTTAAGCTAAACGCCTTTCGAACAACCGGCCTAGAAAACTATAGATGATCCTAGGTGGTTGAGAAAATTAGATGATCGTATAGGTGGTTGAGAATTCAACTCAGACTTGTGTACATTGTAATAAAAAAAATCATCAATCTCTAGGTTGATAGTTCAACAGGTAGATTAGTGGACTAGATATCTGAAGGTTGCTAGTTTGAATTTTTGCTTTCATTCCATAAACGCTATCACGCAAGTTGTAAATAAACTGTCTTATCTGATGTATATAACCATTTTGCCTTGTATGTCTGTCCAAATGTTCTAAATTAAACAATACAGGCCTGAAAAGTTCTAATAAACATAGAACTAAATTAGGTTTTGATCAAACCCTACAGGTACGTCGTTATTGTCGTTAACAAGTCATTTTTGCTGATTAGGGTTAGTCCGGAATCAACTGATTTGTCTTTATTTCCTGTGTTTATATCGGTCATTGTTGATTGCACACACACAGAAACTTTATATTACTTTAGCTAACTTGACATGTTTACGACGATTAAACAAAGATCAGGCTTTGGTGTAGGTAGACATTAATTAACAACGCTGACCACATGGGCGGATCAAGGGTTTTTTAAACATATGTCCAGATTAAAAAAAATTTGGAAAATTTATTCGGCAGATAAGAATTTTTGACTGTTTTCTCTCAAATCAGGGTTCATCAGCCCTGAAGTCTTTCATCAAGCTTAGAGCAGAGTCAAGCTTTGATTAAAATATTAGAACTAGATTAAGTTTAAATGTAATCATATAGAATTGAATAAGATCTTGATGAAATCCTAGCGCCAGATTAAATCCCGACTCACAAGAAGACAGAGTTACAAAGTAATGAGACCAGTATCTGCAACGTGAAGTCTGAAATGATGCATCTTGTTTTGTTTGTCAAGAGGTACTAAAGCGCAGAGACTCTACCGAGCAGAGATCACATCCATGGCAGAAAAATGGGAAGAAGATTTTCAAGGTTATGACGTAAATCGTTTTCAAGAAGGTGTCAGAGAAGATCTACTTTGTTCCATTTGTCAGGAAGTTCCAAAGGATCCTAGACTTTGCCAACACAAAGATCATATATTCTGTTTCGCTCATATATCACGACATCTCGACTGTGATCTCGTTCAAAACTCTCAAACATGTCCAGTTTGCAGATATCCTCTGAATGAAGAAACCTTGAGACGACCAACAGGATTTCTGAAGAATTATTTGGACGACCTTAAAATCAAGTGTGATAATCATGATCGAGGATGTCCTGACTACGTCCGTCTGGAGAATCTCCCAAGACATGTCAAGGAATGTGGATATGCTCCTGCTATGTGTCGTAACGAAGGATGTGAAACAGAGATCAATAGAAGAGACATTGAAGCTCACGAGAAAGATCTTTGTCACTACAGAATCGCCAAATGTCACGACTGTAAAGATATCAAGGTGAGTCAGATCCTAGAAAAAAAATCTAAGTAGATATACATAACATCTCAGAATCTTGAAAACAATTCTACTTTCACTTAGAACAATGTGAACGAAATTAAAGCAAGTCTGGATGTAACGATTGATCAAATGACTGCAATGAAAGGAAGACAGGATGAAATGCAGAGAAGAGGAAATGAAATTAAGGTAAAACGAATATTCCAGTCATTTATTGCTTTGAATAGCGGGCAGGCCGGCGGTGGTCGGGCAGGCGCGGGTTGAGAAATGAAATTGGAGAAGTCTCTGCGATGTAATGTTTCTATTATTGATTTAATGTTTCTAATAATGTTTCTAAGATATTGCGTTCCTATGGAGAGATATAATTAGGTGAAAGCAACTAATACTGTCACTGCCCTTCCCTTCACAGATTGACCATAACGATTGTAAAAGATATGTATTTAATTACGAATCAACTGTGAACTAAATATGACAAACGTTTCTTTCCATGTGCTCGAAGCAACGCCATTGTCTCGCGAGTCCCACGCGTGATTATTAGGTAATAATATAATTAGGACAGGGGCCCTACAGTACGATGAATATTTAAATTCAACGGAGAACACCCGTTAACGACCAAAGAAAGATGTTGTTTACAACAGAATATGCAAATGCGCGCAGACTTATATAACTGATAGCCAATAGCTCTAGAGGTTAAGACCAACTTCATAGCCATTCCGATGTTAAATTAACATTTCAACATATGTTAATTACACGTAAAGCGAGACTTCATTAGTTCAGTATGTACCACTCGTCAAAATTTTATGTTCGTAGCGTTTTATTAGTCGAAAGCGGTTCACGTGCGACTTAAAAAAATTCTGATGTCGCGATGTTTCATGGTACTCCGACCTAACTCGGGTTTCCAATTAATGTTTCCTTCGGTCGTGCATGGTAAATAAATTTTTGCCTTTGACATTTGATGCAAATTTGGAAGTTTAATTTCGACCAAAACTATCATAGTTTAATACCGAAACTCATATATGAGAAGAGCGCTCAATTTCCTTCTTATCGCTATCGAAATCGTTCATTATAGTCAATAACCTCGATTGCACTGTTAATTCAAAAGAGTCATTTTGACTCCTTCAAAGGAGTCGTTTTCTTGACCCCAGGACGACACCTTGAAGAGAGTCATTTTGACTCATTTTGGGTTGACACCTGTAAAGAGTCATTTTAACCCTTTAACTAGAGTCATTTTGATTTTTTTGGCATAAAGGCATCAAAGGAACTTATAGTTTTTCCTTAGACTGTATCACTATATGCATGACTTTGAAATAGAGTCGAAATATCACCTTGAATATTGTGTCTTGTTTTTTAACAACTCATATATCTTGAGTTTACAAGATGTTTATTTTCGGAGTATGTTTTCTCTTATATTTCGCAAAACTGTCTCCTGGAAAAGGTTTTTAATACGAATATCATGTGGCACATTATATGGCTTTTCAACGAATACTGCTCGTCCATCCCCTGCCTATTTTAAAACTTCTCACACAAAAGCCTCTGTGGAGAAGAATGGCTTGGAATTATGATAAACTGAATTTTTATCATAAAACTTAATTGTGTACTTACTTAAACATATTTTTGATAATTATGATCGAGTGAAAGTTAAATCGATTAATGAAACGTAATATTAATAATTTCCACAAATTATTGCAAAAAAGACCAACCTAAATTATTAAGATATTTCTTCACTACTTAAACTTCGGTTTAGAAAAATTTGGATGATCTTAAAGCACGCCAAGATGAAACGAATGTTCAAATGTCTGCAATGAAAATAAATCAGAATCAAATTAAGAGAAATCACGATGACATGAAAAAATATCAGGATGAAATGAACACAAAACTGGATGAAATTAAGGTATGATTAATCTTTTCATTTATTACCTGCTTTAAATCAGTGGGATCCATTGAATTGGTGCCAAAAAATCAATGGTATGTATTTACTTGAACGTTTTTTCGGTAAGTATGGGCGGTCGAAACAAAAGACGTGTACCATACTATATATTATATCTGTTAACAATTTTTTCTAATCAGAAAAATGTGGATGAAATTAAGAAATATCAGGATCAAACGAATGTTCAAATGACTGGAATGGAAAGAAACCAGGATGAAATGATGGTAAGACAAGTTATTCATTGCTCTCATTTAAGGCAAATTAAATGGACGCGAAAATAAATTTAATCACCCATGGTTTTTCGAAGGCTGAAATATATCGTTCAAGTTCAAAACAAACAAGTATTTGTTTAGATATTAACCTTTTTTTCCTTAATTAATGAGAAAATAGAGACGGAAGGGCTGTTTAATAATTTTTGATTATTTAAAATCCATGCAGCAAATCTCGCTGTTCGGCGGCACGACATTATGCATCAATTAGCGTGGTTAGATTACTTTATTTTTAAACTAGGAAAGTATGAAAGAGATGCGAAAAGAGTTTGAGAAAATAATTACGATGATGAACCAGGGCTTTCAAGCAGATAATACAAGCAAGAATGGTGCTAGCGCTATAGATCACACAGGTCCAGTAACCAATGAAGATGTTATTATTATTGGTGGTCGGTGTGGGCCAGGAAGTGACCAGGTATTAAATACAGTCGAGAAATACAGCATAGTAGAAGGAAGGTCAACTGAGCTACCACAATTAAATCATCCTCGAGCATCATCGGTATCGTGTGTTTACAACCGCAATGTTCTCGTCGTTGGTGGCTACGTTGGTAAAACAGGAACGGATTTAATCGAAATATTGAAGACTAACCAACATCCTTTGCGATGGACCATGTTTGATGGTAAACTGCCTGTCAAATTATCTGGTCACGACGTCATAGTTTATGAGGGAAAACTATATGCAGTTGGTGGACTAAACTGGAATGAAAGAGCTTCATCGAATGCCATTTACGAGATTGCTCTCACCCCACCTTATACAACCAAGCTGCTGACAAGAATGATTGTGCCAATAAGTGATCACAGAGCAGAACTTATTAATGGAAAACTATATATCTTAGGCGGGTCAACAACAGGCCATAGTAAAGATGCTCGTGACAGCGTTGTTGTGTATGATTTGATTGAGAATGTGTTCAAGCCATGTCCATCGTTGCCTCGGCCTGTTTGTTTTATGTCAACAGTAACATGGCGTAATATGATTCTAGTTGTTGGCGGCTGTGATAGGAATAATCGGGCATTAAATGATGTATTCATGTTAGACACTGACACCGGACGATGTGAGATACTTCCACCCATGATTTACAAAAGGAGCCGCTGCTTTGCTGTAATGATGAATGACGTCATTTTTGTGTTCGGTGGACACAATAGAGAGCAGGGATTTCTCGATTCAGTGGAATCTTTCACCATTGGTGGCGATGGTTGGAAAGAACTGCCACAGATGATTGAAAAAAGGAGATACGCAACTGGTGTAATTAAACCCCTGTAAGTAAATACGAAGAATGAATTTGGAGAAAGGATGCACAAATAATTGATACGTAAATAATGTAGATATGTTACATGATCTTGAAAACAATCTTTCAAACATTACTGAGCCTTTAGAATCAAAGATAATAATTAGGAACACTTATACGAAGTCAAACGGCTTTTTTATGTTACAGTTTAAAACTCTATATATTTACTGTAATTCCAAGAGAAGACAAACACAAAATGTTAATTAGTTTAATTTATCATTTCAGAAGTGCAATCGAATTAAATCTATTTTCACGTACAATGTCCTAGTTTTTAAACAATTTTACTATATTCTTTATTCTCTCAATTTTTACTAACAGAAACTGATTTGGGCCCCATGCTCCCCATGTTCAATTGCTAGATCCAGTCCTACAACAACCTCGCCTGCCAGGCTCTTCTACCTACGCTCCACGGCCAAAGCTGTGGCGAAGACCCTGGTTAAGGCTGGTTACGTGATTCGTTTGTCACGCTTCTCCCGTGTTGGGATGCGTGGGACACAAGTAGCGCATAAATCACATCAGTAAAACAGCGTGTTTCTAAGGACGGAATATCGAGCTAAATAACCTGTGTCGTTATTGTTATTTGCCCTCTAAATTCGCTCATCGACGCCCAAATTTAGAAGATAGCACAGGCCTTCGAGTGTCTGTATGGAATGTTAACGAAATTGTGACGATACTAAAACCGATTCTATCGACGATGATACAGTCTACACATACACTTCGAATCTCAATGCGGTTTATTGTTTTTTGTTACTTAGTGTTTCTATTGATAAATCAAATCCCGAGCAGAAAGCGAAGGAAACTCAGGATGAACCGGGTGAACCTTCGAGCGTTATTCAGTCTGGTATCTTAAAGCATGCAATAGAGTTTCCTCGCGCCATGGAAAAGCTTAAAATCAACTCGGACAGAAAGATTGAAACTGCGAGAAAAAGATTCGAGAAAGCGCGCGAGACAGCAACCACCGCTTTCAGGAATGAGGCATTTAGTATCGAAGATCGAATTTTTGCTGCGAAGCTACGTTGGTATGTTTGGAAATTCAGCAGCAAGTGTCCATTGGAAGTGCATGCCAACGATTGAACTTCATGATCGTAGTTTTCACCCAATAAGAAATTGGAAGGAGATTTCAACAAGAAAGTCGATGGGAGAGCAATTGCCTTATCCTCCCTACGAACAGTTCCTTGACGAAGAAATAATACCCGACCTATCAGCTGTGAACAGTCAGGGGGATGTTTTTACTTTCCCTGATACTGGGTCTGGTGACAACATCATGATTATCCATGAGGCAGGAAAAATCAAACGGGTTGAATTACCTGAATTTGCAGGTAATTTTTTATTGTTACGTTGTTAAGTTTAAACGTGACTCGAGGTTGACATTTTCATTGAGTATTTCCCAGCAGAATGAAAGCATGATACCAACAGACGATGGTACGGCGGTTCATTTAACCCCCCACGGGACTTCTACGCTTATGAGAGAACCAGTGACACATGCTAGATATAATTGCATGGGTCATTGACAAGAACGCAAGCAATGACCTAACCCTGCAAGCCAGGCTTTTCTACCTTCGATCAACGGCCCACGATGGCTTGCGAGGTTGACAATAGCCTTCCAGAAATGCAACCTCTGAGCTCGCCTATCCTCGTTAAACGCGTTTATTTTCTCGTTTCAGCTCCTGTTGGTGGTCATTTGGGTCGCTGGTCCTCTTAGATAGATATTATCCCGATGAAAATTGCAAGCATAATCGATCCAGAAAATTTTCAGATGCATGGCGGGAAAAGACTGCCCAGGGGTTGCGAAAGAAGAAAAAGATTGCTACGCCAACAGTACATGCAACCCAGGTTTGTTTTTTGGATCAGTTCATTTCAGCTTGGTTAGACAACATCTTGTCTCTGCCTGCCCATCATATTTGAAGAGCGTTTTAGCTGCTCAGGCGAAGTCTCGTTAAACTAATGATGGAATATTATTTTATTTCTTTGTAGATAACTGTGATTTTACGCGCGGTAGTTACTGTCATTGGACCCGTTATAAAAACATGGATTACTTCTGGCAAGCACATAAAGGATCAACACCAACCGGAAGCACTGATCCAAATCAAGACCATACTACTGGCACGGGTAAGAAATTTCAGGGATCCATCATCATCATTTGTCATCCCCTTTTTTATCCCAACTCATCGGCCATCTCTACCATCATTACCCATCATCATCGGCCATCATTACCCATCATTGTCAAACGTTATTCATTATTGTCTATTGTTACTAATCGGTGCACCTGATCCTCACTATCCACTATTATCCCACAAATATCCATGATTATCCACCATTATCCAAGACTATCCAGCCTTACCTATAATTTCCATCATCGTCAAATTTCCAGGCCATTACATTTTTACCAAGTTCAGCTTCCCCGCCAAGGAGAACGACACAGCACTCCTAACAAGCAAACAGTTTCCACCCTCGCAATGTCATTGCATTTCCTGGTATTATCATGTATGTATGGTCGCTCAATGGGAGAACTCAGCGTGTACATTAAAGACCCTGTGGGTTCTAAGAGGATAATATGGGATCGGAAAGGTGATCAGGGAAACAGATGGATATTAGATAGCGCAATAATATCTAACGTGTCTATGACTAGTTACCAGGTTTGTATGATATTTTCGTTTTAGTTGATAATTTTTTTACTCTTGAACATTACTTTTTGGCCATCCATGGAAGTATCGCATTGTCTTACACCTGATTTTGAAAGAAATGCTCTAATTGAACTGCTTTTACTTGTATACAGTCATTTCAGTCCAGTAAAAGAGCAGCTGATAATGAAGCTGATAAAAATATTCCCCTAAAATCTTCAAATTGCCCATGTATTGAAATACATCGATCGATACAACTTCGTAGGATTAGTTTGTGCTTTGGTTAGTTTGTCCATGCATGAGGGTATAGGAATAACAGGTCACCATTCTAAACCAGGAGCGAGAGACACAGGAGGGCGGGGGGCCCTCCCTGGCCCAAAAGTAAATTTGTTCTACCGCCCCGGTAATTAAGACCCAATCTTGTAGTCCCAGGTAGCAGTTTTATTTCGGAGTAAATGTGGGGCAATGACCAAAATCATCCAATATCATTCGATACTTTCCAAGCATCTTTGATCTTCGAATGTTTACTTAAAACGGTTCTATTATTCCTGTGAAAAACTACTGCTTGTTCACATTCTTACGTGACAAATTTTTGAAAAATTACGTCACAAATTTTCATTTAGGTGGAATTTGAGGCAATTCGTGGCCGATCTTTTTATTCTGACATGGCTTTGGATGACATCCATTTCAAGGAAATGCTCTGTGGTAAGTCGCTACACTCTGGGTTAAATATGATCATTTTCATCAATGGTACTCAAATTAATGTACATCTCTGATTGACTCTGAAACTACTTAAGCGACCCCGACTGGTTCTTCCGAAAGATGAAGGCCTTTGATAAGACCAACAATGCCTTGATCCTTCAATAAAACACGATTCTCGCGATGATAGAAATTAGAATCATTTTTTAATGCTAACAGTGGTTTTGCATTTGAAACATTAAATCAACGAGAATGCGAGTTGGCAAACAAAGGTTAATTTTTCTGCATCAGGGATTTTTTTGATGAACTATCAATGCTTGGTCAAACGTCAACAAGAGTTCTATGCGATTTAAACCGAGTTGACAGGCCATTGATCAGAATTTAGGACATTAGATAAACAACTGACTCTCACTGTAATTTTTTAAATATAAAATTAAGTACACATCAATGACTTTTGTGTCCATTAACAAAGATACATATTTAATTAAGTGAACTTTCTACAGTAAAGAGGGGCTCATGTTTTGAAACAAAGATACTTTGTTACAGTAAGCTTATCTTAAACGAGCTTTACAAAAGCTCTTTGTTCAAATGACAATTCTTCGGTTCTTGAAATCAACACACAAGTCAAACGTTAAACACAGCTCTTTGTATATATTTAGGTGTACAACACTTGGGATGCTTTAACGATCGTTATAAAAGAGCTTTGCCAGACTTGATTGCGAATCTCCGGGATAAAATAGACTGGTATGACATGCAAAAGACCGTCAGAGAATGCGGCTGTGTTGCTTATGACAAAGGATACAAGGTATTTATAAAATACCAGACCAGTGGCAGTGCAAGGCTTTCATGTTTGTCTCAGGCCTGAATAAAGTCAATTATAACTGGACCATCCACAACATGGATATTATGGTAGAGATATCCTGCATTCTGACCCAATCCCTCTCATACACTTAATAATAATACTGCATTGCGTTAACCAAATATAAATTTCGCTTCCACTTTCGAATCAACATGCAAGCATTGATTATTTTATTATTTAGTATTTTGCTGTGCAGTTTTACGGAGAGTGTTGGGGAGCGAGAAGTATGATTGAATATGACAAATATTGTGCTTCTAACGACTGCTGGTCTGGTGTCGGAAAAGATTTCACGAATTATGTTTATAAATTCACTAAATAAGATACGTTTTATGTTCCTTCTATCTATATCATAACATTCCCAATATTTTAGGATTAAGCCACTAGTATGAAGGAAGTTGCATGTCACAAAGATTGGGAAGAAAAAGACTTGCGTCCGTGCAAATCTATTCTTATAGAGAGTTTACCGTGTAGTATTGTATATATACACAGCAAAAAGTCGCTTTCTTATTTTGAGAAAAAAAACTCATTTCAAGATTTTTTATCTTGAAATGAGAAAAATTTTCATGGGAGAATAGCAAGAAATAATTTCTCGCTAACAAAACATATCAAGAAAATATTTTCTTGTTTTAAGAAAAAATGTTTTCTTAAAACAAGAAATTTTGGAGAAAAATAATCTTAAAACAAGAAATATAGTAACTATTTTTTAAGAAAAATTAACTTAATTTGAGAAATATTTACTTATATTAAGAAAAATATTCTTGTTATAAGAAAGTGGGAGAATAGCAAGAAATATTTTCTGAGCAAGAATTTTTTTCAGAATGAGAAAATTTTTCTTAAAACCTATTTTCTTGTTTTAAGAAAACATCTTTCATAAGAAATTATAATGTCTAAGTTAGATAAAATTACACCTAAAAAATGAGAAAATATTTTTTACATATAAGAAAAAAATTTTATTTCAAGAAAAACATCCTTGTTTTGAGAATAAATACGTTCAAATGAGACAATTTTGACTATTAAAAATAGCTGAAAATCCTAGTAATAATTTTATATGCTTTTATAATATGAGTAATAATATACATGGATATTTTACTTAACAAAAGTTCAACCTACTTCTTTATATGACCTTAACATGCTTATACAAGCTAAACTGATGTCCTGTGGCACTTGAGTGTCTTTTAGAATTATAACTTGCAGGACTGGCAATTCTATTTCATGATGTTTTGGATAGTCGATGTCCAACAAATAGAATGAAGCCAGGAAGGCAACAACTGCATCAGCTATCTTTTCAACTGCTGCCCACATCAAAATATGTTTTTCAATAACAATGTAAATACCTTCCTGGTCAATCAGGATGATTGGAAGATTTCGAACTCATTTTCCCCAAAATACTTTAGATCTTCACTGTCGACCTATATATAGAGTACAAACAAAATGAATGCTCATATCAACAATTTAAGTTCACATTATAAATTATGCCTGAAAGCCATTTGTGAGTATTTATACATGTTATATTGCTTAATACCTCTGTATAGATTTACATGCAGTTAATTCATGGACTAACTAATTATCCTAAATTTTGTCCACTTTTGTCAGGAAATATCATAGAAATCTTCTTTAGGAGATGTATCATGTTACGACAAGCCTTCTGGATGTTTGGGAGATGGTTATGCTATTGATATTATTGTGATTTAATTGTGACAAATAGAATTTTAATGTATATAATTTCAAAACTTGCAACATATCTAACAACAATCTAACTGGTAAAAATCTGGCAACATATAGGTTTATTGAAATGTAGGCCATAATCATATAGTTTATCAAATACCATGCAACAAGAGAAAAAGTATTTCTTTATAATGCATTAAAATCAAGGCAATAAAAAATACATAGTGACTATATGGCCGGCAGCCGGTCAGGTATTAGAAAATACTATTTGACCGGCAGTCTAGTTTTTATAAGCTAAATATAAAATGTGTTGTTTAGAACTAATTTCAGCGATTGCAGATTAGCTCAAAAAGTAAGGTGTGCGTTCGCCTCGTTCTTGAACACGGGTTCGGATCCGCTCCGCGACAATATTTTCCCCTAATTTTTAACTAAAGTTTTTTTAACATTTTCGGTTAGGTTTATAGGGTTAGGACCGTTAGGTTAGGGTTAGGGTTAGGGTTAGGGTGAGGTTTAGAAATAAAAGTTAGGATTAATATCGTGGAGCTTGGACATGAAACGAACTATGGACATGAAACTATGATCGAAACATACTACCGGGTGTCCCAAAAAAAAGTACCTATTTTTAATTCAACATAACTTGTAAGCGAACTGAAGAATTGCAATCAAATATCCATATTAAGGTGAGTAATGTCTAACTTAAAGATTGATATGTTGCATATGAAGTTTTAGCGAGTAGTTTCATTGATATTCGCGTTTAAAGACACGGTAACGTTTTGAAATGTGTCAAAAATCAGCAAAAAATGGCTTGTTAAATTTGTTTCAACAATACCAGTTCGTAACACGGTTTCTTGTAACTTATTCTTTAGTTTTTTCAGAAAATTTGTTAAGTCCTTAATACGACTTTCTGAATTTGTAAGGTTTAACATGTAAGTTTCCAGTTATTGTTCATTTTTGCATCATTATTTTATGTCCCTTGGGACCTGATGAACTTAAGAACCACTTACGAACCCAAGCAAGAAGCGTAGTTTTCTAAAGTCATCGCGACAAACGTGATATCGCAATAAAACATGCCTGGCTTGACAAAAGATCAAAGCGTTTGGGTTTGCCTAGAGTATGCAAGAACGAATAACGCGTATGAAGTGTTAAAACGATGGGATGAGCGATGGAACAACGACCCGAGGCCTACAAGACGAAGTGTGGTCAAAATTTATCGCAAGTTTCTAGAGGAAGGTAGTTGTCTTGACCTAAACAAGGGACGAAGTGGCAGACCAAGGACGGCACGAACTGCAGAAAACGTCGAGTTAGTACGTGAATCCCTCCTGGACAACGGGAATAGGTCGTGTCGAAGAAATGGCCTAGGATTAAGCCGTAGCACATTCCAGCGTATTGTACACTTCGACATCAAATTTCACCCTTACGTGATAATTCGAAGGCAAAAAATCAGACACGGCGACCCAGCACAACACCTGGCTTTCTGCAACCGAATCCTGAACACCGTTGCCGAAAATCCCGATTTTCTTGACAAGCTTATATTGTCAGACGAGGCTGTCTTCAGCTTGAATTCCGAGATAAACTCTCGAAACATGAGGAAATACGCAGCACGTGGTGAAGGGCACCCACACGACCAGTACGTTGGTCATATGCAAGGCGCACAACAAGCGATGGTCTGGGTTGGGCTGACCAGACAAGGCGTTGTTCTTGGTCCGCATTTTACGCGTGCAAACCTTGATACGAGAGAGTACATGCGTATAATTCGCTACAACGTGATTCAGAGAGAATTTCCAGTGCACAACATTGACAGAAACTCAATGTGGTGGCAACAGGACGGCACCTCGTGTCACACAAGCAACGCAACAATCCGATATCTACAGGGGCAATTTCCTGGTCGGCTCATGAGTAAACGCGGCGATTGGCCATGGCCTCCACGCTCCCCTGACCTGACCGTGTGTGATTTCGTCCTCTGGGGGTATTTAAAGCAGTAGATTTGGGAAGTTCCTCATGACCAACAACCTCAAAACTTGGGTCATGTCGCAATTTGGACGCCCACGTGACTCAAAGGTCTTTTGATGGCATGCTCACACGGGCAAGAAAGTGTGTTGCTGCTGGTGAACATGAATTTGCAGATGAATAAGAAAACAACTATAAAATAAGTTACATTATTATATGACTAGTGTTTGTTTTTGTAAATCCTGCAATTTGATTGGCTGCTGACGAGGCGGGATTTTCCCATATTGCCCACGGGCAATACGCTCCATTTTTATTGCCCTCGGGAAAAACAACAGCAATTCGAAATGAATTATTATTCGTGTTTATGGTTTTCCCAAATTAAGTCATATAACTAGGTTACCTAAAGGCAGTATTGCTGCCTATACTCTTATAGAAATAGCATGCGCAAAATACTTGCTTGTTAAAAATTCATACCATGGTTACGCAAATTATAGTCAAATGTTATACGACACTTCAAATTACAATAGATCAAAGGTCAAATTCCAAATGCGCGAGGTATTTGTGAAACTAAAACCCTAAGGCTTTAGCCCCTTAAATGAAACAATCAAAGAACTAACTTAAAAGTTAAATACTTATACATGCTTTAGTTACGCCACACAGGTTTACCCCAATGATAAAAGTAAAAGAAAATATGTTTCAAACCTTTTAAAAAAATCGAAATGACAAAGCTATAAAACAAGTGACAGTCAAATGTTATACGACACCTTAAAATCACAATAGATTAAAGTTCAAATTCCAAACGCGCAAGTATTTGTAAAAGACCAAAAGCACAAGACTCCAATTGCCAAGTAACGGTATGGTTCACCACGTCGCTTTTGGTGTCCGTTTATACAACAGTGATGCGTCATGCGAGCACAATCTCACGGCTAACTCAGTGTCTGCCTCACTGGTCTGCCTTCCAAAAACAATTTGAATTTGAAACACTGACCGTATAAAGCATGGAGTCGTTTTATAGTATACCCGACCGCATTGCATTGTGGTAGGAGATCTTTTACCACAATGCAGTGCGCTATTTCGTAAATTTGCTTCCCCTACTACATAAATTAGGGACTGCTGCCTTGCTCGGTCGCTCAGGCGACCTCGCTGCGGCAGCAATAAATAACTTACTGACTTCGATTGTTCGGTCTGATACGGCACGACCTCGGTTTGATATTTTACCGTACAGACCTCACTCTCAGTCAGTAAGTTCTTAAGACACCATGTTACGAACCGGTATTGTTGAAACAAGTTTAATAGGCCATTTTTTCCTGATTTTTGACAAGTTTCAAAGCGTTGCTGCGACTTTAAACGCGAATATATCTCAGACACTACTCGTTCAAACTTCATATGTAATATATCAAACTTTAAGTTAGACATTACTCAACTTAATATGGATTATTTGATTGCAATTCTTCAGTTCGCTTACAAGTTATGTTGAATTAAAAATAGGTACTTTTTTTTGGGACACCCGGTAGTCAAACACATCCTGACAGCAGATCGTAAAAAGAATTGATACGAGCCTCAGATTTTTTACAGGAAACTCGTGTGCTTCTCACATTTAGGTCAGCGAAGGTGTTGACTTCAGTGATATCAACGGTCGTGCTGTTGTCACATCTGGTTTACCTTATCCACTGGATTTTGATCCAAAGGTTGGGGTTTCGATTAAAAACCTAGCTAATGCTGTTTTTAGCTCGCCTGCACTTTAGTGCAAGAGAGCTATTGCTATAGTCTTGGCGTCCGCGTCCCCGTCCCCGTCCCCGTCCCCGTCCCCGTCCCCGTCCGCGTCCACACTACATGATAAGTAGAATGTTAAGATGCCACTTTTATTTTCCCATTATTTTCAACTTATCTACTTAAGGAGTCTATTTGTTGCAAAAGAACCATTTACCAGGGGGGAGTGAACATTATACAACAAAATATAATGATAAGGTCAATGTTAACATGCTATATTTTTTCTATACTTTGGCTTTACATCAGAGGAATCGTTATCAATATAAGTCATCAATATGCATTGTGACTATTTAGTGCCATTTGGTACGCATTTATACAATAATAAAGAGAGTTTTGCTCAAAATTATCAAATGATAAGGTGAATGTTAAGTTAATTAGCATAATGATAAGGTCAATGTTAAGATGTTATATTTTTTAAATATTATGGCTTTGCATTGGAAGATTCTTTATAAATATAGCTCATCGATATGTCTTGTGACTATATGGTGACATTTAGTACACATTTACAAAAATAATGGGAATTTTGTTCAAAATTATCAAATGATAAGGTGAATGTTAAGCTAATTAGCATAATGATAAGGTCAATGTTAAGATGCTATATTTTTTAAATATTATGGCTTTACATCAGAGGAATCATCATAAATATAATTAATCGATATGCATTGTAACTATTCAGTGCCATTTGGTACACATTTATACAATAATAAAGAGAGCTTTGCTCAAAATTATCAAATGATAAGGCAAATGTTAAGCTTATTAGCATCATGATAAGGTCAATGTTAGAGTTATCCAGAGTTATCACGCTCATTACGATTTTCAGGGCTATTGTGTAGCCCTGTCTTTTTTAGTTCAAAGTTGTAGCTGAATCATATTTAACGAAAGTATTTGTACAACCCTAAGCCAAATGAGAAACTTTCAAATATTTTCACCTGTATGCTACCATATGTTTGTATTGTACATGTACAATTATAAATTATGAGATTGTGTTGTGACATGCCGTATCAAAATTCAATCGCTTAATATAGAAATCATTCAGGGAGTGAATATATATAAAACATAGTCCAACGTTAAAGTTTAAAGAATATTGTCAGATAATTCGCAATTACAAGCTTTAGCACATAAGTATTTATAAGTAGAAAGCCGATAGGCTCGGAATGCAAAGGCAAATGGCAACGCATGTGACATATATTTGCATATTATTTATGTAGATACACTATGGAGTTAGGGAAGGGACAAAATTCGTATTCATATTGTAGGGCCAGTTTTCAGTTTTGAAGGGCGGAACAAGTTCTCGATCATCGTTTGTCGAACCGCATTTCACTTCTTCGACTCGTAGTTTCACGTCTTCGACACGCAGTTTCATGTCTTCCCTTCGTAAGTCACATCGACGAATCGCGTTTCATTTCGTCGAGTCGCACATCGTAAACTCGTGTCAAGTTTCAATTCTTCGTGTCGGTACGTTCATATTTCGCGTACAGCGGTTTCATTTCGTCGTGTTGAATCTTACGATACATCGTGGTCAGCGGATCAACTACTCATTAAGAGGTGATACTTTATCTCCTATAAGGATATAGTCTTCGTTTTATTACTCCGGCGTCAGCGACGGAGTTGAAAATTCGCCCCGGTTTTGTTTTGTTTTTGTTTTTTTTTTTTTTATTTTTTTTTTTATTATTTTTCGTCGTCGCAAGTCTGTAATGGCGCGAAATATACTAGTATTTGAATAGTGTATGTGATCGTATTTATCTACGTCCCAGTCTTATCTCCCAAGAGTTGTGGTGCACAGCTTTGGCTAATTTTCCAATGCGCGATTCGATTTCGCTCGCATGATATGGCAATTCCTCCAAGAGGAACAAATAAACCGTTCTTTTTATGCTGTTCGATTAAGTTTAGATTGAATTGGGGTAAGAATATATTTAATACATGTAGACTCGGTCCTATTTTAATAATATCGCTGCTATTTCGCCGTTTAACAAGATGATGTGGTCGTGTATGGGCGCGTTGACACGTCGCGTAGTTTGCACAGGATCGAAGATTTAATACAACTATATATAAGCGCGAATTCCAAAGGCAAAGTGTAAGACGAAGCGAATGTATCATGCGGTTTATTTACATTTTTGAACAATTGAACTTCTATACTGCGATGTGCTTCTGAATTTTGCGATCGAACATTTAGGTTCGCAAGGCATCTAAATGCGAATATGTATGCGAAACAATACGCGAACTGTATTGTTTATGTTCAGAAGCTCTATATTGAAGACTGGCACGTGCGCCGGAGTTAACGCCAGAACGGCGTCTTGTTTTTTATGTATGAAAGTTAATTCAAAGTGAATATTTGATTATATTATTCTTAAAATTAAATATAATCAATAGTATGTCAACAGCCGTTAGTTCTCTGGTTTCTCCACGTGATAATTTGAGGCAATTTATTTGTAGTACCCTGACTGAAATCGTCAGGCTTTTGGAGAGAGTATCATTAAATAATGATCGCTGTTACATTGAACATGTATTATACAAGTTGGAGCAAGTTATTCAAATTGGAATAAGCAGTGACGAACAAGGTTTATGGCAGCAAGTATTCTCTGAGCATCTACTTGACACACTTATTTTTGCCTTTAATACATTGAGCGAAGAAACTGCCGCATCTAATTCGTGTTCGACTATGTCAACAATAAAACCAGCTACAATATCCAAAGATTCAGCTGGCAGACCAGCATTTGAAATTCCTAAAGAAACACTCAAACTTCTTCTTAGCTATGGCTTTACTCTAGTTAAAATTGCGGAAATGTTAGGCGTTAGTTCCAAGACAGTAAGTCGGAGAATTAAAGAATTTAATTTAAGGGAAGAATTACCCAAGTACACTGATATCACAAATGTCGACCTTGATAAAATAGTGTCAGATATTTATAGAGAATTTCCAAATTGCGCCATAAGAAGAATGAAGGGATTCTTAACAGCAAGAGGAATAAATTTGCAATGGGAGCGTGTCACATCATCACTTTGGAGAATTGACCCTGAGGGAATTATATTGATATCAATGCAGTTGAATTTCATTAACCGAAGAAGATATTTTGTTCCTGGCTGTTTGTCAATATGGCATTTGGATGGCAACCATAAACTGATTCGATGGAGGTTTATTATCCACGGATGCGTTGATGGATATTCTAGGCAGATTATGTTTCTAAAAGCTAGTACAAACAACAAAGCAAACACAGTGTTCAACCTTTTCCTTGAAGCAGTTAACCAGTTTGGTCTTCCAGAAAGAGTAAGAGGGGATCAAGGCGTAGAAAATGTTGACGTTGCATGGTATATGCTGTCAAACCCTGCGCGAGGCCCTGATCGTGGCAGTTTCATAGCAGGAAAGAGCTGCCATAATCAACGTATTGAAAGACTCTGGCGCGACATCTTTCATAGTTGTACATTCATATTTTACTATGTCTTCTGCTTTCTTGAAGAAAATGGTTATTTGGAGATTGATAATGAGTTGCACATATTTTGTTTACACTATGTATTTCTACCGAGAATAAATCGACACCTCAACCTTTTCAGGAATGGCCATGACCATCACCCATTGAGAACTGAATCGAACATGACACCTTGTCAGTTATGGGTGCACAGTTTAAACAGTTCTGGTAGTAGGCATATCACATTGCAAGAAACTAATTGGAATATGTATGGTATAGATTTTGAAGGGCCATTGCCTTCACAGATATACAATGGTGGAACATTTAATGAAATTGCTATTGAGGTACCTCAAGTTGCAAGCCCAATAAATGACAACCAGCTTTACTTGCTTAGTTCAACTGTTGATCCTCTAGCATCATCAGCATCTTATGGTGTTGACATATACTTGAACACCGTACAAATGGTTAATGATCTTCTCCAATCAGAGGCAAACAATTACTCTGGTATCTAATTTTAATAGCATTAAAATTTAAATTGCCTCCTGGCAATGATACATCAAACAGCTTCTCATAGACTTTGCAGGAGCTGGTTCAGACCAGAGACAGTATGAACAAGGGTGTAGACAATATGAGGAGCTCTGTTGTGTTGAATATACAATGACAAGCTGAAAACAACCAATTGTGCTTGCAAAAAGTTTAAATTTTATGGGTTTATTTACATACAAATGTATAAAACATAACAAATACTATGTATCATGCCCAAATAAAAAACATGGAATTCAATTTCAATCAAGCCAGCTAATTGACAAATATGCTGTTAAAATATCCCAAATTTAATACTTAACTATGTTGTAGTTGTACCACCCTAAAATCAACAAATATCAACAAACCCCCACATAAAGAATGGTAGATTTTTAAGAGAAAGGTGTTGCTTGTTTAACAGCCACTATAATTGATATGTATATTTTGTCCCGATGCATTTTTGGTGGGTGATAGTACGTAGTGTGATAGGAAAGTTGTCCATCATAAAATATTATTAACCATCACATGTGGCCAGATTTTTTAAGTAAAATCTGTTCTTTTTGTGGGGTTTTACTGTAATGAAATATCAAGCCAATATTTATTACATAAATAACATAACATAATCTAACATATAAGTTATTGTTTTCTACCCTATTATATCAGTTTATGCCTTATTTTAAACATTTAAAAATGTTTATGCCTTATTAAATGCCTTGCCCTGCTCAAGGATGACTCTGCCAGACAAAAACAATAACTGAAATATTTGAAATAGATAACTAATTGCTGTTGTTTATTAAGGATTAGGAAATCCTACCCTACCAAACTTCAGTGCCACATTCATTGCCTGAAAGAACCCTTTCTTTGAGCTGTGAACAGTCGGGATCCTCAACACTTTTGTGCAAGACGATGTTGTAGGAAGACTCTTTGCATCATCATCTGGAAGAAATGCAAGTTTCAACCGTTTTATTAACCCACCAAATGGAACCACTGTCCACCCTGTCCAAAATTGCAAAAGTGCACGTTGTCAGCAATCACCAGGAAAGTCATCATCTTGCTCTTCGCTAATGTATAATTTGAACCAATCGTATGCCTGGCGTTCGGAAAAAATACGAGCCTCTACTTGAAGGATCATCTCCATAAGGATATCAGCAGTAAGAGGTCGAAATTCTCCAGCGGTGAACAATACTTTACACATCTCCTTATTTTTGCGAAGGAGATTCAGTATGCCAAGCGATTTTAATCCTTCCAAGAACTCATCAATCTCACTTTTTCTGGAGGCAAGCAATTCATGGGAGATAAGATGTTGTAAAAGGAAATCTTTGCTGTCGATACTAATCACCTTTTCTTTTGGCCAACGGGAGGCGTTTATTATCTGCCAGAATGCTTCACACTTCGGATTTTCCTCTAATAGTCGATGGATATCATCATTATTTTCACAACTTTCAAGACAGTTTATGAATTCATGCAAGAGTTCAGTTGATGCATCCAGTGGAATGTGCTGCTTCTTCATTTTAGATGTGGTTTCATCTTCTTCTTCACCTACTATGTAGGAGTAAATATGTGGTGCCAGGAAAGGAAAGCCAATTGAACTTTTTGAAATAATGCATGGCTGACAATTATGCCAGCTAGCTGAAACAACATGCCTTTTGTAGCGTCTTTGATCGGAACCATATTCTGCTCAATGCCTTCAAACAATCGAGCCTTAACCTCATTTAGAACCAATGAAAAAAACTCCAGCTTCATAGCACCCCCATCAAGACCTTCTTCATCTTTAAAGGAGACACACAGTTCTTTTCGTAGGATTTCTGGTTTGTAAGAGATCTTTTATAAAATTTAACAACATTCATCCACAATGTCTCACGATCTACAAGTATGTTTTCCTCACCAGACAATTCATTTTCCTTTACAAATGATTCAATTAAATCTTCTAAAGATAAATTTTCCTTGTGCTCAACCGATTGCTTGTCAAGCAGAAGACATGCTGCATCATCGACAGTTATCGCAACTGATGAAATTTCCTCAAGCACAGTATGTTCAGTATCCGGGAAAGCCAGCTTTAGCTCTGCCAACCAACTTTGCGCGGAGGTGCATGGCGCATTAGAGTCTGCATGACCTTGTGTCATCTTAATTGCTGAAGTGCTTGAAGTATTCGAATTGGCATCATATTGTTCTAATACAACTTCAGGATCACTTTGCTCTGACATATCATCAAGATTTTCAATGTCACTATCAATATTAATAAAAGAACACTCTTTAGAATGCTGACGTAAAGCAAATATTGGAATTTGCTTTTGCATGTTCCACATTCAGTCAATGGGCTTGTTGGGCTAAGTGACACAGTGGCTTTTTCAACTGATAAAGAATCTTTCATGGGCCGTATGTATATTGTTGTACTGGCACCAACCATCTCCTTAAGATACGGCACAGTGTATCCATCTGACGGAATCGGAATTAAACACAAGGGGCGAGAATACCCACCACCTTGACCCCGCATTAGCTCAAATGCACCATCTTCCGATTTCAATTTTGAGTATTCAGTTTCTAAAACTGACTTAAACTTTGCAAAACCAGCATTCTTGTCAGGGAAAACAATGCGCTTTTTTCCAAGTCCAGCTTCTTTGAGGGCTGATAATCGTGTTAGGGAAGGGGTAATGTTCTGATTGCTTTCCGCCAAAAGACAGAAATCGTGTGTCCATGATTTCTTTGGCTGAATGAACACCACCTTTTGCCTTTTTGCTAGTCGGGGGTTTTGAAGAGGTAATCTTTTGCCCCCGCCTCCAAGACTGGGAAAGGCTTGTCTGAAAGAGAATGTATTGAACATATTTAGGTTAACCATAAGCCATGAACTTTTGCTTAAAGTCCTCCTTTTTTATTTTAGTCCACTCATCGCTTTAAGAAATATCTTATCCTATTCCTTGTCTTGTAGAAAGATGTTACATGCTAGATTAGATTACTTTGCCTTTTACTTCATTAGAACATTATTAACCTTATCTCATATTATTATTTCCCAAAATTAATGTGCATAACAGTAAAAAATTTGTTTATAAGGGGAGAAAGGGAACTCCAGTTATTGTTTGCAATACACCTTTTTCTTTTGCAAGAAAAATTTTGCAAAAGGCTTTAATAACATATATTTCAAGCCCATTATATAATTGAGTGTATCCAGATGACCTACTTAATTTTACTGCTTTATTCTGGAAAATTTCTAACAAAAACAACTCTCTAGATTAGGTCTTTACATCTGAGGAAATATTTGTCATTCTATCATCCCAAAAAACAGATAATGAACTTGTACATTATACATAATTTCATTACATGCAGTGGTGTGATACGGAGGCTTTCAATCCCAATGAACACATAAATTTTAGCTGCCAGGATGAAATTTAAACAGATTTTTTTGCTTTAATTGGGTATTGCAATTTCCAAGTAATAAAATGTGATTTCATTGATTACATCTTGAGACATTCAGTAGGGTATCGTTATGTAAAATATCATCAAAGATTACTACTTTTACGTGAGCGGTCGGTGAAAAACGATGATAACATTCTTTTATTTTCTCTGTAGTAGATAATTTTGCACTTACCGAAAATTTCTCTCAACTGCTTGACTATATGTTTCTGATTCTCCACGTGGACCAGGTCCTGATGTAAGTGACGTGTTGTTATAGCAGGACTGGGTGTCATAGCAGGACTTGGTGTTATAGAACCTTGTGTTATGGCATTTGTGTGCGAATTTGTGTTTGATGTAGACGGACTTCGGCCCTGAATCTGCTCGATCGCATCTCTTAACACGGAGACCACATGGGTAACGTTTAGCTTTTCCGCCATTTTCAGGAAGAAGGCTGATTATCATAATTCATAAGAATATTGGATATGAAGTATATACAATTCCTAAAAGGAAAGGTCCGCTGACCACGATGTATCGTAAGATTCAACACGACGAAATGAAACCGCTGTACGCGAAATATGAACGTACCGACACGACGAATTGAAACTTGACACGAGTTTATGATGTGCGACTCGACGAAATGAAACGCGATTCGTCGATGTGACTTACGAAGGGAAGACATGAAACTGCGTGTCGAAGACGTGAAACTACGAGTCGAAGAAGTGAAACTACGAGTCGAAGAAGTGAAATGCGGTTCGACAAACGATGATCGAGAACTTGTTCCGCCCCTCAAAACTGAAAACTGGCCCTACAATATGAATACGAATTTTGTCCCTTCCCTAACTCCATAATACACATGCAAATATATTATTAAAGCCAGTTAAATTGTAGACAGGGCCCTATAAGATTTATGTACATACCTTTTCGTTGTTTGATGCATAATCCTTTTTTGTGTAGGTATAAAAATCCAATCTTGTCTTTTTCATAAAGCTAGGCGCACACACGACGATTTTAGTCGGCCGATTCCTGTCTAGATTGTCTAGATGGATGTTTTCATCAAAATGTGGCGACTGGCAATCTATACTTGGTCATAATATTAGACCAAGTAGACTCGCGTACACGCGCGAGGCGCGAGCGCCGCGAGAAGGAAAACATGTCTGGGCAAGGGCTGCCTATATGTCTAAACCTGAATGGACCAACTACCGTAAAATCGTTGTGTGTGCGTCCAGGCCTTTTGCCTGGTCCTTTAACTTACCTGTTGATATCACGTGCGCGGATTGTGAGAAACGGAAGAAATATTGGTCACAAATAAAACTAATGTAATTCCGAGGCCAGTTTTGGCCAGTAATTCTGAGGTCACAACTAATATCTGAAGTTTGTGCTTAATATTACCTTCCAAAGCGGATTTTAGCCTTGTAGTTTCTAATAAAAAGATCGGTAATTTGTGCTTCATACAGATACCTTTCATACATTCCTTATTCTAGACAAACAGTGCAGGCGAGCGTTAGGTGGTTTCAGCACCTCTCTGGTAATATTCGCAATAGTAAATTGGGAAATGAGTCTTTTGATTATCGTTCAGCCGATAATAGGAATACGTTGGGATTTGTGGTTATACTCAAGTTTGATTTATTAATAATATGGCTTTTCAAAATCTCTACTCTGATTGGTTGGTCGTGAAACACACATCCGTCGGTCAGTAATCAGTTATTATTACCCCGGTTATGGTAGAAATCTATTATCTCTAGACATCTTTTCCAAAGTTCAAAAACATTTTTTTTGTTTTCCCTCGCATTTCAAGTTGAATTGAAAAAACAATTCCTAGATGAGGTGGTAAACAAAAGAGAATTTAAAGTTGGTTATAAAGTGGTTCTAATCATGATAATTTCTTTAAGAAAAAAATATTAACATTTTTTGTTGTTTTACAATCCTATACGAAACGAGGAATATTTCGGATTCCAAAGTCAATTTAGCCCGTATTCAAATAGGAAAACTTTTCTGCTGAGAATTTTATCTCAAGCTCTATCAATTCAAATCGTGACTGTGATCTCAAAGTCATATATAATTGTTTATACCATCACTACCACAAAAGTTTGATAAACTTCTTCTGAGTCAGGAACAAATGTAGGTACTATTTCACTCATAATCTTGTATTTTCAGGGATTAAATGGTCAAGAATGGTATAGTCAGCAGGCATCTCGAGCTGTCAATCAAGCCATCGGTCGTGCATTCATCATAAAGAAGATTATGGAGCCATACTCCTTTGTGACGAGAGGTGTGTTTCTTCAACATGGTCCAACAAATTTTGGATGAGAATTACCGAAAACTCTGCCAAATGACCCTGCATATCCGTTCTAATCTGATACCCAACTTCTGGTCTACGGGTACAGTAGCCTTATTCTGTTCAATGAATTTCCATCGGACTTCACATCTAAAATGCGTTTCCAGTAGTCAGACTTTGACTTGTCGGGGCAAACAAGATTTTTATTATAAAACATGTAAACAGCTTGAATTTCTATTGAGCAAAATAAGGCTACCCATACCGTAGACTGCTTCAGAGTAAATTAAACTTTTAATATTTTGTGGGAGGGACGTCTTCAGTGAAAACGTGACTTTTCTGTCTAATTTTTTTAAATAATGAATGCACTCTGTGTCAGTCAATATTTAAACTGTTATATGATTAGTCCTTGCACCCTCAAACCAGGTCAGGTGAGATCCATTTAGGCAAGCGAGTTTGTTGAATTGTGTCCTCATTTTCCAAGGTTCTGCCAAGAAAGAACAAAAGCGGAACTGGCAAAATGGATGAAGCCGTATATTTGTGCATATCCGACATTTAAGGACCTTCAAAGGGAGTTACGGTATTTTTTCACACGAGCAACCGAATTAGTGAGTTGTTAAATGAAGTATCGTGATAAATACACGAATAGAGATTCAGTCAAGTCCTAATTCCCCTCTGTTCTTAATCTAATGATATGGGCTACTGTACCGCTACCGCAGGTAGGTGTGTAATGGTACGGAGAGACAACAATATAAACTTAAAAACTACCCCGTATTTTGGTTTTTGTGTCTTTAAGATCTAAACACCAAAATAAAACGTTACATCTCCAAGCGCTTTTTAAATATCGATGTTGTCTATATTGTGGAAACCCCATCTTTTCATGTGTAATGAACGTGCCGCTCTTGGCCCAGCTCTTTGTAAAATGGATGAAGTTATCACCTGGATAGTTTTTTCAAACGTAGAAAGGACCTGCTGACTAACTAACCTAGCATGACCAACTGATTGAGCCTTACAAATTTATTTAAAATGGTCAAAAAGAGTACATATATGTGATATAATATATTACGAGATTTACTTTTAAAAATTTTAGCTTTTTAACCCTTTTTCAGTTTACCCGAATTTTCGACTGAACTTTGCCCGAACTTTTTAGTTCTCGAAATTTTCCACAACCCCCCCCCCCTGTCCCGTACGGCTATGGAGACGAGGCAGGAAAACAGTTAAAAGGAAAGCAGTTTTCCTATGGCTTTTCCAATTAGACAGCTGAGAGAAAATTGGTTCATCATCTGTAGCCTTTATCCTCCTGTCACATGAATCCTGTGCCCAACAGTATATTTTTGTTTGGATTTCAGCCACTATTGAGGCGAGCCGATCCACAGATTCAGCCAACGAGCGAATAGTCGTGTTGTTCATCATTAATTGTTCAATTCTAAGGTTTTCGATGCTTTCTGCACTATCAGATTGAACACTAGACTGCGTTTGTTTCGCCACGGTATATAGAACCGCCAGGCGGCATAACCTCGCCGGTTTATAGATCGATTGTCATCAACAGTGTTGAATTCTCAGTGTTAGTAGCTTTGTCTACGCTAGCAGTCGTGCTTGCAAGATCGCACACATAGCTTTAATCACCCGAGTACGAATTTCTTTCGCATTCTTTCCATCAACTACCAGGAACTTTTTGTTTTTTAGCCAGAGAATCGTAAAACCTTCTGCCTCAAAAAGTCTCTTTTCATTTGCTGGCGATGACCACGTTCCTTGTAGGATAAGACCATCCCTTACGAATTCTTTCAAGATGTACTAGCTAATTGCGAGTACTTCAGCATAAATATGTTCACTACTTCATTCTCGAAAAAAAATTCTCATTACCACGCGCTCTTTTTGTTGATATTGTCGAACGCTGACTCAATGTCTCGCTTGCTCACTAAAACTCGCGTGCGCAAAAGTATTAATTATCCACGTCAACAAAGGACCGCTCATTTGTCGAAATTTTTCGAGAGGCTCACATTTCACGAATAGTTTGTTGCAAATTGTTTTCAAAAGCGTTGTTATATTGTGGTTCAATATTCCATATTGAAATTATCGAGAAAATATGTAAGTATATTTTACGATTTTACGATTTCGGGTAAAAACACTGTGGTTTATTACATAATTTTTTTGTCTCAATTCATTTATACCACTTATTACCCGAATTTGAGGTCCGTACTAGAAAAATATCAGACCTCGGTCTTGACAGTACGGACCGAGCGATAGCGAGGTCCGTACATAAAAGACCGAGGTCTGATATTTTTCCAGTACGGACCGAACGTATTCAGTTAATAAGGGATTTATTATACTGGATACAGTATTTAGTTTATTTATTTATACATTGCGCTGCAGTTGCAGCATTCTTGTCGGCTTTTTCGCCAGGCAGTCGCCAAGCAAGCACTGAAGCAGCTTCCGAAACTTTGTTTTTTGCTCGTTAAATAAGAATGATACAGTATTAAATATAAATAAAAGTCAAAGATGAATAAATATAATATTCACATGTACCAAATAATGCTCTTCTTCGTCCATTCTCCGTCGATATTTTTCGTGTCAAAAATAAAAGTGCAAGCTTGTCTTATTTCAAAAATATGAGAGTTGGACCGTTACTACGGCAACGGTCTAATACTGGGGGATTCCAGACCGGCAAAGAACCAATCAGCGCACGCCATTTTAGTCACGAAACCGCGTGCCATATAATAATGCGTATTATTAAGTGGCTTAATATAAAAAATATAAACGGAGGAACGTGCTTCCACAGTTTCGCTTGTGTTTTGGAAGGAATAGAATTTAGTTCACTTTCGAAAGCGAGGAAGTAAACTGGACGTTTTTATATTTGATTTAAGAGTGGAAATCCAAACCATACTAAAATACGGCAGCTTAGCGCAACGAATAAAGTAAACGCGCGCGCAAATAAAAACGCGCGGGTAACTCTCTAACGCACGTACGACGTCAAATCACAGCTTTGTAATCAGAAATTTTCTTTCTCTTTTTCATTTAGGCGTATGAATGGCCTAGAATTGAATTCTGCGTGTCACTCTCTAAACGTGTAAGACCGTGCTTCGATCTTCGTTTTTTTGTTTGCAACTTTTTAACATTATTCATGCATTTTTTCTTTCCCGTCTGTCCGGGAATATGAATTCTAATGATTCTCGGATCTCCTTTAAGATATGAATTAGAGTTTTTCTTTTGTGGAATGTTCTGTGATTTAAAGAATGAATTGGAAATGGGGAATTAAAGTAGTACTTTAATAAGCGTATAAACATTCTAATTTTTACAGGAGGAATCAGAGGTATGATTCAGAGAGCTAGAGATCACTGAGGTATGATCTTTATTTACATGGCGTGTAGCTATAACATATATAAGGATGTTTTATTATATTGACGCGTGTTTGTCTTCATTTTCTGGGAAATATTATTCATTTGTCATAAGAAAAATAACGATGATAATAATACGTGATATTTTATTATAAAGTATAATAACAAAAAGGTATTTCTTGCGTCACGACAAACCATGCAAGCGCTTCTTACCCATTTAGCTACCCTCATCTTTCAACGCAAGAGGGTTATGTTACGTTTATGTTGAATTTGTTCTAGAGTAGGAGAAAAAATTTAGCAAACTTTCTGATGCCTCCGAGAAGTGGCCTTCGGCAGAAATCAAACCTTCTCCTTTATGATGCCGGTGCAATGATCTTGCTATTGAGCTAGACGGGTAGCTCATAGGAGCGAGCGTTGTTAGTGTTTATTTTAGATGGTAATGTCGGCATCGCAAATTAAGGTGTAGGTTTGAATTCTGACAAAACAACGATAACTGACAACTTTTTCCTCGACTATTCCTGGCTTGAATTTGGGATGCATGAATAGAACTTAATATATTACATACTATAAAACTTTATATAAACGTAATTGATTTACCTTCTGAATCAACCTGTTCTTTTATTTGGCGAGGTTACAGACTTTTACCACTTCAAGTCCCCTACATTAATACAAAATATCGTTTTTAGTGCTGGTAGTGTCCGGTGTTCATTTGATTACGCAAACGCGTCTCAAGTATCGAAGTATTCTTAGGTCAATAATTTTTTATTATCAATGGAAAAATAAGTTTGCTTTTTTATTCGTTTTATTACGTTTTGATTTTTTAAACAGTTAGGCAATTTTAGGTTGTATTCTGAATTAACGCATTAATATAATTCGTGACTCCAAACAAAGGAAATTACTCCAATCGATGTTGTAAAATCCGTGCACTGCAAAAAATTCTGAGTAAAAATAACTCAATCTATTGAGTAAATGAATGCACCCATAGTTACTCAGGATATGGAGTAAATTGTACTCTTATTCTTAACTCAAATTTACGAGTAATGTCTACTCAAAGTCAAGGGCACCTAGAACTCAAATAAAAGAGTAAAAGTTACTCAAAAATTGAGTTGTAGTTACTCAAATAAAATGCACCAATAATCACTCTTTAAATTGAGTAAAAGCGTTAATTACTTAATAATTGAGTAAAACTACTCAAAACAATGATTCTGTTTTACTCAAAAAAGAGGTAAAACCTACTCAGATTACTCGATCAACACTTATATACTATAGGGGATTTACTAAATTTTCGATTGCGACCGTAGCTCAAAGGCTTTAGTAATGGAGAATAAATGCGCCTTTTAAAGTTGTCCTTGAATACAGCTGAAACAAAAATACATCTATACGTCTGAAGGTATAAAATGTTTATTTAGTTATTTAATCGTATATATACATCAGTTATAAAGTGTCTAATTTGTTAATAAAATCTAAAACAGAACCTGGCAACTTTTTTCCATCCAGAATACTTAAAACACATTTTTGTACAAATAAACAAAACTGGTTGAATCCAACCGGATATTCAAACATAAAAGAATAGTTCACATCCATATATACCACAACAGAATCCAGCAACATTCTTTGTACGGTACAAATAACAGTTTTCTCCCCAATATCTTGCAAATTTCCCTTCATCAAGATCTTTGGATGCACCTCATCCATTTCATTTGCCAGCTTTCCAAAATTTGAACCTTCCTGCAAGGAAAAGGCTATGTTAGCATCCAACAAATATATAATCTGATTAACATATCTCTATGTGTATATATATATATATATATATATATATATATATAAATATATATATATATATATATATATAGAGAGAGAGAGAGAGAGAGAGAGAGAGAGAGAGAGAGAGAGAGAGAGAGAGAGAGAGAGAGAGAGAGAGAGAGAGAGAGAGAGAGAGAGAGAGAGAGAGTGAGAGAAATGTAAAAAGTATACTTACTGGAATAAACTGGATGAAGCTGCTTAGGTCATTTTCCCAGACTTTTGCAGCAGTAGGGCAGCTAATAATAGAGCGATGTCTGATATTTCATCTATATAATAGTGAAAAGAGAAAACTAAAGTCAATCAAATTTTTGTAATATATTGTAATATATTGCACCAATGAAAATTTAGCATTAACATATAAACATTAAGTGTACCCACAAACAGATAATTTATGAAATAACATTTGCATGTATGCTGTAGTATGCCAAATTACCTACTGCATGCATGTAGGATGATACACTATATTTAGATGTCTCAAATATAGCTATGCAGCTATGTTTCCCCTGTAAGACGAGTTTCCTGTTTTCCTTGACCCTGTAAGACGAGTTTCCTGTTTTCCTTGACCCTGTAAGACGAGTTTCCGGCCTCTAATATGAATTCGGCTAAACTAAATTTTAAACTATAATGCATTTCTCGAAACAGAATGAGTAATGAATTGTGTCATCGACTTTCGTCACACCCCGGGTTAGGTCTAAATGGTAATTTCATGTCGTGCTTTCAAGTAAAGATAAAAATACAATAAAAATAAAAGAAAGTGTGGGCACAGAAACCTATCGCAAGAACAACTCCATTGTTTTCAGCGTAAGTGGATTTCGTCACTCAGAAGTACGGTAAATGAAGGCGATCACCCCCCTGCCAACAGCAGCATTTTGAGTATTGGCAGGGGGGTGATTCCTTTCATTTACGTACTTGCTGAGTGATGAATCTTGGGAAGATACAACCCCCCTGGCAAGCGCCCATTTTTTAGACTTGCAGGGGGGTGATTCATAGAGGTCCAATAAAGATGAATTGAATAATCAATTTCTTTTTCACTTATAAAATAGATATTTCAGGTGGTCTTGGAAGATCTGCTGGAAAGGTATCCATATTCACAATTTTCTTCTTCATATTCGCAGATATTCGCTCCATAATCGTAATTGTTTTTCCCTGTGAAAAACCGTACTTTTTGTCGTGAAATTTTTCAGATATGGCGTGTTGGTCTGATTGGGTTTAACAGTACAAAAGATAATGTAAATCTTGTACTAAAAGCCTTCAAGGACGCGATGGAAAACGTGAAATTACAAAATAATCTGTGAGCAAATTTTTAACAAGAAATTTAAAACAAGAACAAACCAGTTTATATTAGTTAATCAGGGTTTTGTTTTAGTAAAGAGTAAAACTCTCTCCAAATCTTGTTGAGAGGAGATTTTTTAGAAATTCGCGTATTTTTGCACAAAATCGCTCAAAACTTAGCAACCAGGCCTACATAATTAATTACTACTACAACAATTAAAATTGTTAAATTTTAAAATATGATTTGGTTTGTGGCAGTCTGACAGACAGACATAATTTACAGACAGGCTGATTTTTAAAATAGGTAAATGAACTATTTCTTCAGGCAGAGGCTCAGTTAGGATTCTTGGTGTGGGAGACCAGGGCAGAAGAACCAGCTGGGGAGGGGTGGGGTTGTTGCTGAAAAAACCTAGGTGGGAGGGGGGGTGAAAGACCTAGGTGGAGGGTGTGCAGGAAAGCTTATTTCAAATCTTTTATTTGGTGTTTCATTTTAAACCTTCCTCAATGAAAATATATATTTCAAAGATTTGTTATTGTTCTTTAATATATAATTCTAAGAACTGACTTTAAATTCAATCACAAAAATACAAATCAGTATATGTCTGACAATCAACTTTGAATGCTACAATCTATTTCTATAACTTTGTGAAAATCTTATTGTTCATTTCAATTGTTCATAATATATGTTAGGAGTTTTCAATTAATACCTTACATATGGTTCACACAACAACAGCAGTGTGCCACGATCTTGCTTTAGACATTTCTGGAAGTTCTTCCCAAGAATACCTTTCAAAGTTGAAACCTTCCACTGATTTAAGGTGTCCTTGCTCACCCCTCCCTCCCAGGACTACAATGTTGTTTTCAATAACAACTGCCGTACATCCCCTCCTCTTACATCTCATTGATGGGAGCATGTGACTTTGTTCTGTCTTGACATTGTAAATGATAACTGTATCTAATGTGTTGCCATGTTTGTCTTCACCACCAATAACAACAATGTTGTCTCCCCATCTCACAGTTGCCATAACACTCACTTCATATGGCAGTGGTGACAACTGTTTCAGCTCACTCTTCTTTATATCGTACAGTACGACACTGCTGAGGTTGTCTTTGTAGTTGCCAGTTATTCTTCCACCAACTATCAACAAATTATCATCAAATATTTCCATGCTGTGACCTTGTCTTGGTTCTGGCATTCTTGATAAGGTCTTCACCGTATAGGGAGGAACAAGCTGGACTGCTCGGATCAACTTAGATGAACCATTTCTCTTTTCACCTCCAGAGACCATCAACTGATTATTATACAGCACACTGCTGTGGTATCTCAACTTATCAGGTAGTTTAACAGGACAGTCACTCCAGTGTGTTGTGAGATCAGGGTTTGGGTCAATATTCATTCTAATCATATCATCAACAATGTCAGACCCACCACAGCGACCCCCAGCTATAGCCATATGATTGTTATAAATAAATGAAGTCGCTCCATAACGTTTCTTTGGCATTGATTGTAATGGCGACCATGTTCTTTGACGCCAGTTAAACATCTCTACAGAGTTAGTCAATAAACCTCCAGCAACAATTGTATTTTCCTTATCACCACTTGGTCTATTTCTTACTTTTCTTGTGTTTTCTTCTATCTTGCCCTCCATCGTTATAAGAACGTCCTTCATTTCATCAAAAGCTCTGACCAAAGCTGTTTTCAATCCATCGACTTTGTTGTTAACCGTTTCGAGTTTATCTGCCCGTTCTGCAGTGTTTTTCTCGATATTCCGTGCAACATTTCGCTCTAAATTTGTTATTTTAGTTTCAATTGTTAGATTATTCTTCGCCATTCTTTCCTCCATATCTGCCAAAGTTTTCGTTATTTCTCCGCACGAGTGACACTTTAACTTTCGGAATTCACAGACTTCACTTTCATGGTGAATAAGATCACGCTTGTTGACAATTAAACCACAGCCTTGGTTTGTACAAACGGCTGGTGTATATCCACATGTATCTTCATGGCGGTCAAGGTGCTGTAATTCTGCAACTTCTTGACAACCTCTGTCGGTGTAAACGCAACGAATTTTTGATTCATTCAAATAATCTTTAACCATTCGCGGTGCTTCGGCCAAAGTCTCTACGGTCAGTTCATCAGCACACGTTGGACATGTTTGAGAATTTTCCAGATGTTTTTTAATGCAACAACGGCAAAAAGAATGCTGGTTTCTCGAACACATAACCGGCTCTTTCAAGACGTTGAAGCAAATCTGGCAATGAAAATTTCGATCGATTTGGTTCACAAACCTTTCCTCATCGTAGCCTTGTATATATGAAGCCATATTTCACGTCGTTCTTGTGTCGTAATAATAAAGCAGGTTCTGTGTTGTTTGTCGCTCTGTAGTATAAACCTCGCTGTATAGACTGAATATAGATACAGTGTTCGTTCATCAAGATGTCTGTGTTTGTATTTTCTCGAAATCTTCTCCAAAATGATCAGTTGATGAACACAAATATCTCTTCGTTATGAAGTGTTTGCATAAGACGCGTCCTTTCCTGTCAGGACTGGTCTGGACTCAGGAATTCCTGGAATTTGTTGCGGTTTTTGCAGAAATGAATTTGAAAATGTTACGAGCTGACGGAGAGAACGGAGTGTGCTGGAGCTAAAATAAACTTTTTTCTGATATTTCCAGTAGATTTTTTAAAAATGTTATTTTGCAGTAATTAAAGTCGACTCTGAAGGCTTTAACTTGTTCTATTTAAATGCGAATTGACACTTTCAAAAGTGCTGACGATGCAGCGATAGTTTTTAATATAGAACTTCATGTTCACTAATCCTGAATACACGAATTTAATAGGAATGGGGTTAAGATTATGTTTTAGGTTTATAGTTTAATAGGGGTAAAATTTATCCTAAATTTAACCCTAATCCTAACCTAATCTCAAGAATCGGAATGGAATAATACTGCCAACATAGAAAACACTAAACGTTCCAGTTTATCGAGAGATCAGTAAACTGTCAGGGGGGGTATGAAATATCAAGGCAAAGAGGAAGTTTGTTTTGGTAGTTAATGAGAAAAAAACTATCCGTCAGACTAATTTATTATTTGAGATTACGTTACGATTTGGGTTAAGATTACGCTTTAGGTTTATTGTTAAATTGAGTTAAACCTAATCCTAACCTAATCTCAGGTCCGATTTTGATTGCCAACTTTGAAAACGCTAGATATTCCAGTGTATCGAGAGATCAGAAAACTGCTAAAGAGTGAAATTTCAAGGAAAAAAGAGGACGTTTGTTTTGGTAAGTGGAAGCAACCATCGTTCTAGCGAAATATGTCCACTGAATATGTCGCACGACGTGACCATAAACTTCAACGGCAAATCGTTTAACCTTCTTCGTTTTCAACCATCCTGGACAATCGCTCAACTAAAACGCGAAATTGCTCGCAAGAGAAATGTCAAAACTGCTGGAATTAAAATCATTTTTACCGGTCGAGAATTTCCCGATGAATTAACACTCGGGGTGAGTGATTTTTAGGAAAAGATCAAGCTTTTAATGTGATTTATATAACAATTTTCAAAGAAATAACAAAAGCTTCACTGTGAAATGTTTAAATGATTTCATAAATGAGTTTTTTTTTAGTTCGGGATTTTGATGTTTAAAGCGACCATCTTCGTTATAGTAAATCTGAGATAGATTATGATACAGCTTGTCTTGCTTGAGTTAGTCCATCTCAGAATATCACAGTGTCTGAATCTTGATAAAATGATCTTTTAAGACATTTTTCAAAGCATCTTTCTCCAATAAAACCTGACCCAAATTTATGTGAATTCTCACTCATGGACAGTTTCCAGGATTTTTCAGATGATTCTCAAAATTCTCAGATTTTACTTTGTAGCGAGGCTTCAAATGTTTTAGAATATGGTTCAAAGTGAACCAACCACCATTGTGAATGCATTTACATAAATATTCACTGGAATGTGAGAATATTTGGTACTATAACCTCAGCATTGAAACATTTCTTTGCAAACACTGGAGAATTACAATAGATGGGCTGTGCACAGCTGGGCTTTTAAATTAGAGAAGAATTCAGTTTGGCTTTTATGTGCCGGCCGCATTTGTAGAAAGTTTGTGAAAGAACCACAATTGACAATCACTCTGCTTTCTAAACTTGCGTCAGAAAGTGTAGTTTCAGAACATGGCATTATTTGTATTCCTGAAGGCGGTTTTTATTACATTGACTTTGTTGTAGCTGGACAGCTTAATTGAAGGGTGTATGTACATTCATGTTTACATATCATAGGAACAATAGCTTACAAAAGAAATCAGTTGGGCATAAGACAAATATATGCATATACATCCCATTTAAGCTTCTAGCTATGGCCTTTTCTGCTCTTTCTTGAAGCCTGTCACACCTGCACCTGCAGGTTTTTAAACGCTGTTTCACCTGTGCAGGCAAAGTTAAAATAATGTAAAAAGTTTTTAAATGGGAATCAGTCAACAATAATCTGGCATTTGGTGATCGGAAACTGTTTTTTTTGTAGAATGCAGAGATGAACCACAGCGTCATTCATGCTGTTCAGAAATCTGGCCAGCTCTCAGTTGATGCAACTTAATTACAATGCGAATTATGGTTTGACAAAAGTGAAACTGACACAGGATGACGAGGATAAAGATGGTGAATCTCAACAATCAGGTGGGGATGAGATCTTTTATAAACCTCTCAATGGTGTGACCACTCTCTTTTTAGTGTCCTTCCTGGTTTAATACACACCCTTAATAAAAACCTCCAATCCATCCCCACTGTGATAACCATTTCTTTATACCTTTCTGTAGTATATCCCTCACAAATACACCTCAATCTTCTTTAAAAACCCCTCTCTCCAATTGTCTGACTCTAAACCCTTCTGTATATATCTCCCTCCCACCCTCTCTTCAACCAACTCTATATCTATAACAATTCCTTCCACATACCCCTCCCTTGTAGGATTTCTCTCTTATTGAATAACCCTCTCTCTGATTAACCCCCTATAACAACTCCCTCTTTATGCCCCTCCCAATTAATGTGCCTTCATACCTATTCTCTAATATCTCTCTCCAATTAACACTCTAACAACTCCTTTCCTGTACCCCTCCCTATAAGTATGCCTCTCTCTAATATATACTTCTCTAATATTCCAGTCTCTAAATAATACTCTTAAAATAACCCGCTCTTTATACCCCACCCTGTAAGTATACCCTTCTCTAATATACTTCTCTAATTAATACTCCAGTCTCTAAACAATACTCCAAAATAACCCCCTCTTAATTATACCCCTCCCTAGTAGAATGTCCCTCATGACTATAATGCACCTCTAAAATACATAACTCTCTAAAATAACCCCTCCCCATATTCCCTCCCTAATATAGCCTTCCCTTTATACCTCTTCTCTAATAGACCCTCAATTTAACCTCTTGTATAGTCCCCCCTTCCATACACCCTTGACCCTTCCCTACATGTCTTTTAATATATCTTACGCTCCTAATCTTATATTATACTCCATCAATACAAAACCCTGCTCTTTCTAACACCAGGGTTTGTTTAATAATCAAAATTTTTCATACTCTCTCATATCAGGCAAGCAAAGTTTCTTCTTTGTTTTTTGTGAAACTTGCAAGAAACTAACACAAGGAAAATTGCGATGTCCATGTTCAAATTGCAAGGAAGGAAGCTTTGTTCTATCACAGGTATTTACTATTTGCTTATAAACAACTTGTAAAAAATCTCCAGCAGATTTATATACAACTTTATAAAGTGTTGAAATTGTTACAACCTGTTTACAAAGTTGCTGTGAAAGCTGTTGAATGTCAAGAAACATCTTGTTTACACAATATTTATGGTTTCTTGCAAGAGTCCAAATGGTTGGGACGATGTATTGATCAAAGGCCGCATGCAGGGACAATGTGAATCCAATACAAACTGTCAGGGAACAACAGCTGTAAGTTATTCACCTATCAGACCTAAAATACAATAGTGGGCCACATCTAGGTGCATTGCAAGCTAATGGGTTAACAAGAGACACTGACAGATAGTTTTGTTAACTTATTAACTTATAGTACTCTTCCACTGATGAGTAAAATTATCTGGCATTAGAGTAAAATACTAAAGTAGGTCGATCACAAACTTCTTGTTATTTCGCAGGAATTTTATTTCAAATGTGGAGAACAACATGGAAGAGATGAACAGGCGCCATTATCAATGTTGAAATCTAACATCAGAAATATCCCCTGCATCACATGCTCTGAAACATCGTCAGTTTCATCCAAACCGCAGTTAATAGAAACTAATAACTCTGATCCAACATGGTCAATATTTAATCAAATTTTTTTCACTCATGCACCTACCTATTGTTTGAATTATTTAATTTGATGTTTCTTTCATATAAAACCTTCCTCAGTATGAAAATGTCTATTTCATAGATTTATTAATGTTCTAGCTTTAATATATATAATTCCAACAACTGACTCAATTTAAATTCAATCACAAAAATACAAATCAGTATATGTCTGAGAATTTAGCAGAATTTAGCAGAAAAGGCATTCTGTATTAACCGATTAGAATTTCAGATAAGGTATATAATATAAATGTCTATTTCACAATATATATTCTTGCACGTCTTTAGGTAGTTTACGCTAAGAGAAATTAGACCTTACATCTCAATTGAGAAAATGTGAAGCAACTATCGTTCATCTTCAAGGTTTACTTCATTTTTTCTTCAGAAGAGGTGAGTCTTCTTCTCTAAATGGCTATAGACTGCTGTTATAACGCACTTGTATTTTTATCCGTCATCGCTGAGAATGTGTGTGATATATGTCCTCGTATTTTTATTGCATGTGTGTATTTATTAGCACTAACATATATAGCCACCTCCTTGTAAGTCTATGTTTCATGTGGCTGGTCAGTAAGTAATGTTTAAAGAGTGCATGAGTTACTGCGTTATTTACGGCAATCCACCGCAGAAAATAATGGTTAAGGCCTGTTTTCCACTAAGTGGAATTTTGCGCGCGGAGCGGAATTTTCTATTATCTGTGCGCCTTCATGTAGAGCTAATGTGAGAAAAACAAAGAAAAATTCCGCTCCGCGCGCAAAATTCCGCCTAGTGGAAAACAGGCTTAACAGTTGTACTAAACATCGATTTACTCTGTTACGAATGTCAGCTGTTTCATATATTTTGAGTTGTTAGACTTTCTTCGAATCAAAATGTTGTTTTTCTTTCCCAGACACACCATGCAAGCGCTATAGGCTATTTTTCGTGTATCCAAACTCCCAAGAAAGGAGTCCTAACAAAACTTCTTTTTCCTGTAGGTCAAAAGGTGTTTAGCTTAAACGGCGGATAAGCTAAACATCCATTACCAGAAATTTGCGACATGATAATTTGCATGTATACTAATTTGCATTTAACTTTCAGCATAATGGCCTTCAACTTTTACTATAAAATACATTAGGAAATTATACAAAACTTAAAAATGCCGTTGCCCTAGACCTTGCCCACTGTTTGCCGACCTCTAGATCGGTAGAGCAGCTGTTTAGAAACGTTTTGGTGACAGAGTTTTTTAGCTTGGGCATTTCTGCATTCTGCCAAATTTAAAGATATATTGCTCAAAGTTTTGTCCGTGTTCTGTCCACGAACTTTTAAAATCGCTCACATTGATTCGAATATTTCGATTCAGATAGTTAATAAATTGACGTATAATGTACCAAAAAAATTGTTGAAGATATTGTCTTTCGTATTTTTGTATAAATTTTCTTGTACGGCTCGGATTTTTACTGCAATCACTTTAAAAAATATTATCAGTCTTATCTGTAACTTGAATAATACGAAGGCTATATACCCATTTGTTCACAATCATTTGGCCGAACGTAGAAATACCTAAGGTAAGTAATTCGATCATTAAAACGTTGGGAAACGGCTGTTTTATTGATCCAGAGGTCGGCAAACCGTGGGCAAGATCTAGGTCAACGGCATTTTTAGATTTTGTGTATTTACTATATGTATTTAATAGTAAAAGTTGAAGGCCATTATGCTGAAAGTTAAATGCAAATTAGTATATATGCAAATTATCATGTCGCAAATTTCTGGTAATGTTGTGAATGACCTCAAATGACAATTAAACTATTTACATCGAAATATTTCAGCTCGGTTGTTCAATAAATACAACACAACACAACACAACACAACACAACACAACACAACACAACACAACACAACACAACACAACACAACACAACACAACACAACACAACACAACACAACACAACACAACACAACTTTATTTCACTCTGACAAAAAAAATACAGAATAATTATTTGAAATTAATAATATATATAGGTAGAATTCATAATTTACATATAGATTTTTAGAGCAGATAGATGATTTGGTTTTCCATTTTTCACTTATCCACTGTTTAAGCTAAACGCCTTTCAAACAACCGGCCCCAGGACAGGAGGGCTGATGATACATGTAGTCTCTTTTACACCACACTCAATTTATCGACAGGACACAGCTAAAATGAGTACCCGTACCATTTCATCCGTGCTCGGCCTTTGTATTGGTAGCCTGAAAACTAATAGAACTGGGCACTGGTATCAATTTCATCCGTGCCCAATCTCGTCCCCCGAGCCCGCGATTCCTCTGGCGAGAAAACAAAGGCTCTGGGATAATCCAAACCGGAAGCCAGAAATCCTGGCTTCCGATTTGTAACGGTTTTTTGTATTTCAAAATTAAAACGGCGTGAACAACCAATCAGAATCATTTCTGGTTTGGATTATCCCAGAGCCTTCGTTTTCTCGCCAGAGGAATGCCGATAAATTTAGTGTATAGTGTAAAAGGGCTGGTATTCGAGCGCTACCTTCCTGGATTTTAGAAAACTGTGTCGAGCATTGATGATCAACGCTCTTTCTCTTTTCAGGTTCGTCAGAAGCAACTAAACATTGATCAACTTCACTATCAGTTGACAACTGAGAATCGTCGGGCCAACGAAAAAATGAATGCTTTAATGCAGCAGAACTCTGATCTCAAGCTGCAGGTAACCCAAGCAAGACACCAGGCTGACGAATTTTACAAAACGGGTTTAGAGAGAAATATTGATGCTGTATCATTATATAGGAAACCAGGTTAGTTCGATGATATTGTTAAATAACTAGATCGCCGATGCAAAATGGAAATAATAAAGACATTCTTTAAGTATATATGAACATTAAAACAAATTATAACGTGTAAATGTATCACAGTCTCAAGCTTATCGGTGAACCCACTTACAATTGTACTTTACCGTGTTGTTGGTTAATGCAAGATCGAACGAAATTTTTGTTGTGCTTTTAAAACCGCAAACAGTTAAGAGAGGATTTGATTAGTTATCAGCCGGAGGGCAGGAATGTCAGTAACATCCTGGGTGATTCACTGAGCAACAAAGCGAGCAGCTATGATGCTGAACCTAAGATATCAGTTGTGAAAGCCATATGGCAGTATTTTAAAAGCTCACTCGAACTTGTTGAGTGGGAGATCTCAATCTAAGTCATATAACATTCCAAGGCGGTATTTCCACTCGAATAAGAGCTTAATTTTCAGTGTTTTACCTTAAATCTTTGTATCGATTAAGAAATGACTTTCTCTTTGATGAGTGATAACAAAATTTGTATGTCGCACTCAATGAATGTGAATGCATGTAACACAGCCTACAGGCGATAGCGTGGATAAAGAAGAATTACTCATAATTGTTTGATATTTTCTGTTTTGAGGGCGTAATGTCCAAAATTTTTGTATTAGGTGTAATTAGACAGAAAGTCCAGTTTCTGCTGAGATCGTTTATGAAAGTATAAGTTAATGTTTGTCGCAGATAAACTACCCGAGGTAGAATTATTAGCAACATCTATTGTCCAGAATTGTGTGACAAGCAGGAGATGATTGCATTTTCTTATTGTAATTGCTTTTCTGCAGTTGTCAGCATTAAAATTGGATCTCGGCAGTCACGGAAAACCTTTAAATACGTACAATCCCGAAAGTCAGTTTATAAAAGACCTTCGAAAAGAATGGTGAGTGTACTTTCTGACGCTTTTGAAATACTATCTTTATTCGTGTTTATAGAATCTTAAGAATCACGACTGCCGTAGAACATTCTAAATCTGCTAAATTGAAACATATAGATTGTGATGTAACCGTATTAACCACTGTCGGTTGTTAGACCATATATAGAATGCATATCCCTTGCTGTCCTGATCCACGTAAAATAGCGTGATAAAGCTATGTCGCCTAATATACGCAAAGAAACGAGGAGCGACGAGCATTGCTTCAAAACATTCCGAGCGTAAAAATCGTGCAATTCTTTGAGAATCTACGCAATTTATCAACTTATGTTATGAATTACGAGCATTCAATTCGACACAAATATAATTTGGAAGGTTTATTCCATAAATAGAGCTTCATAAGAGGTTAGGAAGAAACGACGCTGTGTTGTTTATGTATTGATAGATCTCTTACACGAATGACGAATATATATTATGTCGATATATAGCAAGTCGATACCTGGTATTCTGCATACAGTACATAAATGATACTATACAAAACGGACATTTTGTGCAGTAATCAAATCATTTTGGCGGTATACAGTATTGATTATATGTATATTGTTTTGTATCGATTTAGCTACGCGTCGAAGTATCCACATCATAGACATAATATGCACCGCGGTTTATTTACATTATTTACAACGCAACTATTTTGGCTATTCTTATGAAATGACGATAAATTGTTGCCATCATATAAATGTAGTGAATGTAGTCACAGTTGTTTGACGAAGAAAAGAGACTAAACTGAGAAAATCGCGTCCGGTTTACATGGGCAACTAAAATTATAATTTAATAGTGACAGTATCCGCGGCTAACGTAACTTGAGTACTTTGAATAATTTCCTTTTGATTAATGTTTAACCTAGTTTTATATTTTTACTGGCATAAGTCAAAATGTTTATGTTGGGAAAACGTGTTGCTTAGGTATTACAGGGCATGAAAACTTTGCACTATCCTTGGATCCCTAGTTTTCAGAAGTCGCTGGTATGAAGGGCGTTGGATCGTCATCTGAAGGATTACACACAAAACTCGGCTTGACTCCTCTATCTCTGACACCCGGCTTGACTGAGCCTCTATTTCTGACGAGCTAGTTAATGTTGATGGTTATGACATATTGCGGGCCGATCGGAACAGAAATGGGGAAGGTGTTTGCATTATAAGACGTAATATCTAAAGAGTCCTGATCTAATTCGAAATGACCTTGAAGCTGTTGCTTTAGAAATTAAGCAAGCAAATAGTCAGTCTTTTATTATTTCAAGTGCTTATATAGACCACCTAATTCCAAAATGGAAGATCTTCTAAAACTTGAAAGACATATCCAACTGAATGATAATGAAAATAAGGAGATTTATATCTTAGGTGATTTAAATATTAATTTGCTTGTTTCGAATGTATCTCTTAGTAAGAAGCTTCGGAAAATTTGGAACTGTATCAGTTGACTCAAGTAATCGATCAACCAGCTCGAATTACAAATAGCTCGAAGTTACTGTTAGATGTATATGCATTACATCTTCACCTGAGAAAATTGTTTCCTCAGGTATGGTGCATCTAGGCATAAGCGATTATAGTCTTATCTATGCAATAAGAAAACTCAATTGTGTTCCAAAAACTAGATCGTGAAATTTAATTGAGTATAGAAGTTTTAAAAATTCTAATTTGGAAAGTTTTTTGAATGACTTGTACATGCTACCTTAGACTAAATTGGATTATAAGCAAAATGTTGATGAACCGTGCACTGGACAAGCATGCCCCACTCAGAAAGAAGAGAGTAAGAAAAGGGCAGGGTGCCTTGGATAAATGGAGATGTCAAAGCTAAGTTATTTAAAAGAGTTTATTTAAAGCGTAAAGCGATAAGAACAAATGATGTAAGTGATTGGAATGCATACAAGTCATCCAGAAATGCAGCTAATATTGCTTTACGTCATGCAAAAAGAGATTATTATGCGACTAACGCCTGTATTCTAAAAGCTCACTCTCACTCAAATTTATTGAGTGAGAGATCTTAATCTTCTCATAACGTTTCAATGGCGGCATTTCAAGACAAATAGGGGCTTGATTTTCAGTGATTCACCTTATATCTTACCATCTATTCAGAAAGAACTTTCTCATTGATCAGCATTAACAAAATATTTATGTCACACTCAATGAGTGTGAGTGAGCTTTTTGAATACAGGCGTAAGTCTCGAAATTATAAAAATAATCCAAAGCATGCTTGGAAAACAATTAATGATATCTTAGGACCGAATCAGGATAAAAATGCAATTCATGAAATAAAATTATCTGGAAAATCTATCACCTCGACAGAAGAGCTAAAAGAGGTTTTTAAAGATTATTTTACAGACATAGGTCCCAAGCTTGCTCAAACAATCTGTCATAATAGCGGTATTAACTTTGAGGACTTTATTACTAAAAGGCAATCAGTAAGGAAATTTTCTTTCGAGACTCTAAATGAGCTTACGGTTTACAGGCTTATTGCCAAATTGCCTATTTCAAAAGCTACAGGTATTGACAAAATTTCCACAAAAGTTCTTCAAATAGCTGCTGCTGCGGTAGTGCAACATTTGACAAAAATTTTTAATAAATCAATCATTCTAGGTCAGTTCCAATTAGAATGGAAAGAAGCACGAGTAATTCCCTTATTTAAAACGGGACAGCGAACCGTGCTTGATAATTATAGGCCTATTTCGATATTACCAGTTGTCAGCAAACTGATAGAACGGACTATGTATAATCAAGTCTGCATATCAATTTGGATTTAGGCCTTTCAACAACTACCACTCTAATAGATTGTACAAATGAGTGGTGCTAATATGGACCGTGGACACTATAATTTAGTTGTTTTCCTTGATATCAAGAAAGGTTTTGATACCGTAAATCACGCTATTCTTTTAAAAAAACCTGAAATATACGGTTTCGGAAAATCGGCGCTACACTATTGCGTAATTATCTGACTGATCGAACTCAAAAATGCCATCTTCATGATATGTTTTCTTAACAAAAAAAATAACTTGTGGCATTCCCCAGGAGAGTATACTTGCCTTCTTCTATTATTTCTCTATATAAATGACTTGCCAAATTGCCTCAAATACACAACACCCAGACTGTTTGCGGATGACACTAGTTTAACAGCCGCAGGACAAACATTGGATGAAGTGAAGAAAAGGGCCAATGAGGACCTAGAGAATGTCCGAATTTGGTTATCAGCAAACAAGCTTAATTTAAATATTGCTAAAACTAGAAAACTGAATACGTTTGATTGGATCAACATATAAGATAAATAATTTGAATGTTCAACCATCAATCAAAATTGATAATCAATTAGTAAGAAGAGTTAAACATACAAAAGCACTAGGAGTACAAATAGATGAGCATTTAAATTAGAAGAAGAACATTGACTTTATTGCAAGTAAAATATCAGCAGGAATTGGTGCTATTAAAAAGGCTAAGGAGTTTGTTGATCGGAATACTTTAGTCTTGATATACAATGCCTTAGTTCAGCCTCATTTCGATTATTGTTGTGAAGTTTGGGATGTGATCGGTAAGACGCTCAGTGATCGTCTTCAAAAGTTGCAAAATAGGGCGGCTAGAATAATTATGAACTTTAAAAATGAGTCTTGGCAATCTTTACTAGCACGCAATGCACTGGGTTGGATAACCCTTGAAGAGCGTAGAGTTCAAATAAAATCCAGACTTATGTTTAAAAAGATTAATAATCTATAGCTCCTCGAAGATTGAGAGATCTATTTCAACATTCTAATACGATGCATGATTATGATTTGAGAGTGTCCTCAAATACATTATGTCTTCCCAAGCCCAGGACGGATTACTTGAAAAAAAGTTTTAGCAAAACTCAAACAGTTGATTAAAATGGGAAATTAGCTGAGAGCTTAATTGTTGAAATATAAAGGTATTTGAAAAGATGTTTTGGTATATCTATTGGATTAGGATGGCATTAATGTATATACGTGATTAGTCGAAATAAATTAATGGAGGCTAGTGAATGAATATAGAATACACATTTCGTATAGTCATGACGCGTATGCGTATGATTGTTTATGGATATCAATAGTGATATATTGAACATCATTGCATTGATATTCAGTGAGGTAAAAAGTTAGTATTCTAAGTGGGACCATGGGTCTATAGCCGTATAAGTAAACATTTAATTCCCCCCTTAGGTCAACAACTGTGTCACTCCATGGCACTAAGTACAGAGTTGGAGCCATTGTGTTCATCGGATACAAAAATGATCTCCCTGAATTTGCATCCATTATGGAGATTATTATATTCGATGCAGGAAAGATGTACTTTGTTGTGAAGAGGCTAGAAACAATGATGTTTTCAAATCATTTCCAATCCTATGAGGTGCGAAGACCAACTGGTGCAGCTTCCTTTCTTTTAATGCCAGAGAATTTAAAGGTGTACCTTCCAATGCACATAGTAAAGGCATCTGTTTGTCAGAACAGTATATCATGTTACCCCAAGGTATCTCCCACCAAAAACAATGTAAATAATGTAATTATTGAAATTAAATATTGACCATATTGAAATAAAATATTGACTTAAATGATTAAATAGACTAAGTGGTTTGGGGCATCAACAGCCTTATGCAGTAATTGGGGTATTAACAGGAGCACAATTATAGGGTTGAATGCAAAGGATACGGTATTACATGTTTAGTAATTAGTGCATAGTAACTGATTTTTATGATTCTTAAGATATTTACGATTGGTTAGCTTGAAAACCAAGTAATGATTTGCCTCCCATTGATGAACAATTTCAAAAAGCTTAATTATACGACCAGTTTCAAAAGGGTTACCTACATGACCAATTTAAAATTGGTCATTTTATAGGTTTTCTAGTGCTACCACCGAGAAAATGGTTAAATTAACCATTTAAAGGTGGTCAAAAATATAACCATTTAGGCTTTAGGTCGAATTGACCAATATTTTATTGGTAATTTCATACTAACCATTTCATTAAATGGTTAAAATGACCCATTTAAATTAGTTGCGACCTATAAAAAGGGGTTAATTTAACCCTTCTGTTTTTACAGTGTAGCTTCTGTTGTTCGCAAAAGATTAACTATGCAAAATTTCCCACGATGATTACGTCACTATATACCACATGTAGACGTGACCGAGCCCCAGAACATCGTGGGAAAACCCAGAACACCGCGCATGCCAGCCGGTAAAAAGGATATGGCGGAAAATTTCAATAGGGAACTGTTGAAACAAAACATACGTGTTCATTGATAAGATATAAGTTAAACATACGCGAAAATGTATCGAACGAAAACGGGTAGACTAAACATTCGTTTAATGCGTCCTGGTATTTATGAAATGAAAGAAAATGAAATGTATGAAATGAAATTGTATGAAATGTATGAAATGAAATTGTTTTGCAGAGCGTCTTCAGAACATTTTTGATAAATTTTTGAAGAACAAAAGTTTAAACCTATATTATAAAAGTTGAGAAAAACCACAATTATTGAGAACACGAAAATTTCTCGTTCCTCCGTAGCGTGCCCGCTTTGACATTATGAGCGATGCTTAAATGTGAAATCGATTTTATTTAGTGTACCGCTGTCACCGTTTCGATCTTAGACTTTCATTCTATCGTTATATTAGGAGGAAGAAAATCGCCTTCAATTGAAGCAAGTCAATCATCCAAAGATCCGCAGAATGTGGCGCAAACATCCCGATCCCAACTACGGGGTTTGGAACAGTTGCAATATCAACTAAAAAGAGAAGAACTACAGTATGCACAGAGAACACTAGCGAGGAATAATGATCAGCACTCGTTATCTCCTCGGAAAAAGAATTCCGCGTCGGCTCAAAAATTTCAGAAACACTCTTCCTCAGCTCTAGACCAGCATAACTTGTGGCAAATTAGGACACCATTGTATTTTATTTAACCTTTTTTCGAACGATAATACATAAATTAATGATCTCAATGAGTTTATTTTGATGATGATGATTTATGTTCTTGCCTAAAACGCACATAGTTGTACCTTATAATCGTAGCTTTTATCTAATATCAACCATTTGTGTTGACGCTAAAATATCAAAGGTATGGAACCCCGTGAGCAAGAATGGTATTTCATTATGCCACGATTTACTAAGCGTGCGACTCCAAAAGCCGAACGCTTAGTAAATATGACATTGCTCTATGTAGTGATTGTGGGATTATTATTCGTTCCCTGCGACTGCGTGCGGTTATTACTCCGGCGTGAGCGATGGAGTTGAAATTCCCCCTGGTTTTGTTTTGGTTTGTTTTTTCTTTATTTTTTTTATTTTTCGTTTGATCTTTTTAATAAAGCTTGGAAAGGATTGTAAACAAAATTTGAATTTCGAACGCCGGTTTGAATGATGGAAATTAGTCATATATTGTTTTTGAATATCGTGTTGAATACATTTTGAATGTCGTGTTGAATACAGTGTGTCCCAAAAAGGTGACATTATAGAAATTATCCTATTGTTTTAATTTGTATGCCTGAGCGCTATGCTAAATCAACAGATGCATAGACATCAGCTTCTTGAATTTTAAAATAACTCCTATTACAATAAAAGCCCACTTATGAATAAAATCATGATTGAACTGACAAAATAGTCTTTCTAGTATAACACACTTTTTAATGCGCATGCGCTAGGATCTAGCAAGTGTTTTTGCACTTTTTATAAGAAAAATTCGATTTTCTAGCTGAAAAAATGCAACTTTAAAGCCAAAGACTTCTTCGTTTTTTTGACAAATTTTATTTATCCATCCGACATTGCTCTTTTTAGACTAAAAATGACTGCGATAATACGACGGGAAAAACGGGAAATACAACCAACCATGTTCCCAAGACCTTTTGAGACTTTATAGGGGAGGTTGAGGTTGCGGGGAATTCCAGAGCCTCTCCTTTCTCCCCCCGGCCTCAAGCCCTAACCTCGTTCCCAGGGCCTTTTACCCAACCCAAAATCAAGGTAAAAGGGAGTACGAGGTTTACGAAGCTTCTAGAAATGAATTTCCAGCTAAAAGTTCATCTTTGGTATTTCATCTAATAAATGTAAGTCTATTTTTCGCCAACATGCAGTGTAGAAATAATCTTTTTTTCTAGATGGCAAAACAACCTTCTCAAAGTTAACTTTGATCAGATGATATATCAAGACATTGAGTTCTACTGTTCAAAATAGCAAGTTGATAGTATTATCCGGGCCTTAATGAACCCCAATTTATGCAAGAGGAAAACACGCTTTCGAACGCTTTAGTACCTTTGGCAACACGATTCGATATAAAGCGAATCGAATTGCAATACGTTTCAAACAGTCAGTCAGGAATCAGGATGCAGTTACAAGACATTGTCGGGATTGTGGACATGGATACAAAGGATTCACATAGGATTCAAAGTTCAGCATAAACGCGTTTTCTTGGACACGCGATTGACTTGAAGACGTGCGATTTCAATGTGTTCGGCCTTTAGGTTAATTATAAACGATTATCGATATTCAAACTATCTCGCCGCTTTTCAGCCACAATATTACCCGTTGAAACCAGGACAGTTTAATTTCGTAGTTTGCCAAATTAATGTGTTTCAAATCATCACCAGTTATTCGAACAGCTTGACATAATGTTTCCCGGTTACAATGATCCTTTAATTTATAAACTAAAGCCAAATAGGCCACAATTCTACCAAAATGCAATGGCCACAACTCTTAATATACCAAACACAAATTAAACACATTATTTCTAACAATACGACAAATCATATCTTAATATGTCTGTTCATGGTTTTCCAAAATCCCTTTGAAAGAAAATTTTAAAGTGATCAAACTTAATTCTGCATTATTTCCACACAAAACATCTAAAATTAACTGGTCTGCACGTTTCGCTATCATGAAACAAAATGGCGCATGGTCAAAAACCTCTCGTTATTTCGTTAACGGGAAATAAATAACCTGATGATAACCTATGAATAATTAAGATGACATATCATGCACTTAAACAAATCTTCATGCCGAAATTCATCGAAAACCTCTTGCGTTGTTTTATGATAAATCCGAAACTCATCGGATCATCTTCGGATCATCTTCGTAAAATACTTATTATAAATTCTAATTATAAATTCTAATTATCAATCCTAATTATAAATTCTAATTATCAATTCTAATTTTCCTCTTGCATAAAATGGGGTTCAATAAGCCCCGGATAATACTACTTGTGCATCACTTGTCGCGTTTTCATATAATAGCGAGCCATTGAGAGGTTCTTCCAGCCCACATGCTCAGCTACCTCCTCATCAGAAGCACCTAACAGAGATAGCATGATGGAACAGCCTGCCCGAAGACTGTGCGTAGTCTCTACTGCGTGAAGGGATAACGTTGTGAGGTGTTCTCGGAGGCGTTTGGCTACGAGAGGGCTCTTCAAGGGGTTGGGAGCGATACGCCTATGCTGATCAGAAGACCGGAAGAGATAACCCAGTCACAGATCTACACCCATGGCTTTTGCAATGCGGAAATAAAGCTTCAAGTTAGCAACGGGACAAATGGTTGTGTTCGAGCTTGGAGACAGTGCAAAGGTGAACGTGTTGTTTTCTCTTAGTGTTTTCCCAAATGTCTGGTTGTAAAGAAAACCAGCGTAGTTGGAGGATCTCTCTAGTTTTCCTTGCCTTTGAATGTGTATATCAATTTTATTGGTCATCGAGCGCCATCCTTGCATTTCATGAAAATACAGATTTCCTAAACCGCCAAGCCGGTCAGTGCGTTTTTTCATGCAGATTATGCCTCTATAAGAGGAATACTGAACCAATGATAGCATCTGTATTGTATAGTGAAGTCTGCCTGGACATCGTGGCTGATAATGCCCTATAATCATCTGAAAACCCTGTATAATAATGATATCTAATATGTAAATGTGATCATTTACATCATAAATGAGTTGAGTTATGCATAAACCTCAAGGATGAGCACCCATTTTTTTGCTCTAAATTCTTCACAAAATCCTTCACGTTTTTCCAGCTACGTTTCATCATCACGCTCACACTCATTTTTTCCCGGATGTGCCTGTCAAAAGAGCATCACCAGCCTACGTTGTGGTGTTGTCCATCTCGTAGACTTCTGTGGCGCTCTGCCTTTCTTCGTGACTATATAACGGAGAAATAGAAACACGAAATGGAAACACGACAGACAGGACGCGGTTTGAATTTTCAACGTTTTTTTGTATTTTTAGAAAGCAAGTAAATTTTAAATCAATTTAAATAAATTCGGGGTAGCCGAATACAGGGATACGCGACCCAACTCCCGATTATCTCAATTATTATAGATTTCATATCTTTACTTACATGGAGTATTGCCCGAGGAGGCGCGAGGAGCTTGCAGATCACTGTTTTCTAAAGCAAAAAGATTTATAAAAATATCAATGACGGACAAATTAAACATCTACGATTACAATTTACTGTATTACACTTGTTACACGTACTGTACAGAAATTATTGAAATTCTCCATGAGTTGTGATGTTTATGAAAATATGTTGTGAATCTGATCCCTACTTCGACTTTGAAGGACGGCTACCTGCATTTGAAAGATATGCTGATAAGAATGGATAAATTTATTATTTAATTTTAAATTTTAAATTTATTAGACAAAATTACTGAAAAAGAAAATATTCTTCAAATAGACCTTAGAATATTCACGTCAAGGCGAATGAAACGGTGGTCGGAAAAAAACTACTACTGTTGAATGTTTTGAAATCGTTTTTTGGCTTAATATGACTAGCCGAGCCTTACAATATTTATATTTTACAATTAAATCTTTTCCTAGTTAAGGTGGCTCGATACAGTTTTCAAAAATTCCACTGGTCATCACTTTGACAACTTCAAACAAAGCATTTTTATGAATTATTCAAGAGATATGGGGGTTTTTATATATTTTGATGTCTCTACTTTTGAATCGTATTAGTTTTAGTAACAGATCGTGCGTTGCTACGGCGACATACGAGTACAAAATTCACTCCAAAATGACCAATTGCCTCGGATAGTTGGAAAAGAAGCAAGGTGACCCCCAATTTTTTTTCGTGCGTTATTTTACTTGGAAGAAAAACTAACATTTAGCAACATATAAAAAAATTCTATAATGCCACTTTTTTAAAAAATGCAAAAATGACATTTTTTTGGATAATTTTTTTTTGCTATTATAGAATTTTTTTAGAATTTATAGAATGTTCATATTCATTTAGATGCCTTGCGAACCTAAAATCTGAATGTTGCTCGAAAAATGGTTCAAAAAACTATTTAACTAAGCTCTTTAACGACTGAAATCGTAGAGAAATAAAATTTTACCAATCATAGAAATACTTCATGTCAAAGAAGCGTAAAAACTGAAATCGTAAATTTCAAATAAACGCTGCATCATTGGTGTCATATTCAGCTGAGCGAGCAATGTTAAGATAGCAATATGAGATACGAGAGAAGCAACTTTATCAGTTTCAAAGTCTCAACGTTTCTTGAGGCAACTTAAAACAATTCTGATGTCCGAATTAAGTGGACAACATTTCAATATCTCATAACCATAGCCTACTACATGCTAGAATTCACGGATTTTACAACATCGATTGGAGTAATTTCCTTTGTTTGGAGTCACGAATTATATTAATGCGTTAATTCAGAATACAACCTAAAATTGCCTAACTGTTTAAGAAATCAAAACGTAATAAAACTAATAAAAAAGCATGCAAACTTATTTTTCAATTGATAATAAAAATCTTTACCTCAAAATACTCCGAAACTTGAGACGCGTTTGCGTAATCAAATGAACACCGGACACTACCAGCACTAAAAACGATATTTTGTATTAATGTAGGGACTTTAAGTGGTAAAAGTCTGTAACCTCACCAAATAAAATAACAGGTTTATTTAGAAGGTAAATCAATTACGTTTATATAAAGTTTTATAGCACGCAATATTAAGTTCTACCCATGCATCCCAAATTCAAGCCAGGAATAGTCGAGAAAAAAGTTGTCAGGTATCGTTGTTCTATCAGAATTCAAACCTACGCCTTAATTTGCGATGCCGACATTACCATCTAAAATAAACACTAATAACGCTCGTTCCTATGAGCTACCCGTCTAGCTCAATAGCAAGATCATTGCGCCGGCATCATAAACGAGAAGGTTCGATTTCTGCCGAAGGCCACTTCTCGGAGACATCAGAAAGTTTGCTAAATTTTTGCTAAATTTTAGAATTCATTAGAATTCATATTCCTGGACGGACGGGAAAGAAAAAAATGCATGAATAATGTTAAAAAGTTTCAAACAAAAAAACGAAGATCGAAGCACGTTCTTACACGTTTAGAGAGTGACACACAGAATTCAATTCTAGGCAATTCATACGCCTAAATGTAAAGGAGCTACAGAAAAATTCTGATTACAAAGCTGTGATTTGACGTGGTACGTGCGTTGGGGAGTTACCCGCGCGTTTTTATTTGCGCGCGCTTTTACTTTATTCGTTGCGCTAAGCTGCCGTATTTTAGTATGGTTTGGATTTCCACTCTTAAATCAAATATAAAAACGTCCAGTTTACTTCCTCGCTTTCGAAAGTGAACTAAATTCTCTTCATTCCAAAACACAAGCGGAACTGTGGAAACACGTTTCTCTCTGTATATTTTATATATTAAGCCACTTAATAATACGCAAATTGAACTGAGACAAAAAAATATATGTAATAAACCACAGTGTTTTTACCCGAAATCGTAAAATCGTAAAATATACTTACATATTTTCTCGATAATTTCAATATAGGATATTGAACCACAATATAACAATGCTTTTGAAAACAATTTGCAACGAACTATTCGTGAGATGTGGGCCTCTCGAAAAATTTCGACAAGTGAGCGGTCCTTTGTTGACGTGGATAATTAATACTTTTGCGCACGCGAGTTTTGGTGAGCAAGCGAGACATTGAGTCAGCGTTCGACAATATCAACAAAAAGAGCGCGTGGTAATGAGAATTTTTTTTCGAGAATGAAGTAGCGAACATATTTATGCTGAAGTACTCGCAATTAGCTAGTACAGCTTGAAAGAATTCGTAAGGGATGGTCTTATCCTATTAGGAACGTGGTCATCGCAAATGAAAAGAGACTTTTTGAGGCGGAAGGTTTTACGATTCTCTGGCTAAAATACAAAAAGTTCCTGGTAGTTGATGGAAAGAATGCGAATGAAATTCGTACTCGGGTGATTAAAGCTATGTGTGCGAGCGGCGATCTTGCAAACGCGACTGCTAGCGTAGACAGGGCTACTAACACTGAGAATTCAACACTGTTGATGACAGTCGATCCATAAACCGGCGAGGTTATGCTGCCTGGCGGTTCTATATACCGTGGCGAAACAAACGCAGTCTAGTGTTCATCTAGTGTCTATCTGATAGTGCAGAAAGCATTGAAAACCTTAGAATTGAAAAATTAATGATGAACAACGCGATTATTCGCTCGTTGGCTGAATCTGTGGATCGGCTCGCCTCAATACTGGCTGAAATCCAAACAAAAATATACTGTTGGGCACAGGATTCATGTGACAGGAGGATAAAGGCTACAGATGATGAACCAATTTTTTCTCAGCTGTCTAATTGGAAAAGCCATAGGAAAATTGTAACTGTTTTCTTGCTTCGTCCCCATAGCCGTACGGGACAGGGGGGGGGGGCAAAATTTCGAGAACTAAAAAGTTCGGGCAAAATTCAGCCGAAAATTCAGGCAAGCTGAAAAAGGGCTAAAAAGCTAAAATTTTTAACCGTACATCTTGTAATATATATCACATATATGTATTCTATTTGACCATTTTAAATAAATTGGTAAAGCTCAATCAGTTGGTCATGCTAGGTTAGTTGGTCAGTAGGTCCTTTCTACGTTTGAAAAAACTATCCAGGTGATAACTTCATCCATTTTAGAATCAGCTGGCCTAAGAGCGGCACGTTCATTAGACATGAAAAGATGGATTTCCACAATATAGACAACATCGATATTTAAAAAGCGCTTGGAGATGTAACGTTTTACTTTGGTGTTCAGATCTTAAAGACACAAAAACCAAAGTACGGGGTAGTTTTTGTTTAAGTTTATATTGTTGTCTCTCCGTACCATTACACATGCACCTACCGGCGGTAGCGGTATAGTAGCCCATATCATTAGATTAAGAACAGAGGGGAATAAGGACTTGACTGAATCTTTATTCGTGTATTTATCACGATACTTCATTTAACAACTCACTAATTCGGTTGCTAGTGTGAAAGCTCCCTCTGAAGGTCCTCAAATGTCGGATATGCACAAATATACGGCTTCATCCATTTTGGCAGTTCCGCTTTTGTTGTTTCTTAGCAGAACCTTGGAAAATGAGGACACAATTCAACAAACTCGCTTGCCTAAATGGATCTCATCTGACCGGGTTTGGGGGTGCAAGGACTAATCATATAACAGTTTAAACATTGACTGACACAGAGTGCATTCATTATTTAGGAAAATTAGACAGAAAAGTCACGTTTTCACTGAAGACGTCCCTCCCAAAAAATATTAAAAGTTTAATTTACCCTGAAGCAGTCTACGGGTATAGGTAGCCTTACTTTGCTCAATAGAAATTCAAGCTGTTTACCGGCTTTTTTTATAATAAAAATCTTGTTTGCCCAACAGGTTAAATTCTGACTACTGGAAACGCATTTTAGATGTGAATTCCGATGGAAATTCATTGAACAAAATAAGGCGACTGTACCCGTAGACCAGAAGCTAGGTATCAGATTAGAACGGTTATGCAGGGTAATTTGGAAGAGTTTTCGGAAATTCTCATCCAAAATTGGTTGGACCATGTTAAAGTTTAAGAAACACACCTCTCGTCACAAAAGAGTATGGCTCCATAATCTTCATTATGACATAATGCACGACCGATGGCTTGATTGACAGCTCGCGATGCCTGCTGACCATACCATTGTTGACCATTTAATCCCTGAAAATACAAGATTATGAGTGAAATAGTACCTACATTTGTTCCTGACTCAGAAGAAGTTTATCAAACTATTGTGGTAGTGATGGCATACCTCCAAAATCTAGAAATCTAAAAATCTAGTAATCGCGAGTGGCAGGATAAACATAACTCGGAATCAATTATACGAGCGAGGCCAGTTGACGAAGCATAGTTCTAGTTCAATTACAACTAAGAGCTGAATGACGAATCGAGTAAAATTTCAACTGATATTGTTTTTCATTTTACTCAAAAGTACTCACATTACATTTGTCGCAATTTTTTCAGTATTGAATTATATTGTAGCTCATGGCAGCTGGAACAATTTCGCAGTAACACGTTTCAACAAAATACACCGTTTATGTGTTTCTTCGGTTCGTAGAAAGGTGTTACTTTATGATGTCAACATTTAAAAGTTTAATACTTTCTGAAAAGGATCGGGCAAAACACTCGTAGTGTAAAGTAATGTACATCGACCACGGCACGCTGTGCAGTTCATGCATATCATCTGACAGGTATATTTGTATAATTCACGCCTAACCTCTCCCTAGGCTTTTAACCTATATTTCCTATCACTGAATATGTACAATAAATAATTACGAAAATAATTCGAAGGACCCCCGGAGATTACGCTATGACTGACTTACTGACTAGAACTGATTGACTAGGACTGATGTGAATTTTCGTCACTGAAAATTACGTTGATGTAATTTGATTTAACTTAGGTTTCAGCGCTCCCTAAGCTATAGCACTGGCAAAAATTGAAAACACCCCCCTGCTGATTCATAGAAGTCTCACCCAACTGTTCATATAATTACAACTGTAAAAATCTCTCATCCTGATTAATTAAATATTCCATCCTATATAGACAGATACTCAAAATCTAATTAGAATGGCATATGTTAGACTTCGAATATTTTATCTCTAATTAGACTTCGAATATTAATCTATAGAATATTTTATATATATATGTATATATAGACAATTAAATAGACAAGACAATTTTGTAGAGGATTTAATTTAATGTTTTCATTACAGTTTTAATGCTACTTCAAGTTTCATGCAGCAAGCAATCAACAGGCAACCGTATAAATTAGTTATATATAAATATATTTATATTCATATATAGTGCATGTCAATTAAATAGTAAAATAGGCATATATATCAGACACATATCACATATGTAGAATAATTATAGAATTACGAATTCATATTTGACTGTTTACCACAAGGAATGTACAAAATTATAATAAATCCTGTAGTCTTGGTTTATTTATCCCATATTTATATATTTATTTAACTATGGCAATAATATGACTAAACAGCTATTTACTCATATGAAAGCGTTTTCAACAATTATTTGCTGGTTTTATTAAATTTATAATCTGTTCAAGATTCTATATTAAATTGCCAGTCTATTGTACTAAAAAAATTTTAATCTCCTATGTAAAATGACATATAAATTCATGAACACAATTTAGGTGAAGATGCCTTTTCTTCCATACATACTGTTAAACTATTAAATAAATATTGAGTAAGAAAGTACAGAAAACTTCAAGCAGACGTACCACATCATTGAGATTAATACAATATCAGACTGCATTCTTAGAAAAATATATTCCAAATAACACATATGCTTTTTTTTCTATCCGAATCGAATTCAGGGGCCGGTTAAATAAAATTCTTAATCATGTATCCTGAAGGGCATCGTTAACTTTCCAAATCATAGTTCAAAATGGAATCTTGAACTTTTGAGGAGTGAGAAAACATTAAAATCAACACCTACCAAGGTTTTCAACCGTTATCCACCAGAATAAGTCCCCCTCTTTATCATAATATTATCCAACTCCAATCGCCACTTTCATCTGCAACCTTTAGTTTTACTCAAGAGGGTCTTTTTTATAATAGAATATATATTTTAGAATCTTTTTGGTTGAATTATTTTTATGTTTTTGCATTATCTTTGCATTTTTTTTATCCAAATACCAACAATTTTTGTAAATACGAATCCTCAGTCTGGTTCAAAATCTATAGCGGCGGTTTATGATTTATTGTACTTCATGTTATTGCTCTGTTTGACAACCATACCGCCAGTCCACGCAAGTTTTAAATTAATTACGTGTTCAGGGCCTCTTTCAGCGCATATGCTGGGGGAGGCATATGCGCTGAAAGAGGCCCTGAACACGTAATTAATCAGTGCTGCTTAATGCCACCCTGACCCCCCTCCACCAGCTCCGAGTAGCCCATTTTCTCTATTTCACGAAAAAATCTCTCACTGGCACGATCAGTATGAAAGTGTACGTGGTATGTTAAATTTACGTTCATTTCTAAGGTCATGATGCGGTTGATGTAACGGTGGGAGCAAATTATGAAGTTTATGCTCCGGATCATTGACTATATTCTGGAACAAATTCTCGCATAAAAGATTATGATGTTCTTCCATTGGCATTGGTCTTACATTCAAAGTTTCACAAGCTGAACCATAATCCACTTCTGGCTTTAAAATTGCTATCGCTCTTTTTTCCAAACATACAAGACCATTCTTTAAATATCTCGCAAGGGCGCGATAAAAGACTGGTACAGCATAATATATGACGGACCAGGCCGCCCAGAGGAAGGCAAAAGGGGCAATTAGCCCCGTTCATGACTTTATGTGTCAAAAGTCCCAAACTAAATAAGAAGATTGTCATGACAAAACGAGACTATCGTCAATCTGGCAAAGCTGAATTTGGTAGATATTTAAGTTCTATAAAATGGCAATCAATTATTCCCAACCTCCAATCAGATCAACTGTGAAGAAATGTGGAATACATTTTACAACGTGGTTTTTACCGGCCTTGAATTTTCGATGCCAAGTAAAGAAATCAAACGGTGTCCATCACAGATGCACCATGGATGAACAATAAAATGAAATCGATCATTAAGAAAAGACAACAAGCCTTTGCTACTCATGGAATTAAATCGGCGATATTTAAAAGTACAGGCATTTAGTTAACAGCTAGAGAGCGAAAATAATGTAGAGCGAAATATTATCAACTAAATATGCATAAGTTGAAAGAAAAAAACCCGAAGAAATGGTGGTCTGAAATTAAACGTATCTCAAACCTTGTAACCAAACGGAAACTGATAAGTTTAGCCAATGTTGAAACGTTTTCCAACCTTACACCAAGAGATCAAACAAATGAAACGAATAAAACATTTTTAGACTAGAATGTCCGTTACCAAAATTTCCGTTAGAAGCAATGGCAACCTTTCTAAACATATCAAAGGCTATTAAGGATTTATCATATATCCCAGCCCTTGCAATCTCAATTATCCTCAACACTTCATACAGAGAGCAACGTGTACCTACCACTTGGATAATGGCCAATATTACACTTTTGCAAAACACAAAAATTGTAAAAGATCCAAAGAAAGATTTAAGACCTATTTCACTTACTGCTGCTATCTCGAAAGTCGCTGAGGAATTTATTGTCGTTGATTATGTGAAACCAGCAATCTTGAAAGTCATCGACCCAAATCAGTATGGTGCAGTTCCTAGAAGTTCCACTACTAATGTATTAATCAGCATGATCCATCGCTGGTCCACCACCACTGACGGTAATGGCGCCGTTGTAAGAAAAATCCTCTTCGATTACCGAAAAGCATTTGATGTTGTCAATCATTCAATTTTGATCCAAAAACTATCAGAGTTAGAATTACCATATAGCGTCATTAATTGGATATCAGAGACCTTTCGATCCAATTGTATTCCATGGAAAAGAGTTAGAAGTTGTTAATAAAATCAAACTCTTGGGTCTTACCATTAATAATACTTTAAGATGGAAACCTCAGATAGACGAAGTCGTCAAAAAGGTTGATAAAAGACCCTATTTACTTGTGATTTACTTGAGCAACTTTAAGGCGCAAGTGTTCCGTGTAAAGCCCTGGCTTCCTTCTACATACCATGCATTAGATCAGTCATTGACTATGTCCCGGTTTTTTACAATGCGCTACCTCACCTCAATACTTGAAAAACGATTTGGAACGGCAGGAGAAAAGAGCTATAGTTATTATTATACCTGAAGAAATTAAACTCACTTGGTATTCCAGCTTTGAAAGTTCATCATGAACATCTGTGTAACAAAATTATTTTATTCTGCCGTGGATCCAAACAATAAAATTCATAATTTGTAGCAAGAGAGGAACAAATCTAATTAGAATCTAAGACATGAAAGAACCTTTGATATTCCAATGAGCCACACAAATAGGGTATCAAACTCTTTTATATATGCTATGAGTAACAAGGTCAACAAAAGTTAGCCTCTCTGTTCGATTTTATTTTATAAATAAAATTATTTCATTAACTTATATCAATAATCTTAATGTTTCTCAGCAATAGTTATATAGCTATGATTTTATTGACACAATAGTTTTAACAGTCAAAATTAAGTAATTCAGCCTTTAATTCAGCCTTAAAGTAATTTTATTCAATATATATATATATATATATATATAATTATATATATATATACATCACATATACTTCTAAATTATCGGTAGTTACTTTATGTGACCCGTAGTATAATGTATCACATACTATAGTGTATCACATACCTTAGTCCTCCTCAGTCTTCCTCAGCTCTCTTAGCCCTCCTCAGCCCATCTTAACCTCCTAAAACCGCCTTAGCCCTCCTTAGACCTTATTAGCCCTTCTTAAACCACCTTAGCCCTCCTTAGACCTCTTCAGCCCACCTTAGACCTCCTTAGACCGCCTTAGCCCTCATTAGGGCTTGTTATAGGGAACTTAATCATGTAGAACGGGACCTTCTCCATCTATCTTCGCTCTTATTTTTCAGGGAGTATATTGGTGCTTAGGAAACATAATAGAGAAAGTGATAATCTCAAGAAAATGTGAGTTTAAATAAAGGGTGTTCAGTTTTTCCATTGGGTAATCCCAAAATGCCGTGCATGATAGAGACAACTAATAAAATCAAGTTCATAAAAGTAAAATATTCACCGCATAATACCTTTAAACTATTATTTATCAATTACTTTTTGAATTGTGTGTGTTAAGTTTTCGAATGTATAGCACTGTGGAAAATTTTCAGGACACCACCTCAAGTTAGATCACAACTTTGTGGAAACGTTGTATTTTATAACCTATCAGAATTCAGTTTCACCTGTGGGATACACGCAAAGTATATATATATTGTAATCGTCTGTACATGTATACATTTTATATCGACTTTTAAGATATTTTTTGTACTTAACAAACTCAAAGAAAGTCATCAGGTATACTGCATGTGACCTAAAACGTTTGCACCATACTTTATATTTGGAGAGACTAATCCACAACAGTTCTCGACCGCTGAATGCCTGAAACGCGCTTTGTTCTGGATAATTTGTTCGCAGTTTGGACAGATTCATCGTATTTCAGTTTTTTAAGGATCAAAAGTACTCACTTTCTTCCATTCTTTATATTCGTTCCCAGGTCCATCACTCACGGAACTCAATCTGAAGCCGGTTTTCCGTGAACTGCCCTTGACGACTCTCGCCACCAGACCCTGATGAACTACTCGGCGAAGGTTTATCAAACATAACGTTCTCGTATTTCAGTGCTCGCGGTCGGATACCGCATCGCCACAGCCCGAACTTCTTCGGCTGCTTTCGTCGCTTCCTTCTGAATCAGTGTCGGTTCTTGCTGCGAACGCGTGGAGAAGAACGTCCCGCGCTGCTGACGGCGAAGGTGGGGAAAATGGTGGATCTGGCGACATGTACTCTCTTGTCGGACTGGTGACTTGCGATAAAGCTTCTCTCAATGTACAATAATCATCGTCGACGTCTACAACAAAGGATCCTGACATCAAAGCTGTGATATTGAAGGACGCACGAGAGGCGAAACTCGTTTTCTCTGAAAACTCGTTTTCCTGTTAAGACTCGTTTCCACATTCAACGGTCAAATACAAAATTAGTTTGCAATGTTTTTAATCTTTGAACATATGATAACAGAAATTCAAACCCATTTCATTCCAGGTGGTTTCAGGTTAAAAGCAAAGATATTTGAAATGAAATTATTAAATAATTAATAAATAAAAAACTGTATAATTGGTAATATAAAATATTCAATGAACAACATCTATAATGTTGTGGAAATCAACAGTGCTACACCGCTACATATAGCTATAGTCACTACAAACTATTGTCCAAAAGCTGAAACAAATGTGCATTGCTCGTTGACCATACATACTTGAAGGAGATATACATATAGCCTACCGTTTGCAGCCTGTGGCTTTAGAACTTCATCAAAGCTTGTTTGTCTGGTAAACTACAAAAGGTGAAAACAAGAAATGCACAGTTTATTATAAGTGTATTAACAATACCAATGTAATAGACAGTCGTGCTTTTAAAAATCTCAACCACGCTCTGCATTTAGTTTCCATAGTCTGTTCAAACAAGTTAAAGGGCGATTCTTTAGGTGTCCTTTACCTGGGGTTGTCGATTTTGAAAGCTGTTCTCTGAAAGATGAATAAAATAAACGATATTTTACCTTCTATCAAAAAATATGTTTTATGCAAGATAAGTAATTGAGTGACTGAGTTGCTACTTATGCAAAGCCCGGTGTTGGAAACAAGATAAGAATGTTTCTTACAATGTCAACTGAAAGCCTTTAAACAGTGGTGCATTTAGGGTGAGTCACAATGCATTTCACGGCCTTTTTTCCAATGAAAAATACCTTAATAACAACACCATTGGTTATTAATTTCTAAATAATATTGATAGTAGTAATTTATTCTGACTTACCCTAGATCTGCCACTGCCTTTAAACCCCACCATTGCCTCATTCCTGGCCCTGGTAACATACAAACTTACCTCGGAACGGCCTAGATGGTACTGTGTCGAAAGCGTCAGTTACAGCTGCTTAAAATATATAGTTGTTTAAAAAATATCAAATGTAAACTAGGCTATACCTATTGAGATTAACTATTTGTTAACTATTTGATAACTGTTTGTTTTATGGTTGTGTTGAAGATAGTGGGCTGTCCGTAATATCAACAAAAGAACAGATGTGGATAATCTTGCATTACCAACTGTCGATGTAACGTATGTCGATGACGAAGACAGCATTTGAGAGTCCGGAATCAAACCATCTTGCATGCAAGCAAGGCTCAATGGCTCCAACTAATCCGTATCTAAAGTAGATGAAACATTTTACGTTAAGGAACGGAATATTACCGTCGCACCAAGGTTGGGTTTAGCAAATATTAGTACAGTTACAAAGGCAGGAATTTGAAGCCACCTATCAGTTGAAGATTATCCCCAGAAACAAGCACAATTGTTCCAACCAGTGCATGCAATTTACCTCTGATAGTAAACTGGTAACCACCATCCTAAAATAAAACCACCATTGAATGTAAACCAAAATTGACGGAAATAGACATTTCATGTATAATATCAGAACAAGAAAAATTCTGAAAGTAAAAATAAAGGCAATATACATGTATTAACAAGACATGTACTGTATGCATTAATAAACTAAGTAATCTGGATAAATTGTATATACTAATATAGTTTGTTCACTTATAGTAAGAACTTGCTTTTGTTGCAACACAATTATTTCAGGACTTACAACAAGACCAAAGTCTCTTCAAAATATGCATCTTGTTGATATTTCGTAGACACATGTTTGAATAAAATTCTTCCAACGGTTCACTTTAATGGTCCAGGAACGGCTTCAATACTTATCCGAAGTCCAGTGTTGAAGTCTGTTATTCGACATTACTCTTCCCGAAAAAATCACTTCACAGTTGAGACGAGCATGAAATTCTAAAATTCCCTTCGCTATCATAGATTTACCTATCCTGGAATTGTGTCCCTCAGTTGGGAAACACCAGGCAATGCTGTTTTCATTATTATATGATTTACTATCTCATTGCAGATTGTAAGTTGGTTAATGCGCAATTAGAAAGAGAGATTCACAGTTTCACAGAAGTTCAAAGGTGTCGTCACACATCACATGTCACACGTGCCCGGTTGTACGAAAGCTCGATATCATTTTACATATATTCATAATGACTTGTCATCTTTCTTGAGTATGTTCAAGAATTAAGTCGTCCAGAATTAAAGCGTTTTCTTTTGCTTGTTTTTCGCTGTATATCGAAGAGATGCTTTTTCCTTTCTATCTTAGAAAAAATGAGCGTAAGACTGTACTTCTTAAAGAGCAATTTTCCCATCTTCAGCAAAGGGAGGCTGCCGGGCAAAACAACCTAAGTGAAGTACTAAAAGTGGTAAGTAAAACTAATCTGTATTAGTGTGTACGAGATATAATGAACCAATTGAGGTTCAACTTTGTACAACCGTTCTCTGAACGTCTTCTTTGTGCGTGTTTAGGCTGAAAAGACAACTTTAGAAAGGGAATGCTGTTAATGAAATGGTAAGAACTGTGAATTTCGTTATCTATATATGTCGCTAATTAAATTTGTTTTGAATGTGGAATTTTGAACGCGCGTGTAGGTATAACGGTTGCAAATCAGTTTTCTTTTGTTTAATTTGTACGAAATTCCCGATTTGACATCACGTGCGGTAACTTTAAAGGCTAATAGACTTTTGCAGCAACAAAATATATTGCAAAGTTTTTTTAAAAATACCTTTTGATGTATTCAAAATGCGCAACCGTGTGATATTAACATGCACTTTAAAAATTTTATAAATGCGTGAATGAAAAATGATTTTATTTACTTATGTAGTTTTTAATTTTAAAAGAAATAATAAAATTGTTTAAAATTTTCTGTGCGCATAAAAGAGAACTATAGAACAGTTTTTAGATCCCTTAAAAAATGAAGAAACAATTCCAACCTGCAGTTTTATTGTCTTCCTAGTGAGAGATCAAAATAACCAGCATATTTAGCACAAACTATGTCTCTTGCTTTCTGACTCTCTTGTGTAAGGTTGAGAGCATACTATCAAGACGTTTAGTGAAACCTTGATTTAACATGGAATATCCCTTTCAGTTTTTTAAAATATGTGCTAACTTACCAGGAACCGGTTGTATCAAAACGTAGTTAGCTTTTAACTATAGTTAGTGACAGAATTGACCGATGAGAGTCATTTATTTATAACTGCGATATAACCAGGGCCTTTTTTAAGAAATTTCGAGTGGGTGGGCCATTGGCAAAAAAGGGCTTCCCCACTAGCGGATAGAAGCAGGAATGTCGATCATGGCCGAAAGCTAGGGGGCACCCGGGAGATTTTTGAAATCAGTATGGTCAAGAAATGCCGTTTCCTATATTCTGAGCCTTCAAATTTATTCTAAAAACTGTATTTGTATCTCAGATAAAAATATGGAAAACGCACAAAAAAATACAAAGTTAACTTACGTCTTACCAAAAGTAATATCAAAGGTACAACATGTGTGTCAATATCAACAGGGAGTAATGGAGTGTATATTTGACAGTTTAGTGTATTTTCCAGTCTGAAGAATATTTTCTTTAAACTGGATAATCTCTGTACACTCAAATATCCATGTATATTTGTAAAGGTAAAGATGCATTTGAAATATTGTACATTACAACAGAAAAATGATTGATCATTGATGAATCTATTTGTCTATTTAAGCCGTTTTTGTGCTCCAGCGTCTCGACAAATAACATTCGTCGAGTTACATTCGACAAAGGTTGGGTTACAGAATACAAGAGTGCTAATAGTAATACACTGTCGCAGAGCTAAATTATTCAATTTTCTTCATTTTTTGTTAATATCTTTTAAAAAGGGGATTTTCACTGGGGGGCCAAAATAGTGAACTGGGGGGGCCAACATGATGGGGGGTGGGGGGGCCTTGGCCCCCCCAGTATATATGTTAAAAAAGGCCCTGGATATAACTACTGAAAATGTAGTTTTATATAACCGGCCCCAGAGTCTAAACTATTTTAACTTTGTATAACGCATTCTTTTTCCATAAAGTATTCAAGGAAGTTGATAGAGGACTTTGTCGATTCGAACGTTATGTCCTCCGTCGAGTCCGTCCACTCCGACCGACAAGGTCAAGAAAAATGTACAGAGGTGTCGAAGTGCTATACAAAAAGGTTGTTTTCACACCGGCTCCTTATCACGTTGAAGAAATAGTACTATCGGTGCCCACGGAGTCACGGACGCCACGAGATTGTTGAGGCTGAGTAGAAATGCCTTTCGAAAATGGAGTTAGCACATTTTGACGGAGATACTGCAGAAAATGCGGGGAGACTTTCATAGAATAGTCAATATGAAATTTCATGCATAGTTAAATTTCATATATATATATATAGTTGAATTTTAAAAACAAGAAATCGGGGAATTGGGAAAATGGGATGCCGTTCGATTGGAGAACACCTAGGCAGGATCAGACTCCGAAATCACTGAATAGTGAATACACAATGATTCGATCTATTAATACTAAGGTGTTGTTTACAATGAAAACTTCTTAGCCATGTCTAAGTGTTATCGCGGCTTTCACAGCTTTCGGAGCTAAATATTCAGCCCTTTAAAATCTTACTAAAATATAACTCCTGATTATATAATTCAATATAAAAAATCAGTACATAAAAATCGCCTTTAAATGTTTTTTCGTTAGTTTACAGTAAATAAATAGTTTGCGATTTAGTCCGTGATTTTCACCGTTTTAATTAAAAGTAATTCACCTATTCCGGCAAGATATATTTGAAATTGATTTCTGTGTTCTCATTATAGGCTAATAGGCCTTTTTCCTTCAAAGACATATCCATTTTTTGTTTTAAAAAATAAATATATCATATATATAGCTTACCGCTTCAGTACATTTTCGTAGGGACACCAGGCTCAAATGGGCGAGCTGTGAAAATTTTATGCAAATTTAAATACATTACTCATTGCAATTTATTCAGCAATTGAGCTAGTTTCCAGAAAGCAATCATTTTGAAATAGCCTGACTATATTTCTAACCAATCTCAGAATTCTCTTTCTCATTTCGACAACGTTTAAATTCATCACATTTCCTTTCAAGATCTAAATACACATTATTTTGCCACCAGTGCAAAACCCAAGATCCGGAGGCGGTTATTTTTTGTTTAAAAGCAAGTTAAATTGAACCCAAGGCACAGAGGAAGAATATATGATCTTTACTTTGTGTTTTAGTTTAGTTTCTTTGAATATATGATCTTCAGGGTTAGCGTTAAGCCTCAGTTATAAAAGAACTTAAGATTTATACCGGCAACCGAATGAGGCAGACATTATTATCCCATACCTGGTGTAAAAGCTGTGTTCCTGTTGGCTAAGAGCAGGTTCGTTCAAACTTGAACCCACCTGCCGAACCCATTGTGTAGGTTTTTGACTTTTTCCCGAAATAGCACGACTTAAAAACTAAATATACTTGCAGCTTCGGTGAGTCTGGGCTTACGCACTTCGGGAGGTTGAAAGTTTCAGCCTCCTTCGATGCGCAAATACCGACTCACCGAACCTGCAGGTATGTTTATTATAAAACGCATTTGAAAGTAAACCGTGCAGGTTTTCGACGGCTAAGTTCACATTTCATGCTTCAATTTTCATGGCCAAGGTTTGTCAACATCGAATTAGTAAATGACGAATACGAACTTTAGTTTGCCGTTTGCGGCTAGCGGTTCGCCATAAACGTCAATCTGAAATTTATAAAAATTTTAACCCAGCTAGCTTAACCTAGTTAGGTGCATGGTATAACTTCTTAATCCTAGATTAACTTCGATTCAAAACGGAGAGGAAACATGGGAGGAAACATGTACACACGAATAATCTCTTACAGTTTTGAATAAGAATATTATATAATAAAAATATAAGAATATTAGTCATCAAAATACATTTAATCATAGGTTAACCGGCTTTTGAACAACCGGTCCCAGAGAAGTCAAGTAAATTTTAAACCTCGTTTGGCCTATCGGAAATCTCGCCAGAAGATCACGTTAATTCGCAAATTAAACATTAGTTAATGAATCGAAATTTATTAAAGCACCTTTCCCTTCCAAACATTTCCGTCGTTCGACTTCGATTTGTTTTATGTATTTCCAACGCTTTCCGTCAGGGCGCTTATATACACTGGCGGTCAAAAAGAACTGCTCAAAACAAGTTAAAATGCTCTCAAATGAACGTAGCTGCCCCTCTAACAATATATACGAGTAAATATAGACTATATTACATGCTAAGCTATATGAAATATTAATTTGTTGACCCTCCTTTGGCGTTATAATTGATGATGGCCTTACACCGGCGTGGCACTTTCTGTTAAGGCCAGGTGGTAATCTTAATGCTCAAAAGAAATTCATCTTATGGACAGTCTTTACAGCAACGCATAAATCATGGACGCTTTATGAATCAATTCCTTTCTTGCACTATCCCTTTCACATTGTTCCACAGATGTTCAATACTAGGGGTTAAGGCCTTTTGACTGTGCAGTCCAACAATTGATTTCTGTCACTCCCTCTTCCTGACACTATTGGAAGTGTGGCAGGTTGCATTACATTATTGAAATATTGCTTGGAATAAGAGAATTATCCAAAATGCCTATGAAACTCTCTCCTATATTCGCTTCTTTTTTATGAATTTGTATCTGAACAGTTCTTTTTGACCGCTAGTGTACAATAAAATATTGATTGTTACGATTCTAGCTGTTATATACGATAATAGCAACATTTGAGCAGTTCTTTTTGACCGCCAATGTATATAAGCGCCCTGCTTTTCGTATTTCAATACGTTCGTCTGCCGTCACGAATAATTTCGGACGTTTATTCTTAACGACCTTTTTCGCATTCGTAATTTCAAAATAATTTGCGCGCGCATGGCAGAGAGAATTATAACAGAGTCTGGAACTGGTGCATCCACTTTTTTAATGCGCATGCCCGGCAAGTACCTGAGATAAAGTATAAACAATTCTGCAATTTATCTCAATTGCGTAAAAATGTAAAATGCTATATAAATGACGATATTGTAAAGCTTCAATTAATCGAATATATTTGAGCTGGAAATCCAAGCCATTTTGAACATTTCAGGCACTTGCCGATCATCGCAGTTGGTCACTTTACGCTCACGCGTACTAAAAAAAAGCCGGTACAAAGACCCGTCATGTTTTTAAATACTTACTGTCACCTATAGTTCCAGCTCAGTATCTATTGGTTAGTCTTTGCCTGAGTAGATTCAATGATGTACAAAGCTGGGACTATGTGTCTATGTCAGCCTCGCCCTGGCGCGTGTTTTTTTAAATTAATTGCAATTGTATTAAAACGAAAACACGCGCCGGGGACAAGGCTGGAACTACGTGGTGTATAGTAAATACGGCGTTTTAATACATATACAATATAAATTATATTAAATACGGCGTTTTTATGTACCTGAATTTTATAGTGCGCGTGGGCGAAAAGTTATCAACCGCGTATGCTTGGCAAGTGCCTGAAATGTTTAAAAATGGCTTAGATTTTATAGTAATCGTCTAAAGTAGAGCAAATGGAAAGAAAATGGGACGTATGAACCGTTAGGCTTTAGCAAAAGGGGAAACATTACATTTTTTACAGCAACACGTTAGAGTACAAAGCCAAATAAGAGCATGATTTACGAAAGTTAATTTCAGTCCCCCGTTTCTATATCCACACAAAGTCTTGTGTTCTCAGTTTGACTTTATCATGTTAAAAACGGCAGAAAGAACCACTGGCCGGTTCTGTTTCAGAATATCCATCCCATGTTGAACTCTCGCTTCAATCTCAGCCAGGTTTTCCGGTGGAGTGGCACAAACGTTAGACTTTATTTAGATAACTTCAAAGAAAAAAATACGAACAACTGAGTTGTTGCAAGCAATCACTCTTACTTACATAATTATTCCAGCATTAACGTCGCGCAAGCTATGAGTCGAGCCGCCAGAAAATATTCCTGAATTTCCCATATTTTGGAAACCAAAACCTAAAGCTTCATTCAATATAATAAAAATTCATTTTTAACAAATCATTGCTTGCACAAACCATTCAAACTGAGGTTTTCACAAACCCCTCTCCCGTTTTTCGAAGTTAGATTTCCTGTTTGTTTTTAGTATTTCATTGGGCTGACGATGCTAACGTGTCCATATTTGCACGATTCTATGCGATGTTTTGCTACTGCCAGGGATATGTCATTTACTCATTTCAATACCGCAAAGTCGTTTTACGCTTCGTTAAGAAACAGTTGAAGACGTGTCATTAAAATCAAATTTGATCAATTACATCGCGAATTGCATCATATCTACTGTTACTGTTATAGCAAGACGTATTTTGAAAGTAAATTGTCAAACACCGAGCCCAAGGCGTTTCTCAGAAGTCTGAAGCCTTCATGGTCCATGTCTTTGTCTGGGCCGGCGTCATTTTAGGACTTCGTAAGAGGCATACATGAAGTACCTCATCGTCCTAAATTCAGCTGGTAAATGTAAAGGATTTCAAAAAAGCACCCGTTTCGTCTGTTTCCATACGGCTATTAGCCGGTAAAAAACACCCCAAACGGACGGGCTGTCAGCCGTGTAACGTACGTCTGTTTGTACGCTGAGTTCTGCCAATTATAGTTTCAACAGAAATTCTTTACCTAAATCTGAAGTTAAACGAAAAATTACGTTTATAATTTTAAAGAATGAAGTGGTAAGATACTGAACTTTAGAAGTACATGAGATTCTGCTGGAAAATGCGAATATTTTTATTTGTTATGAATTTAATTCTGGAATAAACGACGCCATCTTTAACAATTACAAGATTCTAATAATGTTTCTTTGGGCTATGACTCAGTCAATTGGAAAGAGTTTACTCTTATAACAGTTTTTAACAGTTTTATTGTGGTATTTTTCTTTAATTTTTCAAAGTAAGGCAATTTTGTTAGGCATCTGGCTTGATGATATAACTAGTATGGGGTACATATTTATTTTGGTTTCTTTATATCAATGGTTTATATGAATTATGCAACTTTGCAATGATTTATAGGTAAGGACTGCAGAAACTGTAGGTCAAATTATATCAAATATGTACCATCTAAGTGATATTTGCTGATATGTGTAAAAAAAGTTGCCTAATTCAAGCCTTCTGTTCCTGTAGTCATTCATCATCATGATGGTCTCACAGAAATGGAGAAGGTTGCTCAGCCTACAAGGTTTTTACAAGAAAGTAATGATGATGAGATACATGAGCAAATTATATTTTCTGAAATAGAGGATGAAGGATTAGACGAGAGGATCAGTGAAGTTGATAGCACAAATCCTTATCAAAAAGCCCAGAGAAAACAAAAAGGCTTAGGATGATATGAGAACAAAAATGTTCACTATAGAACTGATCATGGAAGTAGAGATACTTGTAGCATACTTCGTCATGCAAGAACCATGCATATGCAAAATAAAAGCTATGGTACTTGCATGTATATATATATATGTTATTGACATATATGTGTCAATAAATGTTGAGAAGTATTTTAATGATTTTATTTTTATCCACAGGCATTCTTAGTGATTGTAGTGTGGACTGTGCAATCTTCCTCAGATTGTTCACCTATTGCAGTTTGAAGATACAAGCAAAGAGAAATTTTCAAATAATGTCATATTTCTTTAATCCTATCCTTTCTGTTATGCAAAATATATGTAATAAATAAACCATTGGGTGTGTAGTGGTGGTATATTGTTGTCGATATTGTTCTTGAAAAAGCCTTTAATGCAACCATAACAAAACACCATTAATATTATAACTATAACATTTAAAACACTGCATGTAGCTCTATAACATATACCTATGCTGTATGGTACATGGTGTATGAATGGTGATATTAGAGAGTTTGCAGCATGAAATCATATTCACGGCTGGCAGCCGTAAAACGTACGTCCGCTGTATGGTATATGGTGGTTGAATGCTGATATTAGAGAGTTTGCAGCATGAAATCATATTCACGGCTGGCAGCCGTATAACGTACGTCTGCTGTATAGTATATGGTGTTGAATGGTGATATTAGAGAGTTTGCACATGAAATCATATTCACGGCTGGCAGCCGTATAACGTACGTCCGCTGTATGGTATATGGTGTATGAATGGTGATATTAGAAAGTTTGCAGCATGAAATCATATTCACGGCTGGAAGCCGTATAACGTACGTCCGCTGTATGATATATGGTGTATGAATGGTGATATTAGAAAGTTTGCAGCATGAAATCATATTCACGGCTGGCAGCCGTATAACGTACGTCTGCTGTATGGTATATGGTGGTTGAATGGTGATATTAGAGAGTTTGCACCATGAAATCATATTCACGGCTGGCAGCCGTATAACGTACGTCTGCTGTATGGTATATGGTGTGTTGGTGATATTAGAGAGTTTGCAGCATGAAATCATATTCACGGCTGGCAGCCGTATAACGTACGTCTGCTGTATGGTATATGGTGGTTGATGGTGATATTAGAGAGTTTGCAGCATGAAATCATATTCACGGCTGGCAGCCGTATAACGTACGTCTGCTGTATGGTATATGTGGTTGAATGGTGATATTAGAGAGTTTGCAGCATGAAATCATATTCACGGCTGGCAGCCGTATAACGTACGTCTGCTGTATGGTATATGGTGGTTGAATGGTGATATTAGAGAGTTTGCACCATGAAATCATATTCACGGCTGGCAGCCGTATAACGTACGTCTGCTGTATGGTATATGGTGGTTGAATGGTGATATTAGAGAGTTTGCAGCATGAAATCATATTCACGGCTGGCAGCCGTATAACGTACGTCCGCTGTATGATATGGTGGTTGAATGGTGATATTAGAGAGTTTGCAGCATGAAATCATATTCACGGCTGGCAGCCGTATAACGTACGTCTGCTGTATGGTATATGGTGGTTGAATGGTGATATTAGAGAGTTTGCACATGAAATCATATTCACGGCTGGCAGCCGTATAACGTACGTCTGCTGTATGGTATATGGTGGTTGAATGGTGATATTAGAGAGTTTGCAGCATGAAATCATATTCACGGCTGGCAGCCGTATAACGTACGTCTGCTGTATGGTATATGGTGGTTGTATGGTGATATTAGAGAGTTTGCAGCATGAAATCATATTCACGGCTGGCAGCCGTATAACGTACGTCTGCTGTATGGTATATGGTGGTTGAATGGTGATATTAGAGAGTTTGCACCATGAAATCATATTCACGGCTGGCAGCCGTATAACGTACGTCTGCTGTATGGTATATGGTGGTTGAATGGTGATATTAGAGAGTTTGCAGCATGAAATCATATTCACGGCTGGCAGCCGTATAACGTACGTCTGCTGTATGGTATATGTGGTTGAATGGTGATATTAGAGAGTTTGCACCATGAAATCATATTCACGGCTGGCAGCCGTATAACGTACGTCTGCTGTATGGTATATGGTGGTTGAATGGTGATATTAGAGAGTTTGCAAGCATGAAATCATATTCACGGCTGGCAGCCGTATAACGTACGTCCGCTGTATATATGGTGGTTGAATGGTGATATTAGAGAGTTTGCAGCATGAAATCATATTCACGGCTGGCAGCCGTATAACGTACGTCCGCTGTATGGTATATGGTGGTTGAATGGTGATATTAGAGAGTTTGCACATGAAATCATATTCACGGCTGGCAGCCGTATAACGTACGTCCGCTGTATGGTATATGGTGGTTGAATGGTGATATTAGAGAGTTTGCAGCATAAATCATATTCACGGCTGGCAGCCGTATAACGTACGTCCGCTGTATGATATATGGTGGTTGAATGGTGATATTAGAGAGTTTGCAGCATGAAATCATATTCACGGCTGGCAGCCGTATAACGTACGTCTGCTGTATGGTATATGGTGGTTGAATGGTGATATTAGAGAGTTTGCATAAATCATATTCACGGCTGGCAGCCGTATAACGTACGTCTGTATGGTATATGGTGGTTGAATGGTGATATTAGAGAGTTTGCAGCATGAAATCATATTCACGGCTGGCAGCCGTATAACGTACGTCCGCTGTATGGTATATGGTGGTTGATTGGTGATATTAGAGAGTTTGCAGCATGAAACCATATTCACGGCTGGCAGCCGTATAACGTACGTCTGCTGTATGATATATGGTGGTTGAATGGTGATATTAGAGAGTTTGCATCATGAAATCATATTCACGGCTGGCAGCCGTATAACGTACGTCTGCTGTATTGTATATGGTGGTTGAATGGTGATATTAGAGAGTTTGCAGCATGAAATCATATTCACGGCTGGCAGCCGTATAACGTACGTCTGCTGTATGGTATATGGTGGTTGAATGGTGATATTAGAGAGTTTGCAGCATGAAATCATATTCACGGCTGGCAGCCGTATAACGTACGTCTGCTGTATGATATATGGTGGTTGAATGGTGATATTAGAGAGTTTGCAGAATGAAATCATATTCACGGCTGGCAGCCGTATAACGTACGTCTGCTGTATGGTATATGGTGGTTGAATGGTGATATTAGAGAGTTTGCACATGAAATCATATTCACGGCTGGCAGCCGTATAACGTACGTCTGCTGTATGGTATATGGTGGTTGAATGGTGATATTAGAGAGTTTGCAGCATGAAATCATATTCACGGCTGGCAGCCGTATAACGTACGTCTGCTGTATGGTATATGGTGATTGTATGGTGATATTAGAGAGTTTGCAGCATGAAATCATATTCACGGCTGGCAGCCGTATAACGTACGTCTGCTGTATGGTATATGCTGGTTGAATGGTGATATTAGAGAGATTGCAGCATGAAATCATATTCACGGCTGGCAGCCGTATAACGTACGTCCGCTGTATGATATATGGTGGTTGAATGGTGATATTAGAGAGTTTGCACCATGAAATCATATTCACGGCTGGCAGCCGTATAACGTACGTCCGCTGTATGGTATATGGTGGTTGAATGGTGATATTAGAGAGTTTGAAGCTATAAATCATATTCACGGCTGGCAGCCGTATAACGTACGTCCGCTGTATGATATATGGTGGTTGAATGGTGATATTAGAGAGTTTGCAGCATGAAATCATATTCACGGCTGGCAGCCGTATAACGTACGTCTGCTGTATGGTATATGGTGGTTGAATGGTGATATTAGAGAGTTTGAAGCTATAAATCATATTCACGGCTGGCAGCCGTATAACGTACGTCCTCTGTATGGTATATGGTGGTTGAATGGTGATATTAGAGAGTTTGAAGCTATAAATCATATTCACGGCTGGCAGCCGTATAACGTACGTCTGCTGTATGGTATTGGTGGTTGATGGTGATTATTAGAGAGTTTGCAGCATAAATCATATTCACGGCTGGCAGCCGTATAACGTACGTCTGCTGTATATATGGTGGTTGATGGTGATATTAGAGAGTTTGCAGCATGAATCATATTCACGGCTGGCAGCCGTATAACGTACGTCTGCTGTATGGTATATGGTGGTTGATGGTGATATTAGAGAGTTTGCAGCATGAAATCATATTCACGGCTGGCAGCCGTATAACGTACGTCTGCTGTATTGTATATGGTGGTTGAATGGTGATATTAGAGAGTTTGCAGCATGAAATCATATTCACGGCTGGCAGCCGTATAACGTACGTCTGCTGTATTGTATATGGTGGTTGAATGGTGATATTAGAGAGTTTGCACAATGAAATCATATTCACGGCTGGCAGCCGTATAACGTACGTCCGCTGTATGGTATATGGTGGTTGAATGGTGATATTAGAGAGTTTGCAGCATGAAATCATATTCACGGCTGGCAGCCGTATAACGTACGTCTGCTGTATGGTATATGGTGGTTGAATGGTGATATTAGAGAGTTTGCAGCATGAAATCATATTCACGGCTGGCAGCCGTATAACGTACGTCTGCTGTATGGTATATGGTGGTTGAATGGTGATATTAGAGAGTTTGCAGCATGAAATCATATTCACGGCTGGCAGCCGTATAACGTACGTCTGCTGTATGGTATATGGTGGTTGAATGGTGATATTAGAGAGTTTGCAGCATGAAATCATATTCACGGCTGGCAGCCGTATAACGTACGTCCGCTGTATGGTATATGGTGGTTGAATGGTGATATTAGAGAGTTTGCAGCATGAAATCATATTCACGGCTGGCAGCCGTATAACGTACGTCTGCTGTATGTATATGGTGGTTGAATGGTGATATTAGAGAGTTTGCAGCATGAAATCATATTCACGGCTGGCAGCCGTATAACGTACGTCTGCTGTATGGTATATGGTGGTTGAATGGTGATATTAGAGAGTTTGCAGCATGAAATCATATTCACGGCTGGCAGCCGTATAACGTACGTCTGCTGTATGGTATATGGTGGTTGAATGGTGATATTAGAGAGTTTGCAGCATGAAATCATATTCACGGCTGGCAGCCGTATAACGTACGTCTGCTGTATGGTATATGGTGGTTGAATGGTGATATTAGAGAGTTTGCAGCATGAAATCATATTCACGGCTGGCAGCCGTATAACGTACGTCTGCTGTATGGTATATGGTGGTTGAATGGTGATATTAGAGAGTTTGCAGCATGAAATCATATTCACGGCTGGCAGCCGTATAACGTACGTCTGCTGTATGGTATATGGTGGTTGAATGGTGATATTAGAGAGTTTGCAGCATGAAATCATATTCACGGCTGGCAGCCGTATAACGTACGTCTGCTGTATGGTATATGGTGGTTGAATGGTGATATTAGAGAGTTTGCAGCATGAAATCATATTCACGGCTGGCAGCCGTATAACGTACGTCTGCTGTATGGTATATGGTGGTTGAATGGTGATATTAGAGAGTTTGCAGCATGAAATCATATTCACGGCTGGCAGCCGTATAACGTACGTCGCTGTATGGTATATGGTGGTTGAATGGTGATATTAGAGAGTTTGCAGCATGAAAATATTCACGGCTGGCAGCCGTATAACGTACGTCCGCTGTATGATATATGGTGGTTGAATGGTGATATTAGAGAGTTTGCAGCATGATATATTCACGGCTGGCAGCCGTATAACGTACGTCTGCTGTATGGTATATGGTGGTTGAATGGTGATATTAGAGAGTTTGCAGCATGAAATCATATTCACGGCTGGCAGCCGTATAACGTACGTCTGCTGTATGGTATATGGTGGTTGAATGGTGATATTAGAGAGTTTGCAGCTATGAAATCATATTCACGGCTGGCAGCCGTATAACGTACGTCCTGCTATGGTATATGGTGGTTGAATGGTGATATTAGAGAGTTTGCAGCATGAAACATATTCACGGCTGGCAGCCGTATAACGTACGTCTGCTGTATGTATATGGTGGTTGAATGGTGATATTAGAGAGTTTGCAGCATGAAATCATATTCACGGCTGGCAGCCGTATAACGTACGTCTGCTGTATGGTATATGGTGGTTGAATGGTGATATTAGAGAGTTTGCAGCATGAAATCATATTCACGGCTGGCAGCCGTATAACGTACGTCTGCTGTATGGTATATGGTGGTTGAATGGTGATATTAGAGAGTTTGCAGCATGAAATCATATTCACGGCTGGCAGCCGTATAACGTACGTCTGCTGTATGGTATATGGTGGTTGAATGGTGATATTAGAGAGTTTGCAGCATGAAATCATATTCACGGCTGGCAGCCGTATAACGTACGTCTGCTGTATGGTATATGGTGGTTGAATGGTGATATTAGAGAGTTTGCAGCATGAAATCATATTCACGGCTGGCAGCCGTATAACGTACGTCTGCTGTATGGTATATGGTGGTTGAATGGTGATATTAGAGAGTTTGCACATGAAATCATATTCACGGCTGGCAGCCGTATAACGTACGTCTGCTGTATGGTATATGGTGGTTGAATGGTGATATTAGAGAGTTTGCAGCATGAAATCATATTCACGGCTGGCAGCCGTATAACGTACGTCTGCTGTATGGTATATGGTGGTTGAATGGTGATATTAGAGAGTTTGCACATGAAATCATATTCACGGCTGGCAGCCGTATAACGTACGTCTGCTGTATGGTATATGGTGGTTGAATGGTGATATTAGAGAGTTTGCATCATGAAATCATATTCACGGCTGGCAGCCGTATAACGTACGTCTGCTGTATTGTATATGGTGGTTGAATGGTGATATTAGAGAGTTTGCAGCATGAAATCATATTCACGGCTGGCAGCCGTATACGTACGTCTGCTGTATGGTATATGGTGGTTGTATGGTGATATTAGAGAGTTTGCAGCATGAAATCATATTCACGGCTGGCAGCCGTATAACGTACGTCTGCTGTATGATATATGGTGGTTGAATGGTGATATTAGAGAGTTTGCAGAATGAAATCATATTCACGGCTGGCAGCCGTAAAACGTACATCCGCTGTATGGTATATGGTGGTTGAATGGTGGTCTCTAATATCACCATTCAACCACCATATACCATACAGCAGACGTACGTTATACGGCTGCCAGCCGTGAATATGATTTCATGTTGCAAACTCTCTAATATCACCATTCAACCACCATATACCATACAGCGACGTACGTTATACGGCTGCCAGCCGTGAATATGATTTCATGCTGCAAACTCTCTAATATCACCATTCAACCACCATATATCATACAGCGGACGTACGTTATACGGCTGCCAGCCGTGAATATGATTTCATGCTGCAAACTCTCTAATATCACCATTCAACCACCATATACCATACAGCAGACGTACGTTATACGGCTGCCAGCCGTGAATATGATTTCATGCTGCAAACTCTCTAATATCACCATTCAACCACCATATACCATACAGCAGACGTACGTTATACGGCTGCCAGCCGTGAATATGATTTCATGCTGCAAACTCTCTAATATCACCATTCAACCACCATATACCATACAGCAGACGTACGTTATACGGCTGCCAGCCGTGAATATGATTTCATGGTGCAAACTCTCTAATATCACCATTCAACCACCATATATCCTACAGCGGACGTACGTTATACGGCTGCCAGCCGTGAATATGATTTCATGCTGCAAACTCTCTAATATCACCATTCAACCACCATATACCATACAGCAGACGTACGTTATACGGCTGCCAGCCGTGAATATGATTTCATGCTGCAAACTCTCTAATATCACCATTCAACCACCATATACCATACAGCAGACGTACGTTATACGGCTGCCAGCCGTGAATATGATTTCATGCTGCAAACTCTCTAATATCACCATTCAACCACCATATACCATACAGCAGACGTACGTTATACGGCTGCCAGCCGTGAATATGATTTCATGCTGCAAACTCTCTAATATCACCATTCAACCACCATATACCATACAGCAGACGTACGTTATACGGCTGCCAGCCGTGAATATGATTTCATGCTGCAAACTCTCTAATATCACCATTCAACCACCATATACCATACAGCGACGTACGTTATACGGCTGCCAGCCGTGAATATGATTTCATGCTGCAAACTCTCTAATATCACCATTCAACCACCATATACCATACAGCAGACGTACGTTATACGGCTGCCAGCCGTGAATATGATTTCATGCTGCAAACTCTCTAATATCACCATTCAACCACCATATACCATACAGCAGACGTACGTTATACGGCTGCCAGCCGTGAATATGATTTCATGCTGCAAACTCTCTAATATCACCATTCAACCACCATATACCATACAGCAGACGTACGTTATACGGCTGCCAGCCGTGAATATGATTTCATGCTGCAAACTCTCTAATATCACCATTCAACCACCATATACCATACAGCAGACGTACGTTATACGGCTGCCAGCCGTGAATATGATTTCATGCTGCAAACTCTCTAATATCACCATTCAACCACCATATACCATACAGCAGACGTACGTTATACGGCTGCCAGCCGTGAATATGATTTCATGTGCAAACTCTCTAATATCACCATTCAACCACCATATACATACAGCAGACGTACGTTATACGGCTGCCAGCCGTGAATATGATTTCATGCTGCAAACTCTCTAATATCACCATTCAACCACCATATACATACAGCAGACGTACGTTATACGGCTGCCAGCCGTGAATATGATTTCATGCTGCAAACTCTCTAATATCACCATTCAACCACCATATACAGCAGACGTACGTTATACGGCTGCCAGCCGTGAATATGATTTCATGCTGCAAACTCTCTAATATCACCATTCAACCACCATATATACAGCAGACGTACGTTATACGGCTGCCAGCCGTGAATATGATTTCATGCTGCAAACTCTCTAATATCACCATTCAACCACCATATACCATACAGCAGACGTACGTTATACGGCTGCCAGCCGTGAATATGATTTCATGCTGCAAACTCTCTAATATCACCATTCAACCACCATATACATACAGCAGACGTACGTTATACGGCTGCCAGCCGTGAATATGATTTCATGCTGCAAACTCTCTAATATCACCATTCAACCACCATATACCATACAGCAGACGTACGTTATACGGCTGCCAGCCGTGAATATGATTTCATGCTGCAAACTCTCTAATATCACCATTCAACCACCATATACCATACAGCAGACGTACGTTATACGGCTGCCAGCCGTGAATATGATTTCATGCTGCAAACTCTCTAATATCACCATTCAACCACCATATACCATACAGCAGACGTACGTTATACGGCTGCCAGCCGTGAATATGATTTCATGCTGCAAACTCTCTAATATCACCATTCAACCACCATATAATACAGCAGACGTACGTTATACGGCTGCCAGCCGTGAATATGATTTCATGCTGCAAACTCTCTAATATCACCATTCAACCACCATATACATACAGCGACGTACGTTATACGGCTGCCAGCCGTGAATATGATTTCATGCTGCAAACTCTCTAATATCACCATTCAACCACCATATACCATACAGCGACGTACGTTATACGGCTGCCAGCCGTGAATATGATTTCATGCTGCAAACTCTCTAATATCACCATTCAACCACCATATACATACAGCAGACGTACGTTATACGGCTGCCAGCCGTGAATATGATTTCATGCTGCAAACTCTCTAATATCACCATTCAACCACCATATACCATACAGCAGACGTACGTTATACGGCTGCCAGCCGTGAATATGATTTCATGCTGCAAACTCTCTAATATCACCATTCAACCACCATATACCATACAGCAGACGTACGTTATACGGCTGCCAGCCGTGAATATGATTTCATGCTGCAAACTCTCTAATATCACCATTCAACCACCATATACCATACAGCAGACGTACGTTATACGGCTGCCAGCCGTGAATATGATTTCATGCTGCAAACTCTCTAATATCACCATTCAACCACCATATACCATACAGCAGACGTACGTTATACGGCTGCCAGCCGTGAATATGATTTCATGCTGCAAACTCTCTAATATCACCATTCAACCACCATATACATACAGCAGACGTACGTTATACGGCTGCCAGCCGTGAATATGATTTCATGCTGCAAACTCTCTAATATCACCATTCAACCACCATATACATACAGCAGACGTACGTTATACGGCTGCCAGCCGTGAATATGATTTCATGCTGCAAACTCTCTAATATCACCATTCAACCACCATATACATACAGCAGACGTACGTTATACGGCTGCCAGCCGTGAATATGATTTCATGCTGCAAACTCTCTAATATCACCATTCAACCACCATATACATACAGCAGACGTACGTTATACGGCTGCCAGCCGTGAATATGATTTCATGCTGCAAACTCTCTAATATCACCATTCAACCACCATATACCATACAGCAGACGTACGTTATACGGCTGCCAGCCGTGAATATGATTTCATGGTGCAAACTCTCTAATATCACCATTCAACCACCATATACCATACAGCAGACGTACGTTATACGGCTGCCAGCCGTGAATATGATTTCATGCTGCAAACTCTCTAATATCACCATTCAACCACCATATACATACAGCAGACGTACGTTATACGGCTGCCAGCCGTGAATATGATTTCATGCTGCAAACTCTCTAATATCACCATTCAACCACCATATATCATACAGCAGACGTACGTTATACGGCTGCCAGCCGTGAATATGATTTCATGGTGCAAACTCTCTAATATCACCATTCAACCACCATATACATACAGCAGACGTACGTTATACGGCTGCCAGCCGTGAATATGATTTCATGCTGCAAACTCTCTAATATCACCATTCAACCACCATATATACAGCAGACGTACGTTATACGGCTGCCAGCCGTGAATATGATTTCATGGTGCAAACTCTCTAATATCACCATTCATCCACCATATACCATACAGCAGACGTACGTTATACGGCTGCCAGCCGTGAATATGATTTCATGGTGCAAACTCTCTAATATCACCATTCAACCACCATATACCATACAGCGGACGTACTTTATACGGCTGCCAGCCGTGAATATGATTTTATGCTGCAAACTTTCTATCTTTCCGAAATAAATGCGATATCTGAGTTTTTCACCGGACGATTGTGCCATGTTGAGTAAAGCTCGCTGATAATTTGTCCCTTTGCCCCAGGTGATAAAAGGCTTCATGCAAAACTGGGTCTATTCTATACATGGGCGTAGGAGGCATCCAGAGATTTGGGGGCTAGGGGGACCAGCTTCCAGGGGTCGTTTTGGTTAATAAAAGGGCCTTTAGGGATGGATTGATTGCCAAAACTTTAAGGACACTACTAGCTAGTGTGGTATATATTTATTCTCTATATTCTTATATTTTCGGGGGGGGAGGAGGGGTGTTTCCACCCGGTTCCTAGGTACATCTTTATAGCACGCGTATCATGTGAACAGTCTCAGTATCTCGGGGAAAAGCCCGCATATTTTCGTGTGTTGTGGCGCAATGCTATTTGAATAACAAAATTTATTTATCGATTATTAGATGCAAATATTTTGCAAATGAGCACTTTTTCTGTAACAAAATTCCCTCCAAATATTTCACCTGGATATCAGTGAAAAATTCCTTACAGCAAGCCAGACAACAGAGGCCAGACAAGGGAGAAATGCCGGACACAACAGCGCACAATTACAGATCAATTTAATATTATTGATAGCTAGTTCACTGTAGCTAGGGAAAGTGCCCCAGATTTTGCAGCCTAGTCCCAGGCCTTGTAAATGCGCGCTGCAGATCTTGAGCGCATCATGAAGTCTGGGGCGACCGGACAAACGGACGTACGTTACACGGCTGCCAGCCCGTCCGTTTTAGCCTTTAAACACGGCTATCAGCCGTATGACTTAGATGAACCGGGTGAAAAAAGAAATGACCTCAACACTTGATGTTGAAGATATTAGTCTTGAAGAAAATGTTAGAGATCGATCAAAACTTTTGGACAATATAACCCAGGACACCTTACCAGAAGTTGAAGATGTTTGTAGGTAAAATTGAAGTATTTATAACTTTTAGGGGTTTTTTATTTTCTCTTTACATTTCACCAAAAACTGCAGAGACCGGTTGTACGAAAGCTGGATAGCGTCATAGCGCTATCCATCGAATAAAGTTTCCAACCTTTAGATATTTTAATAAATACGTGGAACAATAATTGTATGCGTAATTAAATAATCCATTTTTATTAACATAATATGTGAGATAATACAATGAATCAATGATTACAATCAACAACCCGGAAAGATTTTGAGGTTTTATAAGATAAATGTAACAGAATAAGTACGTATATATTATGAATAATGAATTAAGTACGTATATAACAAGCATAGGTATAGTTGGGCTGCAGTGCCTATAGCTTTCAAGCTTTTGTACAGAAATGATCATCCTGTGGACATACTGCATGTACTCTCCAGCCTTTGTACAATTATCTCTAATATAATAATATTGGTACAAATCTGATAAAATACCAGAATGTCATAATAAGTTGTGTAGTGAAAAAATTTACTTACCCTTCTCTTAACAACAGGACCCTTGCTACCACCTTCCTATATTGTGCAAGCTAATTGACAAGTTGATTAATGATAATTACAAAAACACCATGCAGTATAATCATGCCAAGATTGCATGCTCTAAACCTTTTGGGAGTGTTGAATATTTCCAGTGGGCTTATACACACTAACTCACCCATACTGAAAATCATGCCTTGCAATGACCAGCCAGGTTCTGTTTCACTAGTACTGTGCATAGACCATGAGCTTACTAAATTAAATCAATGCAGTGTATATGTTATATTGTAGTAGATTTAATTCTTAATATTTCAATTGTCTTTTTTGTATGTTTCTACAAAGTCCAAGTAATCTTAAGGTAATTATACATTATACATAGATTCAACTGATTGAAATCCAATTCCTTGAGTCCCTTAATATTTCACATACATGCATGTGAAACATGGTTGTCAGTGTGGGCAGTCACCACCTGATAATAAGATCATTCTAATTGTTAGATAAAGTGTTCTATCAGCCTTACACATTATAGAGTGTAACAAGAGGTTGAAGCCCTGCTAAAATTCAGGCAAAATCCACAGGATGAAAACAATAAAAAAAGAATATAAGAATATAATACGTTTAATAAGGAAATGCAGTAGGTCTTATGGTAAATTTTAATGGTAAAGTATCTGCCCTAAGGAATCATATGATTGCTCAAATCCTGGCTTCTCCCATGTCCTGTATAATAGTTGTTTGTATAATGATGTTGAGTTGAATATAAGCAATTTCATTGGTTGAGAGCCATGATGTATAAGAGGACAGATGCACAGAGTGACTAATCAGAAATGAATTTGATCAGTGATTGCTTGTTTATTTTGTTAGGCAATCACATTTTAGCACTTATCTTAACACTTATTTTAACACTTTAAAAATTTTCCAGGTATTGAGGAAACCAAAAAAGAACTGTTTACCTGTTAATTTGGCAACTTTTTCGGCTCGCCCCAGCAGCTACTATTTTGTGGTGCCCAACTATTTTGTTCTTATCACAAATGATGCCATACCATGTATCTATAACTCAAGCAACAATGGTTCAACATTATCTATTGGTTAAATAATACATACATAGTCACAGTATGATCTAATATAGCATTTGTTTATAAAACCCTGACTAAATTTTCATAAGAAATTCGCAAAAGAAATTCGTCCGGAAGAACCAAATATATGAATAAACATACTCCCCCCCCCCAATTCTCATCGTTTTAGTCATCCCTGCTAAAGGCCTATCAAGACTCGATCAAGAGTATCTCTTTTAGCGTAATTGTGTTAATAATGTATTTCAAAACGTAATTTTAGCGTAATTGTGCTTGTTTAATAATGTATTTGAAAACCTGATCTCATTTAGCACTTTTCCTGTATTTCACAGCGTGTTACCTGAATCCAGGAGTTCTCGCAGAGCATCATTCAAACAAAAGAATTATATCATCCTTTCAGAACAGGTGGTAGGTATATAAACATTCTTTGGTTTTGGTTCAAACTTACTAGTCATAAAGCTAACGTCTATCAATCTTAAAATTTCTTCAGCGAATAGCGACTTTCAATAATTTCAATTTGATAAACACGCTAGAAATTCGGGGCGAGTAGGTATTCCAATTCAAAACCTAGAAAAACTTATTTAGCTTGCTCTTTTTATTCTAGCAAAAGGCGAAAGCAGCTGTCACCGGTCATAAAATAGATGGACCAGAAGTTGTCATCTCTGCAGCACTATATCATCCCGTGAAGGTAATTAATCAATACTATTTCAAGAATTATAAAGTATTTCATATTTATATGTATGCATCATTTTTTCTCCGTCTTAATATTGTTACGAAAAGTTCAAGAATTTTTGGTACTTGGAAGACAGGTAGGACATAGCTATTGCTAAAACGTAATTGGCATTGTTTACATGCATATTGTACAGTACATGCGGAAAGTTACACGATATATTTGCAGTTTTGGCATGCAGTTTTGTTTCTTACTGAAGGTAACTAAAATCTTTTGATTGAAGGTCCGTTCACACTATCCGATATGTCGGATCCAATTCACTTCTGACGTATGGAATGTAGTTTGTTATTGATAAAACAGTACTGCATTAGTTTTAGTTGTTTTGCTGACTATATATATATATATATATATATATATATATATATATATATATATATATATATACATTGCAAGTCAACTGACTATAAAACATCCATCAGAAGTTAATCGGATCCGACAAAATTTGGATCGTGTGAACAGATCTTCAAGGACAAATTTGAGTTGAAAATTCTTGATACACCTTGCATTGTACATACGTGGTAGCAACCACATGACAAATCATCAAATTCTTTTCAGAGATTCATGATTTTCTCTGTCATTGATCACGAAAATATATTTAGATACATAGCAGAAATAAAATGCTAAAACAATTTAAGAACCTTTTTACCATCTTCTTGCTTCCAAACTTGCAACAATTTGCATAGTCGACAAGATTGGCTTCCCAATTGCAAGCAATAAAGCAGTAGTTTTCCTCAGATGTATTCCCATCCGTGACTTAGGGACCGGACAAATTCGCAAACGTGTTCTAATTCGTTTGGTTCAGGTGTTCACACAGTGGAAACGAATGAATATTTTACCAGTTCTACGTGTTCACGCGAGGTAACCGGACGAATTTGAGCACGGTCCAAAATTCTCCCGGTCCTGTGTGCGAACGTAGCCTCTCCCGGTCCTGTGTGCGAACGTAGCCCAGTTTTAGGTACTGTTTCATGCAATAGTACCTCAGTCAATTAGTAGAGAGACATGAAAGAAGGCGAAACGTTTATCAATGCTTCATAAAATCTGTTCATAATCAATTCAAGAATTTTAATTAATATAAGTAACATGCACACAGCTCGCCTGGTCGTACGTGCGCCTAATTCCTATTTCATTGAACAAAAGCGGCTGTGGCGTTTGCATAGAACCCATGTACTCTATATTAGTTGATGTGCGCTGTTTTTGCACGTGCCACGTTTAGGATACGTATAGTGCCAGGCTAATGCGGGACATGTTTTTCCGTTTTAGACATGATTTACGTGACAAAAGATATTGTCCCGCGGATTCTATTGTCGTCAGGGAGCACAGCGAGAATCCCGATTTTCCAGGAATCGCTACAGGCCAGGTATAGTGTTCACTCTCCTGCAAGAAGAAAAATACTGTTATGTTAGGCGACTGGTTTGTTAAATTGCGAAAACGAAGACTGGTTCCTAAATGTTGTGTTGCCATAAAATTATTTACCTTTCATTAGGTACTTTAACTTAATCTGTTGGAAGGCTTAATGCAATGCCTAATAAGAATTGCTCAATAATATATAAAGGCAAAGTTGATGTGTCTGTGAAAATACCGTTACAGGAAGTAACAAGTTTTTCAATAATTTTCAATAATGCACTATCATTTGTAGGATATTTGCCCGTGTGCTTTTATATTCATTGAGAGTGTTTTTTACAATGACACAAGAAGCGATTTATGTCGAGATTATAGCAAGCAAGTAAGTTGTTTAATTTTGTATCAAAGTCCACTGTTATGGGCTGTAGTATATTTCAACCGACGTCAAAACATGGACTCTATCTCGTCAGAATCATGGACTTGATTTAAATTTGCATTCTTCAAGCATGCATGAAGTATCGTAAAATATCCCTCGTTTTATAATTGAGTAAGGTGTAAGAGGAAAGAATGCATGCAAAGAGATGATTATTGATTTTGGTGATAATAAAGCTGTTATACATGTATCTGGGACAAAGTGATTCTTGCGTTTGGATAGACGTCGATTTGAAGTGAAAATCTGATATCTGACTATATGCAAGGTTATAAGAAGGCGATGAAACGGCAAAAAAGATACGGATCAACCCATTGGCATCGCATGGTGTTTCATTTTTATGTCGCGTAATATGTGTTCAAAACCTTATATCATCTCCCAACATGCAGTACTCTAACGATTTTAACATTTTAAAATGTTTTGCGACGCTGGAAAGCAGAAATGTACAATGTTCACACAATACAACATAATCTGAAATAAAAATGTTGAAAGAGATTTCTCATCGTAATGGGCGTATCGTATACGCGGAGAAAATAAGTCACTTTATATAGTATTGTTCTTTATTCATAGTATTCATTTCAGTGGTAATGGCGTTGACATTCGTGACAGTAATAGCTCCATTATATTTTTAAAAAAACTCTTGTTGCTTGGTGTTAATACTAAATACTGTTCAAGATTTACGGCTGTTTTTCACTGTCGCGTTTTTTGTGCGTATGTCTATACGAACCTAAAAGCCTAAAATCCTTTAAACGATACTTATGAAATCAACGATTGAAAAATGGATTGTGTTGATGATTTGATGCTTTTTTTTTCTGGCATGAAATTAACTATACAACAACTTAGAAGGCTTTAAAATTTTACGTGCGTGTACGTACGTTCAAAAAACACGACAGTGAAAAACAGCCCTTAGACTATATAGTGTAAAGAATGAAGATGAAGGACTTTGACACAGGGTGCGTAACTATAGATCAATAATTGGGGGAGGGCTGATTATTCATGTTCATTTCGTTCTGCCAAACGGATGTCTTTTCTAAGTGCAATGCACAAAAGAAACCATGCCTTCGCGAGTAGAACTCAATATATGAATAAACACCCCCTCCCCAATTATCGTTCTAGTTACGCCCTTGGTTATACACCGAAAGGGTTTGATGTTTTGAACGTTTTCCGCTAAAATACGTGAAATTAAATGTTGCTTTTTCACTTTTTTTCAGACTCATAATGGATTGGACTAACAAAAAACACAATGGCGACCTCGATACGGTGTTTGTTCAAGCAAGAAATGGGAAGAGACAAAGTTTGAGGATTTAACAATTAAACTTGGCTATCCCCATTCAATCAATGCAATTTGTAAGATCTGGTATTCTTAGAATAAATGATCTGTAAGAAATACGCTAAGGTAGAAATTATTAGAACTGTGAAGAAATGAAAATGGCTACAGCTATAAAAATGACAAAGAAAATGCATAAAACAATAATTAGAAACGAATAATCATTACTCACAAATTATGTGTCTACATGCATGTTTACTTTTTTACCGCACTATCTATGCACATTATGATTCAAAATGGGACAAGCATTGTGATTGGACAAAGTTTTTGCGATGAGTAAGCGAGAGCCCTAAGAATCCGGAACTAAAACTGACAACAGCATTACGAAATTAGTGAAATACCAATAACTAGTACTTAAGGTCATTCCATTCTGTTAGTAACACACCATGTTATTCAGATATTGAATTTATAAGACTCTATGTAGAAACCTGATTAATACATTGTATCTTGTTCGATTCTGTAGAGGAAAATAACGATCATTCCGACACCTCTCCTTGCGCGACACTTCATGATTGTCAAGATGTAGTAATGATAGGTAAGTTTTTAGATTTCATTACCGTTATCATTCTAATGTTTTAAAATATTTGAACGAAAGAACAGACAAAAGTATCAATAGAAAATGCCAAATGATAATCATTCACAAATGTTATGTCCAGTAGAAAATGCACATGTTTACTTTTCTACCACACTATCAATGTCTATACAAGATGACTCAAAATGTGAAAATATTAATTGCACAATAACCTGATTAAATCTTCATCAATTCTGTAGGGGAAATTAACGAGCAATCAGGCAACGCTCCTACAACAACACTCCACGGCTGTCAGGATTTGGTATTGTCCGTATTGACAGGCAAAGTGAGAATTTCAGTGCCATCACTCTTTACAACAGTGCAACCTAAAAATAGACAACCATAAATCATTAAATCATAAGGAAAAAGAACGATTTATACTATAAACCCAATCTATTCTGTGGGTATAAAATGTATGCAGCAGTACCAAGAACACCTTGCTATTTATATAACATTTTTATATAACCAAAATATATTTTGATCAAATTTGAAGATGGGAATAACGAACAATTGGGCGCCGCTTTCACTGGGTCACTTCATGAACGTCAGGATGTGCATGGTCATGACAGGTATAAAGTTGTGAATTCATTCAACTATAATTTTTTCATTGCCTAAGAATCCGGAACTAAGACTGACCACGGTATTACGAAATTAGAGAAATACCAATGTTATTCTGAACACCATGTTATTCTGAACTTATTCAGATATCGAAATTATAATAAGACTCTATGCAGAAATCTGACTATATCTTAATTAGTCATTTCTGCAGATGAAAATGAAAATAATTGGGCGCTGCTCACTTTATGAAAGGAACTATAATTTTGCATTTCCTTTGAATTCGTATCTAAAATTAGACAACAGCGTTTCAAAATTAGTAAAATATCGAATTATGATTATATCTTGATGAATTCTATAGATGGAAATAACGAAAAATCGGACACCTGTCTTTGCGCGGCAACAATAGTAATCGCCGACCGTCGGGGACATATGAGAACAAAGCGTTAGGCCTGGTTCACACTAGCTCCTAGGAATGGGGGATACATTGTATTACTTTCCGGTAGACAAAAAATGCGCACCAGCGACCTCGGACAAATTAAGAATATCCCAGATTCTAAGGACAATGTCAATGGTGAACCATGCAAGCTTAAAGCATGGTATTCATCATCGGGGCAACAAGTGGGCATTTTGTTCGCGCTGATCGAAAATTGCGGGCTTATTCTAGCTTCAATTTGCATTTTTGCTTTAAACAACTAAAAATACAGACTTTGGTGCAATATTTTTTCTATTTACTCTAAAGCATGTTCATTAAAAATGATGGTTGTCCAATGCTGTTGCAAGCATACGGGTCGTTCGTTTCGTAAAATTTTTTATACGGATGGTAAAGTGGTTTAGGCATTTCTATTCGTTAGAAGCAAGCAACCATTCGCACCATTGGTATCGAATAGACTCTTAGTTTACGATCCGTAAATAGACCATGTCGATTCGTAAACGCATTTTGTCGACTAGAACATGAGGCATGGAAACTAGCATGTGTCTAAGGCGTAAACAGCTGTATCCCCAAACAGACTGTGTCCATTTGTAACTAGGGCAAGTTGTGTCTATAGGATAAAGCGATGAAGAGATTGTCGATCCGTACCATTGGTATCAAATGGACCGTTGGTTTACGATCCGTAAACAGATTTTGTCCATTGGTAAAAAGGAGATGTGCCTAGCTACAGACCCCTCTAAATCTTTTCGATCCGTACCATTGGTATCGAATGGACTGTTCGTTTACGATCCGTAAACAAACGGTGTCGATTCGTAAATAGGGCATGATGTGTCTAGGATAGGGCTCTGAAAAGCTTGTCGATCCGTACCATTAGTGTGGAATGGACGGTTCGTTTACGATCCGTAAACAGACTGTGTCCATTCGTAAATAGGGCGAGATGTGTCTAGGACAGGGCTCTCAAAAGCTTGTCGATCCGTACCATTGGTATCGAATGGACGGTTCGTTTACGATCCGTAAACAGACTGTGTCCATTCGTAAATAGGGCATGATGTGTCTAGGTCAAGGCTCTGAAAAAGTTGTCGATCCGTACCATTGGTATGGAATGGACGGTTCGTTTACGATCCGTAAACAGACTGAGTCCATTCGTAAATAGGGCATGATGTGTCTAGGACAGGGCTCTTAAAAGTTGTCGATCCGTACCATTGGTTTCGAATAGACTGTCCGTTTACGATCCGTAAAGAGACTGTGTCGATTCGTAAATATAGGGCGAGATGTGTCTAGGACAGGGCTCTGAAAAAGTTGTCGATCCGTACCACTGGTGTCGAATGAACTGTTCGTTTACAATCCGTAAACAGAGTGTGTCGATTCGTAAATAGGGCATGATGTGTCTAGGACAGGGCTCTGAAAAAGTTGCCGATCCGTACCATTGGTATCGAATGGACGGTTCGTTTACGATCCGTTAACAGACTGTGTCGATTCGTAAATTGGGCATGATGTGTCTGGGACAGGGCTCTGAAAAAGTTGTCGATCCGTACCATTGGTATCGAATGGACGGTTCGTTTACGATCCGTAAACAGACTGTGTCGATTCGTTAATAGAGGGCGAGATGTGTCTAGGACAGGGCTCTAAAAAAGTCGTCGATCCGTACCATTGGTGTCGAATGGACTGTTCGTTTACGATCCGTAAACAGAGTGTGTCGATTCGTAAATAGGGCAAGATGTGTCTAGGATAGGCCTCGGAAAAGCTTGTCGATCCGTACCATTGGTATCGAATGGACTGTTCGTTTACGATCCGTTAACAAACTGTGTCGATTCGTAAATATAGGCCAGATGTGTCTAGGATAGGCCTCGGAAAAGCTTGTCGATCCGTACCATTGGTATCGAATGGACTGTTCGTTTGCGATCCGTAAACAGACTGTGTCGATTCGTAAATAGGGCATGATGTGTCTAGGATAGGGCTCTAAAAAAGTTTTCGATCCGTACCATTGGTGTCGAATTGACTGTTCTTTTACGATCCGTAAAAAGACTGTGTCGATTCGTAAATATAGGGAAGATGTGTCTAGGATAGGCCTCTGAAAAGCTTGTCGATCTGTACAATTGGTGTCGAATGGAAGGTTCGTTTACGATCCGCAAACAGACTGTGTCCATTCGTAAATAGGGCGAGATGTGTCTAGGACAGGTCTCAGAAAAGTTTGTCGATCCACACCATTGGTATCGAATGGACTGTCCGTTTACGATCCGTAAATAAAATGTGTCGATTCGTAAATAGGGCATGATGGGTCTAGGATAGGCCTCTGAAAAGTTTGTCGATCCGTACCATTGGTATCGAATGGACTGTTCGTTTACTATCCGTAAACAAACTGTATCGATTCGTAAATTGGGCCAGATGTGTCTGGGATAGGCATCTGAAAAGCTTGTCGATCCGTACCATTTGTGTCGACTGGACGGTTCGTTTACGATCCGTAAACAGACTGTGTCCATTCGTAAATAGGGCGAGATGTGTCTAGGACAGGTCTCTGAAAAGCTTGTCGATCCGTACCATTGGTATCGAATGGACTGTTCGTTTACGATCCGTAAACAAACTGTGTCGATTCGTAAATAGGGCATGATGTGTCTAGGACAGGGCTCTCAAAAGCTTGTCGATCCGTACCATTGGTGTCGAATGGACAGTTCGTTTACGATCCGTAAACAGACTGTGTCCATTCGTAAATAAGGCGAGATGTGTCTAGGACAGGTCTCTGAAAAGCTTGTCGATCCGTACCATTGGTGTCGAATGGACTGTTCGTTTAAGGCCGATCTACACGATGCGATTAGTCGTATACGGTTCTTATCCTGACGTATGAAAAAGATTGGTAACGTCACTCTGTGTGTTCATCAGTTTATAACGAAATTTAAAATGGGAAACCTTTACACGCATTTATTCAAAAACATACGCCAGCATACGAATCGTATGCGACTAATCGCATTGTGTAGATCGGCCTTTACGATCCGTAAACAAACTGTGTCGATTCGTAAATAGGGCATCATGTGTCTGGGACAGGGCTCTCAAAAGCTTGTCGATCCGTACCATTGGTGTCGAATGGACGGTTCGTTTACGATCCGTAAACAGAGTGTGTCCATTCGTAAATAGGGCGAGATGTGTCTAGGACAGGTCTCTGAAAAGTTTGTCGATCCGTACCATTGGTATCGAATGGACTGTTCGTTTACGATCCGTAAACAGACTGTGTCGATTCGTAAATAGGGCATAATGTGTCTAGGATAGGGCTCTCAAAAGCTTGTCGATCCGTACCATTGGTGTCGAATGGACGGTTCGTTTACGATCCGTAAACAGACTGTGTCCATTCGGAAATAGGGCGAGATGTGTCTAGGACAGGTCTCTGAAAAGCTTGTCGATCCGTACCATTGGTGTCGAATGGACTGTTCGTTTACGATTCGTAAACAAACTGTGTCGATTCGTAAATAGGGCGTCATGTGTCTAGGACAGGGCTCTCAAAAGCTTGTCGATCCGTACCATTGCTATCGAATGGACGGTTCGTTTACGATCCGTAAACAGACTATGTCCATTCGTAAATAGGGCATGATGTGTCTAGGACAAGGCTCTTGTCGATCCGTACCATTGGTATCGAATGGACGGTTCGTTTACGATCCGTAAACAGACTGTGTCCATTCGTAAATAGGGCATGATGTGTCTAGGACAGGGCTCTCAAAAGCTTGTCGAACCGTACCATTGGTGTCGAATGGACAGTTCGTTTACGATCCGTAAACAGACAGTGTCCATTCGTAAATAAGGCGAGATGTGTCTAAGACAGGTCTCTGAAAAGCTTGTCGATCCGTACCATTGGTGTCGAATGGACTGTTCGTTTAAGGCCGATCTACACGAAGCGATTAGTCGTATACGATTCTTATCCTGACGTATGAAAAAGATTGGTAACGTCACTCTGTGTGTTCATCAGTTTATAACGAAATTTAAAATGGGAAACCTTTACACGCATTTATTCAAATACATACGCCAGCATACGAATCGTATGCGACTAATCGCATTGTGTAGATCAGCCTTTACGATCCGTAAACAAACTGTGTCGATTCGTAAATAGGGCATCATGTGTCTGGGACAGGGCTCTCAAAAGCTTGTCGATCCGTACCATTGGTGTCGAATGGACGGTTCGTTTACGATCCGTAAACAGAGTGTGTCCATTCGTAAATAGGGCGAGATGTGTCTAGGACAGGTCTCTGAAAAGTTTGTCGATCCGTACCATTGGTATCGAATGGACTGTTCGTTTACGATCCGTAAACAGACTGTGTCGATTCGTAAATAGGGCATGATGTGTCTAGGATAGGGCTCTCAAAAGCTTGTCGATCCGTACCATTGGTGTCGAATGGACGGTTCGTTTACGATCCGTAAACAGACTGTGTCCATTCGTAAATAGGGCGAGATGTGTCTAGGACAGGTCTCTGAAAAGCTTATCGATCCGTACCATTGGTGTCGAATGAACTGTTCGTTTACGATCCGTAAACAAACTGTGTCGATTCGTAAATAGGGCATCATGTGTCTAGGACAGGGCTCTCAAAAGCTTGTCGATCCGTACCATTGGTATCGTATGGAATGTTCGTTTACGATCCGTAAACAGGCTGTGTCGATTCGTAAATAGGGCATGATGTGTCTAGGATAGGGCTCTAAAAAGCTTGTCGATCCGTACCATTGGTATCGAATGGACTGTTCGTTTACGATCCGTTAACAAACTGTGTCGATTCGTAAATATAGGCCAGATGTGTCTAGGATAGGCCTCGGAAAAGCTTGTCGATCCGTACCATTGGTATCGAATGGACTGTTCGTTTGCGATCCGTAAACAGACTTTGTCGATTCGTAAATAGCGCATGATGTGTCTAAGATAGGGCTCTGAAAAGCTTGTCGATCCGTACCATTGGTATCGAATGGACTGTTCGTTTACGATCCGTTAACAAACTGTGTCGATTCGTAAATATAGGGAAGATGTGTCTAGGATAGGCCTCTGAAAAGCTTGTCGATCTGTACCATTGGTATCGAATGGACGGTTCGTTTACGATCCGCAAACACACTGTGTCCATTCGTAAATAGGGCGAGATGTGTCTAGGACAGGTCTCAGAAAAGTTTGTCGATCCATACCATTGGTATCGAATGGACTGTTCTTTTACGATCCGTAAACAAAATGTATCGATTCGTAAATAGGGCATGATGTGTCTAGGATAGGCCTCTGAAAAGTTTGTCGATCCGTACCATTGGTATCGAATGGACTGTTCGTTTACCATCCGTAAACAAACTGTATCGATTCGTAAATTGGACCAGATGTGCCTAGGACAGGTCTCTGAAAAGTTTGTCGATCCGTACCATTGGTATCGAATGGACTGTTCGTTTACGATCCGCAAACAGAGTGTGTCGATTCGTAAATATAGGGAAGATGGGTCTAGGATAGGCCTCTGAAAAGCTTGTCGATCCGTACCATTGGTGTCGAATGGACGGTTCGTTTACGATCCGTAAACAGGCTGTGTCGATTCGTAAATAGGGCATGATGTGTCTAGGATAGGGCTCTGAAAAGCTTGTCGATCCGTACCATTGGTATCGAATGGACTGTTCGTTTACGATCCGTTAACAAACTGTGTCGATTCGTAAATATAGGCCAGATGTGTCTAGGATAGGCCACGGAAAAGCTTGTCGATCCGTACCATTGGTATCGAATGGACTGTTCGTTTGCGATCCGTAAACAGACTGTGTCGATTCGTAAATAGGGCCAGATGTGTCTAGGATAAGGCTCTGAAAAAGTTTTCGATCCGTACCATTGGTGTCGAATTGACTGTTCGTTTACGATCCGTAAACAGACTGTGTCGATTCGTAAATATAGGGAAGATGTGTCTAGGATAGGCCTCTGAAAAGCTTGTCGATCCGTACCATTGGTATCGAATGGACTGTTTGTTTACGATGCGTAAACAAAATGTGTCGATTCGTAAATAGGGCATGATGTGTCTAGGATATGCCTCTGAGAAGTTTGTCGATCCGTACCATTGGTATTGAATGAACTGTTCGTTTAGGATCCGTAAACAGACTGTGTCGATTCGTAAATTGGGCGAGATGTGTCTAGGACAGGGCTCTGAAAAGTTGTCGATCCGTACCATTGGTGTCGAATGGACTGTTCGTTTACGATCCGTAAACAGACTGTGTCGATTCGTAAATATAGGGCGAAATGTGTCTAGGACAGGGCTCTGAAAAAGTTGTCGATCCGTACCATTGGTGTCGAATGGACTGTTCGTTTACGATCCGTAAACAGAGTGTGTGGATTCGTAAATAGGGCATGATGTGTCTAGGACAGGGCTCTGAAAAAGTTGTCGATCGGTACTATTGGTATCGAATGTCGATTCGTAAATATAGGGAAGATGGGTCTAGGATAGGCCTCTGAAAAGCTTGTCAGTAGATAACCCCCCCCCATATAGGGATCAAAGGGTGCCGACACAATAGGTTCACGTGAACAAAAATCACGATTCACGTGGACAAAGACCATGCGTTTGCACGTGGGCATGGGTCATGGATCATGTGAACAAAGAGGTTAGATTAACGTGGACAGTGACCCTGAGGGATGAGGTTTTCCATCAGTCCATTCGACACCAATGGTACGGATCGACAAATTATTTAGAGCCCTGGCCTGGACACATCTCGCCCTATATTTATCAATCGACACAGTCTGTTTACGGATCGTAAACGAACCGTCCATTCGATACCAATGGTACGGATCGACAACTTTTTCAGAGCCCTGTCCTAGACACATCATGCCCTATTTACGAATGGACGCACTCTGTTTACGGATTGTAAACGAACAGTCCATTCGACACCAGTGCTACGGATCGACAACTTTTTCAGAGCCCTGTCCTAGACACATCTCGCCCTATATTTACGAATCGAAACAGTCTGTTTGCGGATCGTAAACGAACTGTCCATTCGACACTAATGGTACGGATCGACAAGCTTTTCAGAGGCCTATCCTAGACACATCTCGCCCTATATTTACGAATCGACAAAGCCTGTTTACGGATCGTAAACGAACAGTCCATTCGATACCAACGGTACGGATCGACAAGCTTTTGAGAGCCCTATTCTAGACACATCATGGCCTATTTACGAATCGACACAGTTTGTTTACGGATCGTAAACGAACAGTCCATTCGATACCAATGGTACGGATCGACAAACTTTTCAGAGACCTGTCCTAGACACTTCTCGCCCTATTTACGAATGGACACAGTCTGTTTACGGATCGTAAACGAACCGTCCATTCGACACCAATGGTACGGATCGACAAGAGTAGATAACCCCCCCCCCCATATAGGGATCAAAGGGTGCCGACACAATAGGTTCGCGTGAACAAAAATCACGATTCACGTTGACAAAGACCATGCGTTTGCACGTGGGCATTGGTCATGAATCATGTGAACAAAGAGGTTAGATTCACGTGGACAGTGACCCTGAGGGATGAGGTTTTCCATCACGTGAACAGGAATCATCGAACATGTGAACAGTAGGAGGTAAATGAGAGCGCAGATACATTTTTGATTAGGTATTATTTTAATATCGTATAAATCTTAGTAAGTATGTTATATGGAGTATTTTATTTACAGATACAAAAGACGTGGTCTAAAAAATAGTCCAAGCATTTCGTTAAGTTTGTTCCTTTTTGCCTTCTGTATGAGGTTAGAAGTCTTAAGTAAGGTGTCTTGAATATAAGTTCAAACTCTCTTTCTCTCTCTTTTTTCGGAGGTTTTTCCGTATTTCAGCAGATCGAATGCTTATTCTATTATTTTCCATACCACCTCTCCCTTCGTCTTTGCTTCGTTTACCGAAATCCACCAACTAAGCGATCTTGTTTTTACGTTTCTTTGAGGGTGATCCTTCTCAATTTGCTTCTCAATGAATTTAATAATAATTTTGGCCATAATTTCTTCCCTGGCTAGCGTTTTAACCGTTGCTAAATCAGCGTTGTACATTTTCTTAAAAGCATAAGCCATGATGTTTAAATGAATGAGTCTAGTGGTTACAGTTTGACGGTTGAGTTTATAATGATCAAAATGTAAATATGAAAGGGATTTGGCGCGGTTCAGCATATGAAATGAGATCCGGTTTACAATATTAAGTAGCCACGTTGGGATGTAAATGAGGGGCGTTCGAATTTAGACACACGTTGTGGATGTAAATGAGGGGCGTGCAAAATTATATGCATGGAGGGAGCACGTTGTGGATGTAAATGAGGGGCGTACGAAATTAGACACACGTGTGGATGCTAATGAGGATTGTGAGATCACATGAACAAAGGGTGCTAACAATGTGATTGACAAGTTTTGAATGTACCGCCCCCATATTCGTTGGTTATAAAAATCGATGTTTCGTTTCCTCAAACCATTCGAGTTTCCAACTTTTTTAACCGTTGAGAATACAATATTTTTTGTTGTTGAAAGAGAAGAGGACTAAATTGCAGGTATGTTTAATATATTTTTTTATTCTACTTTGTAAGAAAGGTATTAATTTTTAATCATGGTGTTTTTCAATGCTTAGCTATGGATTTATCTACTACCATCAAACAAGCAACCATGCTGAACCAACTCGTGGAGCTGGAAGAGCAATTTCCATTAGACGAGTTTGAACGCAATATAATGTTTGAGCAAAGAATTAAAATCATTTCCCGCCTTATCGAATGGGGTCAAGAGAATGAATCCCTTGGTATAGAGGGAAGCCTAAGCGACTCGTGGACTCCTGAAGCGAGGCAGAGACTGATCAACGATTGGAGCGATGACAATATTCAAGAGGGTTATGGAAAACGAAAATTGGATGAACTATACGGAGAAGATGAGGAAGACAAGGAAGTAAGGGATGATTTACCTTTTTTTACCGTAAAACAATTGAAACAAGTCAAGGTTAAAAAGTTTGCCACGACAGGCCTAGATTATGACATTCAATTCACCAATACTGTTTCCAATTTGGAGCTATGGCAATATCATAATCGCCTCCATGAAATATTTGAAAGTTTACTGGAGACAGTGACAAATGGTGTGCCGATGCACGATCAGGTCCGTTTCGTTTTGCGTTCGTCTCAATTGGAATATCCAATATCTTTACCTTTCATGCCCCGAGAAAGACTAACATCCGAACGAGTTTTAACCGAAATCGAACGTGTGATTCAGTCTAACCATGAGTTTCGACTTAATGATTCGGTTAATGTTAATATTGTGCATGTTGAGATGCCTAATGGGGGGACAGGAAACAAACGTAAAGAAATCAATTTAGATAAGTACCTATCAAATAAACGCTCAATTGTCCGCATTAAAAACAGTGATAAGATTTGTTTGGCGAGAGCGCTTGTGGTTTCCATAGCAAAACTTGAAAATGATCAACAATACGATAATATAAGAAGATCGGATAAAAGCACATTACAAACACGATTGGCACACGAGCTGCATGAGAAATCTGGTGTTCCTGTAGGGGGGTGGTTTAAATGAAGTTAAGCAATTCCAAACTCATTTAAATGAGTATCAGATTAATATTGTTTCGAAGGAACACCAGAATTGTATTATTTTTTCCGGGCCGGATAAGGAAAAAAGAATTTACTTGTATTTGCATGATAATCATTACGATGTCATAACCAGCATGCCTGCGTTTTTTGCCAGAAAAAGGTTTTGTCACACATGTAAGAAAGGATACGATAAGTTACAAGATCATTTATGCGGGGATACTTGTAAATTGTGCTATTCTCAAAATTGTCCGATTGTTTCATGGGTTCGGTGTAACGATTGTAATCGTTATTTCAAAAGTCTGGAATGTCTTCATAAACATAAACAAAGTATAGGGAATGCAAAAACCATTTGCGATTCATTGGTTAAGTGTTGTAGCTGTCAGGCGGTAATTAAACGAAGCAAAATAAGACCCGAACTGCATAACTGCGGACTTGTTCGTTGTGTCGTGTGCCAAAAATACGTGGACGGTGAGAACCATTTGTGCTACATGCAAGCCGACAGGGCAAAAACCTCTCGAACGGTGGATTCTGAGTCTGGCGAACATTTAGACAATGAGGCCCACGAAGATAACGAACCCAGCGAAGATAACCAACCCAGCGAAAATGATAGTGCTTACAATCAACTGCTATTTTTCGATTTTGAGTGTACCCAAGAAAGTGGCACGCATGCTCCAAATCTTTGCGTAGTACATGATGAATTAGGTAATGAAAACATCTTTCGGGGAGAACGTACAAAAGAAGATTTTTGCGAATGGTTATTTCGGAAGGAGAACGCTGGCAGTATTGTGATAGCTCATAACTTTCAAGGCTATGACGGCTATTTTGTATTGAAATACTTACATAAACAAGGAATTGTTCCTAGTGTTATTTTACGTGGAGCCAAACTTCTTACAATTAACGTGCCAATGTTTAATATTAAGTTTATTGACTCCTTATGTTTTATTCCGATGAAACTTGCTAACTTTCCAAAAACGTTCGGAATGACTGAACTTGCAAAGGGTTATTTTCCTCATCTTTTCAACACTGCCGAGAATCAAACGTATGTTGGGCCTATACCACCAAGTGCATTTTATTATCCTGATGGCATGACTCCGAGTGAGAAAGAAAAGTTTTTAAGTTGGCACGGTAATCTACAAGAAAACAATTATGTTTTTAACTTCCAAGACGAAATTTTAAAATATTGTCGTTCAGACGTTGACATTTTGCGACGTTGTTGCATGGATTTTCGAGAGATGTTTCGTGATGTAACCGGTATCGATCCTTTCGAAAAGTGTTTGACTATTGCTTCTGCCTGTAATTTGGTTTTTAGAAGAAAATTTCTTCGCGAGGACACGATTGCTATTATACCCCCAAACGGTTACAGACCACGAGACAAGCATTCCATTCTTGCGCTTAAGTGGCTATCGTACACGGCTGAACAAGAAAATATAGTTATACAACATGCTCGAAATGCAGGAGAGAAACGAATTGGAACATATAGACTAGATGGTTTTGATGAAGATTCCAACACTGCTTATGAAGTGCAAGGTTGTTTCTGGCACGGCTGCACAAAATGCTATTCACGCGAAACGGTAAACTCCGTTAACGGTAGAACAATGCACGAATTGCATCAAGCCACTTCAGAGAAAATAACCTATCTAAAATCGCAAGGATTGAATGTTGTTGAAGTTTGGGAGTGCGAAATTAATCGACAGCTTGAAAGCAACCCCGAGATGAAAGTGTACTTTAATAATTATGATGTTGTTGACCCACTTGAACCCCGAGAGGCTTTTTACGGAGGACGTACCAACGCTGCCAAATTATTTCACGAATGTCAAGGCGCAGAAAAAATAAACTATATAGACTTCACTAGTCTCTATCCATTTTGCAATAAAAATACTCCTGCAGTCGTAGGACATCCCAAAATTATAACCGAAAACTTTCAAGACGTCTCTTCATACTTTGGGTTAATTAAATGCAGTGTCCTTCCACCGCGTGGGTTGTTTCATCCCGTTCTGCCTTATCGTACTCAGGGGAAGCTCATGTTTCCTCTATGCAAAGCTTGTGCAGATACCTGTAATCAGGGCAATTGCAATCACAGCGATGCAGAAAGATCAATTCAAGGAACGTGGGTTAGCGTTGAGCTGCAGAAAGCAATCGAAAAGGGTTATCGTGTTTTACGAGTACACGAAGTTTGGCACTTTGAAAATCAGTCAAGTGAATTATTTAAAGATTATGTGGACACTTTCCTCAAGATTAAACAGGAGTCCAGTGGATACCCTTCGGAATGTCAAACAGAAGAGGAGAAGCAACGATATATTCAACAGTATTTTGAACATGAGGGAATTCATTTGGACCCGAGCAAGATTGAACGCAATCCCGGTTTACGTGCATTGGCTAAACTTATGTTAAATTCGTTCTGGGGTATGTTTTTTTCTTAATCTATGATCCCTCTGTCACATGTTTGTTCAATTTATTTGTTTTATAGGTAAATTTGCGCAACGACCAAACATGACGAAAGTGGAGCTTATATCCGACCCAAAGGTTTATTTCGATTACTTATCATCAGATGGCATTAACGTTTTGGATGTAAATTTAGTAAGCGATAACGTCGTGGAGTTACACTATGAGCTTGATGAGAACTTGGTTGAGCCCAGTGCAAAGACAAATGTTGTAATTGCTGCGTTTACCACCGCCTATGCACGACTGAAACTCTACGGCGTGTTGGATATGTTACAAGAACGTGTGTTATACTATGATACAGATTCTGTTATTTATTTATCAAAACCCGGTGAAACGGAACAACCCACAGGGAATTACTTCGATGATTTGACAAACGAAATTGAACACGGTGATCACATAACGACCTTTATCTCAGGGGGGCCAAAGAACTATTGCTACAAAACGTTCAACGGAAAGATTGAGACGAAAGTGCGTGGTATTACCTTGAATTGTACCGCATTGAAAAAGGTTAATTTTAATGTTATTCGTTCCCTGGTTTACCTTGGAGCAGAGTGTAATATCAAAGGACGTGTCTCTGTAGATATTCCTTTCAAAATTATTAGAGATAAACACTCTAAGGACATCGTTACAAAGAGACAAAAGAAAGATTATCAAATTGTGTATAATAAACGAGTACTTATCAATGGATATAACACAGTACCTTATGGCTTTTGATATAGTTATTTTCTTGTATGTAAATAAAATATGACTTTAAGCAATCGTGGTTTTTGCTCAATTCTTTTCAGATTTAATGGCTCCTAAAACGGAGCCGGGTTTTTTTTTGTTTTTTGTTGTTGTTTTTCTTTTTTCCATCACTGCAATCCCTCAAAAGAGGTGTTGAAGCTCATGATGGCCTCTTCAACCATCTTCTCTTCCTCTACTGTTTTTCCAGCGGAATATGCTGCCTCAAACTTGAGGACAGCGTTCACGTCTTCGCTCAGCATAAAGGAGTAAAACTCCTTCAGCTTCTCGAGCTCCAACCTCTTTTGTTTTCTCCTCTCCCTCTCCCGTCTGGCTGCACGTTGCCTTGGGTTTTCCATCGTGGATGAGAGTGGTTTTCTCTCCTTCCAAGGAAGCGTTTATATAGTGTAGTGTAGCGTGATGGCAGATGCTGGTAACTTAATTAATGATCATTATTAATTTCCTAAGGCGTATTGTTAAGTGTTTGTTTACCGGATGTTTAGCACCGCCCAGCACTCAAATTGCCGATGTTTATACATATATTACTCGGCTTTGAACTGCGGCTTATCACTAAGTGTGCATGTGTTGCAGCGTAAAGAGATCACGCAAATGGGTCAAAATAATAGTAGACAACAAACTTCAAAGATTAATAAGAATCATAACAGGCAAAAAATGTTTAGGTTGGGTATAAGCTTTGGTCGCAATGATCTCAATTTAGAGGGCCATTTACAAATGGGATATAATAGTAGAACTGTTAAAAATTACAAAGTACCCGAAAATGTTCAAATAACGTCAAATGAAAATGAGGCGATCACCATTGCACAGAATGATGGAGATAACAGTTTGGAAAACATTGAGGAATAAAAGCAAGCTCAAGACACGAACTTTTTTTATTTCATGCATGTTGGTATAGCGTGAACATGGATGCATATCTATCAAGTGTATATTATAATATCAAACGATCCGGTGGGTTTGGTGGTGTAAATAGATTATACAATGACGTAAAAAAAGAGGGGAAATTTAAGATATCCAAAAAGAAAATAAAGCAATGGTTATTAAAACAGGATACGTACACTTTACATAAGCCTGCACGTCGCAATTTTAAGAGAGGACGATATTGGGTAGCCGGATCGGACGATCTCTGGCAGCTTGATCTTGCTGACCTCCAAAGCATAGAAAAGTTCAACGACGGATACAAATATCTGCTTGTTTGTATTGATGTCTTTTCCAAGTATGCATGGGTAGTCTCTTTGAAAAATAAAAGAGGCCTTTCTTTGTTTGAAGCTTTTAAAACTATTCTCGCATCTGGACGAAAACCCCAAAAAATTATGTCCGATCAAGGAAAAGAGTTTTTTAATAAACACTTCCAGGCATTAATGAAAGAGCAGGATATTAATTTCTACAAAACGTATAATGAGACCAAAGCCGCTGTCGTAGAACGTTTAATACGAACTTTAAAGACAAAAATGTGGCGATACTTTACAGCTAGAAAAAGCATGAGATATATTGATGTTTTGCAAGATTTAGTATATTCTTACAATCACAGTGTACATCGTAGTATTAAAACTATGCCTGCAAATGTTACTTCTGAGAATGAAAAGGAAATTTGGCATACCTTGTATGATCATAGCGCACCAAAAAATGTAACGTATAAATTTCAAATTGGTGAGCAGGTTAGAATAAGTAAAATGAAGCGAAAGTTTGAGAAAGGTTATTTGCCAAATTTTTCAAAGGAAATATTTACCATAAGTAAACAAGTGCCTCGCAACCCACCGGTGTATAAACTAAAAGATTATGATGGAGAGGAGATCAAAGGAACGTTTTACGATAAGGAATTACAAAAGGTTATCAAAGATGATGATGTATATGAAGTTGAGAAAATCCTCAAAAAGCGTGGAAGGGGGGAAAATTTACAGTACTTTGTCAAATGGTTAGGCTATCCTAATAAATTTAATTCGTGGATACTTGGTTCTGAAATAAATAAGATTTAAAAAGTTGAATGTGTGGTTTCTTTCTTATTTCAATTTGTATTTCACAATGAGCGGAACACATTTTTACCTCACGCTCCCCAGTAATGCATCCCTAAACGTCTTTCCCGATAACAAAACGACAAGTTATCGCGTAAAACTACCGCAGGCCATTGAATTGAATGATGATTGGGAAGTTGGTTTGTATTCCATTTGTTATCCAAACACATGGTATACTCTAAGGAGACATGATAATAACGTATATTACGATGATGGTAAGGGTTATTTTTTGACAGCGAATGTAGCTTACGGTTACTACGAAACGATGCAAGATTTTATCAAAGCCTTCAACAAGGCTTTAAAAGCCGAGACCCAGAATGATAATGTTAGGGCCACGATTAATACTCAAACCGGAAAAGTGACAGTTCATTTAAAAAACAAATATCAGCTAGTTTTGGCGGGAAGAATATCTATTATTTTAGGGTTTGGTGGGAAAGAAGTAAAAATTGCTAAAACGACCGAAAGTCCTCACGTAGCAGAATTGTCTTACATGTCGACAATTTACGTTTATTGTGACATTGTTAACCACAGATCGTCGGGGGATACAAACGCAAAATTACTCCGAAGCATACCAGTGGAGGGAAAGTCTGGTGACGTAATATCCAAAACGTTCTCAAACATACAATATGTGCCTGTCCAAATAAAATCATTTGAAGACATGGAAATTCTTTTAAGGAACGATACAGGCGATCCAGTGCCATTTGAACGCGGAAAGGTGATAACGACACTTCACTTCAAACAGCGTAATAATTATTTCTAAGATGAATAACCCGTACGTACGATACTACCTTGAACAGCAGCAAGGACGTGGGATGTCCGTGTTTAGAGGTTCTCCTTGGCAGACTGGTTACGGTCAAATGGGATTTGGACTTGGGGGTCTTTTTCGTAGTCTGGCAAGAACAGTCATGCAGTAGTGAAAAGTGGTGCAAAGGCCCTTGGAAATATCGCCTTAGATGCAGGGGCAAATTTATTAGGGGACCTAGCCTCCGGAAAAAATATGAAAACCGCATTAAAGAACCGAGGAAAGGAAGCCTTAAACACGGCAAAAGAAAAGGCCGTTAATCAAGTTAAAAGTTATGCTCAAACAGGAAGAGGAAAGACAAAACCAACCACAAGAGTTGGTCGACCCAACAAGCGAAAAACAGCTAAAAAGAGAAAGCCATCTGCACCTGCAGCCAGAAGTCGTCAGACTAAGAAGCGGAAAACAACTCCTGAAGACATTTTCGGTTAAACATGAATCTCGTACACTCCAAATCTCAAATTTGTACCAAAAAAAAATTGGATCTTTTTGATATTCCACCTACTCAAGTTAGTCTAGAAAAGGGTCATTGGATCGATCATCAGCCAGTATCCAGCGTATCAGACAGTGGACCTATCACGTTTGTTTCTACGGGAACTGAAGATTATGTTGACTTATCTAAAACGATTCTTGTAGTCAGAGCAAAAGTGACAAAGGCAAATGGCACAAATCTAGACCCTGACGCAAAGGTTGGCGTCGTAAATAATTTCCTGCACAGCCTGTTCAAACAAGTAGACGTATTTTTGAAAGAAAAGCAAGTTACGCAAGCCACGGGCACCTACAGTTACCGAGCATATTTGGAAACTCTCCTAAACTACGGTCCAGCCGCAAAACAATCTCAACTCACCGCAGCTCTGTTTTACAAAGATACCGCAGGAAAAATGGCTGTTGCTGATCCTACTGCAGCGGATGGTAATCTTGGACTCAAGTCGAGATATGAATTCAGCAAAGAAAGTGGAACCATTGAGATGGCAGGGCCTATATTTTGCGATGTTTTCTTTTCGGAACGTCTCTTGCTAAGTTTTGTAGACCTGAAAATTGTTTTGAGACGACTCAGAAGACTACAGGTATCTGCACAAGCTTTGCATAGAGGAAACATGAGCTTCCCCTGAGTACGATAAGGCAGAACGGGATGAAACAACCCACGCGGTGGAAGGACACTGCATTTAATTAACCCAAAGTATGAAGAGACGTCTTGAAAGTTTTCGGTTATAATTTTGGGATGTCCTACGACTGCAGGAGTATTTTTATTGCAAAATGGATAGAGACTAGTGAAGTCTATAATTATAGTTTATTTTTTCTGCGCCTTGACATTCGTGAAATAATTTGGCAGCGTTGGTACGTCCTCCGTAAAAAGCCTCTCGGGGTTCAAGTGGGTCAACAACATCATAATTATTAAAGTACACTTTCATCTCGGGGTTGCTTTCAAGCTGTCGATTAATTTCGCACTCCCAAACTTCAACAACATTCAATCCTTGCGATTTTAGATAGGTTATTTTCTCTAAAGTGGCTTGATGCAATTCGTGCATTGTTCTACCGTTAACGGAGTTTACCGTTTCGCGTGAATAGCATTTTGTGCAGCCGTGCCAGAAACAACCTTGCACTTCATAAGCAGTGTTGGAATCTTCATCAAAACCATCTAGTCTATATGTTCCAATTCGTTTCTCTCCTGCATTTCGAGCATGTTGTATAACTATATTTTCTTGTTCAGCCGTGTACGATAGCCACTTAAGCGCAAGAATGGAATGCTTGTCTCGTGGTCTGTATAACCGTTTGGGGGTATAATAGCAATCGTGTCCTCGCGAAGAAATTTTCTTCTAAAAACCAAATTACAGGCAGAAGCAATAGTCAAACACTTTTCGAAAGGATCGATACTGGTTACATCACGAAACATCTCTCGAAAATCCATGCAACAACGTCGCAAAATGTCAATGTCTGAACGACAATATTTTAAAATTTCGTCTTGGAAGTTAAAAACATAATTGTTTTCTTGTAGATTACCGTGCCAACTTAAAAACTTTTCTTTCTCACTCGGAGTCATGCCATCAGGATAATAAAATGCACTTGGTGGTATAGGCCCAACATACGTTTGATTCTCGGCAGTGTTGAAAAGATGAGGAAAATAACCCTTTGCAAGTTCAGTCATTCCGAACGTTTTTGGAAAGTTAGCAAGTTTCATCGGAATAAAACATAAGGAGTCAATAAACTTAATATTAAACATTGGCACGTTAATTGTAAGAAGTTTGGCTCCACGTAAAATAACACTAGGAACAATTCCTTGTTTATGTAAGTATTTCAATACAAAATAGCCGTCATAGCCTTGAAAGTTATGAGCTATCACAATACTGCCAGCGTTCTCCTTCCGAAATAACCATTCGCAAAAATCTTCTTTTGTACGTTCTCCCCGAAAGATGTTTTCATTACCTAATTCATCATGTACTACGCAAAGATTTGGAGCATGCGTGCCACTTTCTTGGGTACACTCAAAATCGAAAAATAGCAGTTGATTGTAAGCACTATCATTTTCGCTGGGTTGGTTATCTTCGCTGGGTTCGTTATCTTCGTGGGCCTCATTGTCTAAATGTTCGCCAGACTCAGAATCCACCGTTCGAGAGGTTTTTGCCCTGTCGGCTTGCATGTAGCACAAATGGTTCTCACCGTCCACGTATTTTTGGCACACGACACAACGAACAAGTCCGCAGTTATGCAGTTCGGGTCTTATTTTGCTTCGTTTAATTACCGCCTGACAGCTACAATACTTAACCAATGAATCGCAAATGGTTTTTGCATTCCCTATACTTTGTTTATGTTTATGAAGACATTCCAGACTTTTGAAATAACGATTACAATCGTTACACCGAACCCATGAAACAATCGGACAATTTTGAGAATAGCACAATTTACAAGTATCCCCGCATAAATGATCTTGTAACTTATCGTATCCTTTCTTACATGTGTGACAAAACCTTTTTCTGGCAAAAAACGCAGGCATGCTGGTTATGACATCGTAATGATTATCATGCAAATACAAGTAAATTCTTTTTTCCTTATCCGGCCCGGAAAAAATAATACAATTCTGGTGTTCCTTCGAAACAATATTAATCTGATACTCATTTAAATGAGTTTGGAATTGCTTAACTTCATTTAAACCACACCCCCCTACAGGAACACCAGATTTCTCATGCAGCTCGTGTGCCAATCGTGTTTGTAATGTGCTTTTATCCGATCTTCTTATATTATCGTATTGTTGATCATTTTCAAGTTTTGCTATGGAAACCACAAGCGCTCTCGCCAAACAAATCTTATCACTGTTTTTAATGCGGACAATTGAGCGTTTATTTGATAGGTACTTATCTAAATTGATTTCTTTACGTTTGTTTCCTGTCCCCCCATTAGGCATCTCAACATGCACAATATTAACATTAACCGAATCATTAAGTCGAAACTCATGGTTAGACTGAATCACACGTTCGATTTCGGTTAAAACTCGTTCGGATGTTAGTCTTTCTCGGGGCATGAAAGGTAAAGATATTGGATATTCCAATTGAGACGAACGCAAAACGAAACGGACCTGATCGTGCATCGGCACACCATTTGTCACTGTCTCCAGTAAACTTTCAAATATTTCATGGAGGCGATTATGATATTGCCATAGCTCCAAATTGGAAACAGTATTGGTGAATTGAATGTCATAATCTAGGCCTGTCGTGGCAAACTTTTTAACCTTGACTTGTTTCAATTGTTTTACGGTAAAAAAAGGTAAATCATCCCTTACTTCCTTGTCTTCCTCATCTTCTCCGTATAGTTCATCCAATTTTCGTTTTCCATAACCCTCTTGAATATTGTCATCGCTCCAATCGTTGATCAGTCTCTGCCTCGCTTCAGGAGTCCACGAGTCGCTTAGGCTTCCCTCTATACCAAGGGATTCATTCTCTTGACCCCATTCGATAAGGCGGGAAATGATTTTAATTCTTTGCTCAAACATTATATTGCGTTCAAACTCGTCTAATGGAAATTGCTCTTCCAGCTCCACGAGTTGGTTCAGCATGGTTGCTTGTTTGATGGTAGTAGATAAATCCATAGCTAAGCATTGAAAAACACCATGATTAAAAATTAATACCTTTCTTACAAAGTAGAATAAAAAATAATATATTAAACATACCTGCAATTTAGTCCTCTTCTCTTTCAACAACAAAAAATATTGTATTCTCAACGGTTAAAAAAGTTGGAAACTCGAATGGTTTGAGGAAACGAAACATCGATTTTTATAACCAACGAATATGGGGGCGGTACATTCAAAACTTGTCAATCACATTGTTAGCACCCTTTGTTCATGTGATCTCACAATCCTCATTAGCATCCACACGTGTGTCTAATTTCGTACGCCCCTCATTTACATCCACAACGTGCTCCCTCCATGCATATAATTTTGCACGCCCCTCATTTACATCCACAACGTGTGTCTAAATTCGAACGCCCCTCATTTACATCCCAACGTGGCTACTTAATATTGTAAACCGGATCTCATTTCATATGCTGAACCGCGCCAAATCCCTTTCATATTTACATTTTGATCATTATAAACTCAACCGTCAAACTGTAACCACTAGACTCAATCATTTAAACATCATGGCTTATGCTTTTAAGAAAATGTACAACGCTGATTTAGCAACGGTTAAAACGCTAGCCAGGGAAGAAATTATGGCCAAAATTATTATTAAATTCATTGAGAAGCAAATTGAGAAGGATCACCCTCAAAGAAACGTAAAAACAAGATCGCTTAGTTGGTGGATTTCGGTAAACGAAGCAAAGACGAAGGGAGAGGTGGTATGGAAAATAATAGAATAAGCATTCGATGTGCTGAAATACGGAAAAACCTCCGAAAAAATTGAAAGAGAGTTTGAACTTATATTCAAGACACCTTACTTAAGACTTCTAACCTCATACAGAAGGCAAAAAGGAACAAACTTAATGAAATGCTTGGACTATTTTTTAGACCATGTCTTTTGTATCTGTAAATTAAAATACTCCATATAACATACTTACTAAGATTTATACGATATTAAAATGATACCTAATCAAATATGTATCTGCGCTCTCATTTACCTCCTACTGTTCACATGTTCGATGATCCCTGTTCACGTGATGGAAAACCTCATCCCTCAGGGTCAGTGTCCACGTGAATCTAACCTCTTTGTTCACATGATCCATGACCCATGCCCACGTGTAAACGAATGGTCTTTGTCCACGTGAATCGTGATTTTTGTTCACGCGAACCTATTGTGTCGGCACCCTTTGATCCCTATATGGGGGGGGTTATCTACTCTTGTCGATCCGTACCATTGGTGTCGAATGGACGGTTCGTTTACGATCCGTAAAAAGACTGTGTCCATTCGTAAATAGGGCGAGATGTGTCTAGGACAGGTCCCTGAAAAGTTTGTCGATCCGTACCATTGGTATCGAATGGACTGTTCGTTTACGATCCGTAAACAAAATGTGTCGATTCGTAAATAGGGCATGATGTGTCTAGGATAGGCCTCTGAAAAGTTTGTCGATCCGTACCATTGGTATCGAATGGACTGTTCGTTTACGATCCGTAAACAAACTGTGTCGATTCGTAAATAGGCCATGATGTGTCTAGGATAGGGCTCTCAAAAGCTTGTCGATCCGTACCGTTGGTATCGAATGGACTGTTCGTTTACGATCCGTAAACAGGCTTTGTCGATTCGTAAATATAGGGCGAGATGTGTCTAGGATAGGCCTCTGAAAAGCTTGTCGATCCGTACCATTGGTGTCGAATGGACAGTTCGTTTACGATCCGCAAACAGACTGTTTCGATTCGTAAATATAGGGCGAGATGTGTCTAGGACAGGGCTCTGAAAAAGTTGTCGATCCGTAGCACTGGTGTCGAATGGACTGTTCGTTTACAATCCGTAAACAGAGTGCGTCGATTCGTAAATATAGGGCGAGATGTGTCTAGGACAGGGCTCTCAAAAGTTTGTCGATCCGTACCATTGGTATCGAATGGACGGTTCATTTACGATCCGTAAACAGACTGTGTCCATTCGTAAATAGGGCATGATGTTTCTAGGATAGGGCTCTGAAAAATTTGTCGATCCGTGCCATTGGTATCGAATGGACGGTTCGTTTACGATCCGTAAACAGACTGTGTCGATTGATAAATATAGGGCGAGATGTGTCTAGGACAGGGCTCTAAATAATTTGTCGATCCGTACCATTGGTGTCGAATGGACTGTTCGTTTACGATCCGTAAACAAAATGTGTCGATTCGTAAATAGGGCCATGATGTGTCTAGGATAGGCCTCTCAAAAGTTTGTCGATCCGTACCATTGGTATCGAATGGACTGTTCGTTTACGATCCGTAAACAGACTGTGTCGATTCGTAAATATAGGGCGAGATGTGTCTAGGACAGGTCTCTGAAAAGCTTGTCGATCCGTACCATTGGTATCGAATGAACTGTTCGTTTACGATCCGTAAACAGGCTGTGTCGATTCGTAAATTGGGCCAGATGTGTCAAGGACAGGGCTCTCAAAAGCTTGTCGATTCGTACCATTGGTATCGAATGGACTGTTCGTTTACGATCCGTAAACAGGCTGTGTCGATTCGTAAATATAGGGCGAGATGTGTCTAGGACAGGGCTCTGCAAAAGTTTTCGATCCGTACCGTTGGTGTAGAATGGACTGTTCGTTTACGATCCGTAAACAAACTGTGTCGATTCGTAAATATAGGGCATGATGTGTCTAGGACAGGGCTCTGAAAACGTTGTCGATCCGTACCATTGGTATCGAATGGACGGTTCGTTTACGATCCGTAAACAGACTGTGTCGATTCGTAAATATAGGGCGAGATGTGTCTAGGACAGGGCTCTGAAAAAGTTGTCGATCCGTACCATTGGTGTCGAATGAACTGTTCGTTTACGATCCGTAAACAGAGTGTGTCGATTCCTAAATAGGGCATGCGTCTAGGACAGGGCTCTCAAAAGCTTGTCGATCCGTACCATTGGTATCGAATGGACTGTTCGTTTACGATCCGTAAACAGGCTGTGTCGATTCGTAAATAGGGCATGATGTCATTGATGTGCCTAGGATAGGGCTCTGAAAAGCTTGTCGATCCGTACCATTGGTATCGAATGGACTGTTCGTTTACGATCCGTAAACAAACTGTGTCGATTCGTAAATATAGGCCAGATGTGTCTAGGATAGGCCCGCTCGGAAAAGCTTGTCGATCTGTGCCATTGGTATCGAATGGACTGTTCGTTTACGATCCGTAAACAGACTGTGTCGATTCGTAAATAGGCTATGATGTGTCTAGGATAGGCCTCGGAAAAGCTTGTCGATCGGTACCATTAGTATCGAATGGACTGTTCGTTTACGATCCGTAAACAGGCTGTGTCGATTCGTAAAATTAATATAGGGCGAGATGTGTCTAGGACAGGGCTCTGCAAAAGTTGCCGATCCGTACCGTTGGTGTAGAATGGACTGTTCGTTTACGATCCGTAAACAAACTGTGTCGATTCGTAAATATAGGGCATGATGTGTCTAGGACAGGGCTCTGAAAAAGTTGTCGATCCGTACCATTGGTATCGAATGGACGGTTCGTTTACGATCCGTAAACAGACTGTGTCGATTCGTAAATATAGGGCGAGATGTGTCTAGGACAGGGCTCTGAAAAAGTTGTCGATCCGTACCATTGGTGTGGAATGAACTGTTCGTTTACGATCCGTAAACAGAGTGTGTCGATTCCTAAATAGGGCATGCGTCTAGGACAGGGCTCTCAAAAGCTTGTCGATCCGTACCATTGGTATCGAATGGACTGTTCGTTTACGATCCGTAAACAGGCTGTGTCGATTCGTAAATAGGGCATGATGTCATGTGTCTAGGATAGGGCTCTGAAAAGCTTGTCGATCCGTACCATTGGTATCGAATGGACTGTTCGTTTACGATCCGTAAACAACTGTGTCGATTCGTAAATATAGGCAGATGTGTCTAGGATAGGCCCGCTCGGAAAAGCTTGTCGATCTGTGCCATTGGTATCGAATGGACTGTTCGTTTACGATCCGTAAACAGACTGTATCGATTCGTAAATAGAACATTATGTGTCTAGGATAGGCCTCGGAAAAGCTTGTCGATCGGTACCATTGGTATCGAATGGACTGTTCGTTTACGATCCGTAAACAGGCTGTGTCGATTCGTAAATATAGGGCGAGATGTGTCTAGGACAAGGCTCTGCAAAAGTTGTCGATCCGTACCGTTGGTGTAGAATGGACTGTTCGTTTACGATCCGTAAACAGACTGTGTCGATTCGTAAATAGGGCAGATGTGTCTAGGACGGGCTCTGAAAAAGTTGTCGATCCGTACCATTGGTGTCGAATGAACTGTTCGTTTATGATCCGTAAACAGAGTGTGTCGATTCCTAAATAGGGCATGCGTCTAGGACAGGGCTCTCAAAAGCTTGTCGATCCGTACCATTGGTATCGAATGGACTGTTCGTTTACGATCCGTAAACAGGCTGTGTCGATTCGTAAATAGGGCATGATGTCATTGATGTGCCTAGGATAGGGCTCTGAAAAGCTTGTCGATCCGTACCATTGGTATCGAATGGACTGTTCGTTTACGATCCGTAAACAAACTGTGTCGATTCGTAAATATAGGCCAGATGTGTCTAGGATAGGCCCGCTCGGAAAAGCTTGTCGATCGTGCCATTGGTATCGAATGGACTGTTCGTTTACGATCCGTAAACAGACTGTATCGATTCGTAAATAGGCCATTATGTGTCTAGGATAGGCCTCGGAAAAGCTTGTCGATCGGTACCATTAGTATCGAATGGACTGTTCGTTTACGATCCGTAAACAGGCTGTGTCGATTCGTAAATATAGGGCGAGATGTGTCTAGGACAGGGCTCTGCAAAAGTTGTCGATCCGTACCGTTGGTGTAGAATGGACTGTTCGTTTACGATCCGTAAACAGACTGTGTCGATTCGTAAATATAGGGCATGATGTGTCTAGGACAGGGCTCTGAAAAGTTGTCGATCCGTACCATTGGTATCGAATGGACGGTTCGTTTACGATCCGTAAACAGACTGTGTCGATTCGTAAATATAGGGCGAGATGTGTCTAGGACAGGGCTCTGAAAAGTTGTCGATCCGTACCATTGGTGTCGAATGAACTGTTCGTTTACGATCCGTAAACAGAGTGTCGATTCGTAAATAGGGCATGATGTGTCTAGGACAGGGTTCTTAAAAGCTTGTCGATCCGTACCATTTGTGTCAAATCACCGTTCGTTTACGATCCGTAAACAGACTGTGTCGATTCGTAAATATAGGGCGAGATGTGTCTAGGAAAGGCCTCTGAAAAGCTTGTCGATCCGTACCATTGGTGTCGAATGGACATGTTCGTTTACGATCCGCAAACAGACTGTGTCGATTCGTAAATAGGGCCAGATGTGTCTAGGATAGGGCTCTGAAAAAGTTTTCGATCCGTACCATTGGTATCGAATGGACTGTTCTTTACGATCCGTAAACAAATGTGTCGATTCGTAAATAGGGCATGATGTGTCTTGGATAGGGCTCTCAAAAGCTTGTCGATCCGTACCATTGGTATCGAATGGTCTGTTCGTTTACGATCCGTAAACAGACTGTGTCGATTCGTAAATATAGGGCGAGATGTGTCTAGGACAGGTCTCTCAAAAGCTTGTCGATCCGTACCATTGGTATCGAATGGACTGTTCGTTTACGATCCGTAAACAGGCTGTGTCGATTCGTAAATAGGGCATGATGTCATTGATGTGCCTAGGATAGGGCTCTGAAAAGCTTGTCGATCCGTACCATTGGTATCGAATGGACTGTTCGTTTACGATCCGTAAACAAACTGTGTCGATTCGTAAATATAGGCCAGATGTGTCTAGGATAGGCCCGCCCGGAAAAGCTTGTCGATCTGTGCCATTGGTATCGAATGGACTGTTCGTTTACGATCCGTAAACAGACTGTATCGATTCGTAAATAGGCCATTATGTGTCTAGGATAGGCCTCGGAAAAGCTTGTCGATCGGTACCATTAGTATCGAATGGACTGTTCGTTTACGATCCGTAAACAGGCTGTGTCGATTCGTAAATATAGGGCGAGATGTGTCTAGGACAGGGCTCTGCAAAAGTTGTCGATCCGTACCGTTGGTGTAGAATGGACTGTTCGTTTACGATCCGTAAACAGACTGTGTCGATTCGTAAATATAGGGCGAGATGTGTCTAGGACAGGGCTCTGAAAAAGTTGTCGATCCGTACCATTGGTGTCGAATGAACTGTTCGTTTACGATCCGTAAACAGAGTGTGTCGATTCCTAAATAGGGCATGCGTCTAGGACAGGGCTCTCAAAAGCTTGTCGATCCGTACCATTGGTATCGAATGGACTGTTCGTTTACGATCCGTAAACAGGCTGTGTCGATTCGTAAATAGGGCATGATGTCATTGATGTGCCTAGGATAGGGCTCTGAAAAGCTTGTCGATCCGTACCATTGGTATCGAATGGACTGTTCGTTTACGATCCGTAAACAAACTGTGTCGATTCGTAAATATAGGCCAGATGTGTCTAGGATAGGCCCGCTCGGAAAAGCTTGTCGATCTGTGCCATTGGTATCGAATGGACTGTTCGTTTACGATCCGTAAACAGACTGTATCGATTCGTAAATAGGCCATTATGTGTCTAGGATAGGCCTCGGAAAAGCTTGTCGATCGGTACCATTAGTATCGAATGGACTGTTCGTTTACGATCCGTAAACAGGCTGTGTCGATTCGTAAATATAGGGCGAGATGTGTCTAGGACAGGGCTCTGCAAAAGTTGTCGATCCGTACCGTTGGTGTAGAATGGACTGTTCGTTTACGATCCGTAAACAGACTGTGTCGATTCGTAAATATAGGGCATGATGTGTCTAGGACAGGGCTCTGAAAAAGTTGTCGATCCGTACCATTGGTATCGAATGGACGGTTCGTTTACGATCCGTAAACAGACTGTGTCGATTCGTAAATATAGGGCGAGATGTGTCTAGGACAGGGCTCTGAAAAAGTTGTCGATCCGTACCATTGGTGTCGAATGAACTGTTCGTTTACGATCCGTAAACAGAGTGTGTCGATTCGTAAATAGGGCATGATGTGTCTAGGACAGGGTTCTTAAAAGCTTGTCGATCCGTACCATTGTGTCAAATTCACCGTTCGTTTACGATCCGTAAACAGACTGTGTCGATTCGTAAATATAGGGCGAGATGTGTCTAGGAAAGGCCTCTGAAAAGCTTGTCGATCCGTACCATTGGTGTCGAATGGACAGTTCGTTTACGATCGGCAACAGACTGTGTCGATTTCGTAAATAGGGCCAGATGTGTCAGGAAGGCTCTGAAAAAGTTTCGATCCGTACCATTGGTATCGAATGGACTGTTTTACGATCCGTAAACAAAATGTGTCGATTCGTAAATAGGGCATGATGTGTCTGGATAGGGCTCTCAAAAGCTTGTCGATCCGTACCATTGGTATCGAATGGTCTGTTCGTTTACGATCCGTAAACAGACTGTGTCGATTCGTAAATAGGGCAGATGTGTCTAGGACAGGTCTCTCAAAAGCTTGTCGATCCGTACCATTGGTATCGAATGGACTGTTCGTTTACGATCCGTAAACAAGCTGTGTCGATTCGTAAATTGGGCCAGATGTGTCAAGGACAGGGCTCTGAAAAAGTTGTCGATCCGTACCATTGGTGTCGAATGAACTGTTCGTTTACGATCCGTAAGCAGAGTGTGTCGATTCCTAAATAGGGCATGTGTCTAGGACAGGGCTCTCAAAAGCTTGTCGATCCGTACCATTGGTATCGAATGGACTGTTCGTTTACGATCCGTAAACAGGCTGTGTCGATTGGTAAATAGGCATGATGTCATTGATGTGTCTAGGATAGGCTCTGAAAAGCTTGTTGATCCGTACCATTGGTATCGAATGGACTGTTCGTTTACGATCCGTAAACAAACTGTGTCGATTCGTAAATATAGGCCAGATGTCTAGGATAGGCCTCGGAAAAGCTTGTCGATCTGTGCCATTGGTATCGAAAGGACTGTTCGTTTACGATCCGTAAACAGACTGTGTCGATTCGTAAATAGGCCATAATGTCTAGGATAGGCCTCTCAAAAGCTTGTCGATCCGTACCATTAGTATCGAATGGACTGTTCGTTTACGATCCGTAAACAGATTTTTGTCCATTTGTAAATAAAGTAATTTAACAATGTGCGGGTGATGCGACTAAGGTTTGTCCCCGAAAAGGTGTCGATCGAAATTAATTTGTGATAAAGATACGTTTAAGTTAACGCTGTTCCTTTTCAATAACGGCTGCGTGTATGCGGATATCGTACTCGAAAGGAGCGCACTCGTTAATAAATTTACAAATGGTAACTGTTTTTTTCCATTCGTGTAGTTCGTACGTCAGTCGGGATTCAGTCCGTTTGTATGTCCCGTTTTACCATCAGTATCGATCCGTTAAAAGTGTCACGAAACGAAAATGTAGTTTACGAATGGTGAAAAGGTTGTCGATCCGTATGCATGCGACAGTATTGGACATGTATGTTAAAAATTCGCTATCGTTGTTGAGAAAGAAAAGCGGTTTACGATAAGCTAAAATGCGAAAAATTAAATAATTGCATCTGGACACCAAATACAGGATTTTTCCACAACTACAGAGTAAGTTGTATTCAAGCTGATGTCTAAAAGTAAGTCACATTTGTTCTTCATAAATTTAAATGTCAGTAAAATGTCTCAGAAGTGGTTCCAAAGCTCAATCTTGCAGACGACACAATTGTCAATAACGAATTTTATTGCAAATCGACCCATCAAGTATAGCTCGAAAATTAGGGTATCCCCACACTCTGAAATTAGGCTTTAATCAAAGTTTTATCTATACTCTTTTTATTAGAATGAAGATTCAACATACGAAAAATGCGCCAAAGGGGTGAAATTGACATTGTATGTGTCCACTATTTTTGTTTTTTTTTGGTATTTTAAAAAGGTCAAATGTCTAAGCATTTTGTAAAACTCATTTTTTGGTCTAACTCAGCCTTTTTTGCTTTTTTCTGCTGATGGTATCTGCTCATACGTTTGTGTTAAATATTCTATATTTGAGACCTCATAGAATCCAAGACATTGCTAATAGACCAGGTTTTTTTTCAAAATTCTATAATTTACATACCTCTTCTTATTCAAAGGCTCGCCAGTATTGTTCAAGCTTTATTTTCCTTTATGGTGACCTTCTCAAAATACCAAACAAAACATGTAAAAAATAGTGGACACATACAATGCCAATTTTACCCCTTCGGCGCATTTTTCCCATGTTGAATATTAATTCTAATAAAAAGAGTAAAAAAAACTTAGATTTAAGCCTAATTTCAGGGTGTGAGGATACCCTAATTTTCGAGCTATACTTCAATGAAGATGGGTCGATTAATTGCAATGAAATTCGTTAATAGAGGTATATTGACAACTCTGGCATGCATCTGCAAGATTGAGCTTTGGAACCACTTCTGAGACATTTTACTGACAGCTAAATTTATGAAGAACAAATGTGACTTTCTTTTTCACATCAGCTTGAATCCAACTAGCTCTTTAGCTGTGGCAAAAATCCTGTATTTGGTGTCGAGATGCAATTATTTCATTTTTCGCCAGCGAAAATACATTCCATTTCGTAACGGATTTCAACACATTTTAGCTTATCGTAAACTCCTTCTTTCTCAAGAACAATAACGAATTTTTAATGAACATGCTTCAGAGTAAAATAATGGCAAAAATATTCCACCAAAGTCTGTATTTTTAGTTGTTTGAAGCGAAAATGCAATTTGAAGAAGAAATGAGGCCGCAATTTTCGGTCAGCGCGAACAAAATGCCCACTTGTTCATCGGATATAATTTAGAAGTATATGTGACGTATGTATATATATTGAATAAAATCCCTTAAGGCTGAATTAAAGGCTGAATTACGTAATTTTTACAGTTAAAACTATTGTATCATTAAAATTATAGCTATATAACTATTGCTAAGAAACATTAAGATTATTGATAATAATTTCCTTTAATGTTAATGAAATAATTTCCTTTATAAAATAAAATCGAACAGAGAGGTTAACTTTTGTTGACCTTGTTACTTATAGCATATATAAAAGAGTTTGATACCCTATTTGTGTTGCTCATTGGAATATCAAAGGTTCTTTCATGTCTTAGATTCTAATTAGATTTGTTCCTCTCTTGCTACAAATTATGAATTTTATTGTTTAGATCCAACACGGCAGAATGAAATAATTTGTTACACAGATATTCATGATGAACTTTCAATGCTGGAATACCAAGTGAGTTTAATTTCTTCAGGTATGATAATAACTATAGCTCTTTTCTCCAGCCATTCCAAATCGTTTTTCAAGTATTGAGGTAGCTCATTGTAAACTGAAACCGGGACATAGTCCTTATTCGTCCATTGCTGATCTAATGAATGATATGTAGAGGAAACCAGGTCTTTACACGGAACACTTGCGCCTTTAAGTTGCTCAAGTAAATCACAAGTAAATAGGGTCTTTTATTAACCTTTTTGACGACTTCGTCTATGTGAGGTTTCCATGTTAAAGAATTATTAATGGTAAGACCCAAGAGTTTGATTTTATTAACAACTTCTAACTCTTTTCCGTTGAATACAATTGGATCGAAAGGTCTCTGATATCCAATTGATGACGCTATATGGTAATTCTAACTCTGGGATATATGAATAGTCCTTACTGAATAGCCTTTGATATGTTTAGAAAGGTTGCCATTTCTTCGAACGGAAATTTTGGTAACGGAAATTTTGGTAACGGACATTCTAGTCGAAAAATGTTTTATTCATTTCATTTGTTTGATCTCTTGGTGTAAGGTTGGAAAACGTTTCAACATTGGCTAAACTTATCAGTTTCCGTTTGGTTACAAGGTTTGAGATACGTTTAATTTCAGACCACCATTTCTTCGGGTATTTTCCTTTCAACTTATGCATATTTAGTTGATAATATTTCGTTCTACATTATTTTCGCTCCCTAGCTGTTAACTAAATTTGCCGATTTAATTTCATGAGTATGCTAAATATGATGAAGATCATCAAATGAAAATTATGGTTGCCTGGTAACCATCATTATCATGAATAAATGCTAAATAGATCAAGATCATCATAATGAAAAATAGTTAGGATGGTAACCATCATTATCACGAAATAAATGCTAAATATGATCAAGATCATCAATAGAAAATCATGGTGCCAATGGTAACTATAATTATCATGATCAATATGCTAAATATGATCAAGATAATCATAATGAAAATTATGGTTGCCATGGTAACCATCATTTATGAATAAATGCTATATATGATCAAGATCATCATAATGATCATCATGGTTGAAACTGCAACCAATAATTTATGATAATTACGTTAATTTTGATCATTATCATCAAAATGATGATAATGTTGCCATGGCAACCATCATTATCATGAATAATATGCTAAATATGATCAAGATCATCATAATAAAAATTATGGTTGCCATGGTAACTATAATTATCATGAATAATATGCTAAATGATCAAGATCATCATAACGAAAATTATGGTGCCATGGAACCATCATTATCATGAATAATATGCTAAATATGATCAAGATCATCATAATGACATCAAGTTGAAAATGAAACCATAATTTATTAGGACTATATGTTAATTTGATCATTATCATCGAAATGATGATAATGGTTGCCATGGCAACCATCGTTTATCATGAATAATATGCTAAATATGATCAAGATCATTATAATGAAAATTATGGTTGCCATGGTAACCATCATTTATCCTGAAAAATATGCAATATGATCAAGATCGTCATAATCAAAATTATTGTTACCATGGTAACCATCATTTATCGTGAATAATGCTAAATATGATCAAGAACATCATAATGAAAATTATGGTTGCCATGGTAACCATCATTTATCATAAATAATATGCTAAATATGATCAAGATCATCATAATGAAAATTATGGTTGCCATGGTAACCATCATTTATCATGAATAATGCTAAATATGATCAAAATCATGATAAAGATCATCATGATTGAAAATGGAACCATAATTTATTAAGATTAGTAGGTAATTTTGATCATTATCATCAAAATGATGATAAGGTTACCATGGCAACCATAATTTATCATGAATAATATGCTAAAATATGAAGATCATCATAATGAAAATTATGGTTGCAATGGTAACCAGCAATTATCATGAATAATATGCTAATTATGATCAAGATCATCATAAAAAATAATGGTTGCCATGGTAACTATCATTTAGTCGAACATTCTAGTCGAAAAATGTTTATTCATTTCATTTGTTTGATCTCTGTGTAAGGTTGGAAAACGTTTCAACATTGGCTAAACTATCAGTTTCCGTTTGGTTACAAGGTTTGAGATACGTTTAATTTCAGACGACCATTTCTTCGGGTTTTCCTTTCAACTTATGCATATTTAGTTGATAATATTTCGTTCTACATTATTTTCGCTCCCTAGCTGTTAACTAAATTTGCCGATTAATTCCATCAGTATCTAAATATGATGAAAGATCATCAATAGAAAATTATGGTTGCCATGGTAACCATCATTTATCATGAATAATATGCTAAATATGATCAAGATCATCATAATGAAAATTATGGTTAGGATGGTAACCATCATTTATCATGAATAATATGCTAAATATGATCAAGATCATCATAATGAAAATCATGGTTGCCATGGTAACTATAATTTATTATGATTAATGCTAAACATGATCAAGATAATCATAAGAAAATTATGGTTGCCATGGTAACCATCATTTATCATGAATAATATGCTATATATGATCAAGATCACATAATGATCATCATGGTTGAAACTGCAACCATAATTATGATATTATTACGTTAATTTGATCATTATCATAAAATGATGATAATGGTTGCCAGGCAACCATCATTTATCAGAAAAATATGATAAATATGATCAAGATCACATAATGAAAATTAGGTGCCATGGTAACTATAATTTATCATGAATAATATGCTAAATATGATCAAGATCACATAACGAAAATTAGGTTGCCATGGTAACCATCATTTATCATGAATAATAGCTAAAAGATCAAGATCATCATAATGAAAATTATGGTTGTAATGGTAACCAGCAATTATCATGAATAATATTTAATGACAAGATCATCATAAAGAAAAATGGTTGCCATGGTAACTACATTTAGTCGAACATCTAGTCGAAAAATGTTTTATTCATTTCAGTTGATCTCTTGGTGTAAGGTTGGAAAACGTCAACATGGCTAAACTTATCAGTTTCCGTTTGGTTACAAGGTTGAGATACGTTTAATTTCAGACCACCATTTCTTCGGGTTTTCCTTTCGACTTATGCATATTTAGTTAATAATTTCGTTCTACATTATTTTCGCTCCAGCTGTTAACTAAATTTGCCGATTTAATTCCATGAGTATGCTAAATGATGAAGATCATCAAATGAAAATGTTGCCATGGTAACCATCATTTATCGAATAATATGCTAAATAGATCAAGATCTCAAATGAAAATTATGGTTAGGATGGTAACCATCAATTATCATGAATAAATGCTAAATATGATCAAGATCATCATAATGAAAACATGGTTGCCATGGTAACTATAATTTATCATGATAATATGCTAAATATGATCAAGATCATCATAATGAAAATTATGGTTGCCATGGTAACCATCATTTATCCTGAATAATAGCTATAATGATCAAGATCATCAAATGAAAACTATGGTTTCCATGGTAACCATCATTTATCATGAATAATATGCTAAATAGATCAAGATCATGATAAAGATCATCATGGTTGAAATTGGAACCATAATTTATTATGATAGTATGTTAATTGATCATTATCATCAAAATGATGATAATGGTTGTCATGGCCACCATAATTATCATGAATAATATGCTAAATAAGATCAAGATCATGAAAAGATCATCATGGTGAAATTGAAACCAAATTATGATTAGTATGTTAATTTTGATCATTATCATCAAAATGAGAATGGTTCATGGCAAGCATAATTTATCATGAATAATAGCTAAATAGATCAAGATCATCAAATGAAAATTATGGTTGCCATGGTAACCAGCATTTTATCATGAATATATGCTAAAATGATCCAAATCATCATAATGAAAAATGCCATTGAACCATCATTTATCATGAATAATATGCTAATATGATCAAGATCGTCATAATAAAATTAGTTGCCATATTAACCATCATTATCATGAATAATATGCTAAATATGATCAAGATCATCATAATGAAAATTATGGTTGCCATGGTAACTATCATTTATCATGAATAATATGCCAAATATGATCAAGATCATCATAAAGATCATCATGGTGTAAATTGCAACCATAATTTATTAGATATAGTATGTATCATCAAATGATGATAATGGTTGCCATGGCAACCATAATTTCATGAATAATAGCTGAATATGACAAGATCATCATAATGAAAATTATGGTTGCCATGGTAACCATCATTATCATGAATAATATGCTAAATATGATCCAAATCATCATTATGAAAATATGGTTGCCATTTTAACCATGCTTTATCATGATTAATATGCTAAATATGATCAAGATCATCATAATGAAAACCATGTTTGCCAATGGTAACCATCATTTATCATGAATAATATGCTAAATATGATCAAGATCATTATAATGATCATCATGGTTGGAATGCAACTATAATATTAGGAATATTATGTTAATTTTGATCATATCATAAAAAGATGATAATGGTTCCCATGCAACCATCATTATCATGAATAATATGCTAAATATGATCAAACATCATTAAGGAAAATGGTTGCCATGGTAACCAGCATATCATGAAAATGCTAAATATGATCAAGATCATCAAAATGAAGATAATAGTTGCCATGGGAACCATCATTTTATGAATAATATGCTAAATACGATCAAGATCATCATAATGAAAATATGATTGCAATGGTAACCATCATTTATCATGAATAATATGCTAAATATGATCAAGATCATCATATTGAAAATTATGGTTGCTATGGTAACCATCATTTATCTAGATTGCTACAAGTCGACTCTTTAAACCGACACGCGAGTTTGAGCGACCGAGCGAGCGAGGTCGCGAAAGCGAGGAAGGAACGTGCGGAAGAGTCGACTTGTCAAACTTGCTTCGCGCCATATTTGGCGAACCAAAATCAGGTCGCTGATTAATTATTAAAAACCGTTCGACTATTCCGCGTGAATAAACATGTCAATCAGGGTGTCGAGTTGGTGTCGATTCACCACAATTCACTCGATTAGAAAAACTTTGATAGGCTCCATTATCGAAGCGATTGACAAAGCAAAGACGTCTGTTGGTTACTCCGAGAAAGAGTATCAGCAGAACACGTTCAGGCATATCTTTCAAACAGAGATGTCTTCGTTCGGCGCCCACAGGAGCTGGGGAAAAGCCTTGCATTGAGCTAGCACCATACGCTTTTCGAGCATTTATTAGGAAACAAGAAATCAATGGTTCGGGTCGTTCCCTTGGTCTCGCTGATGAAAGATCAATGAACAACTTAGTTAGTCGTGGAATTCCCTCGTATGTTGGGGAAGACTGTTCGGAAGATAACTGACAGATATTTGAATTCAAGGCCAGAATTGTGTTGGGAGTCCGAAGCTCTTCTGAACAGTTACCGTCACATATTTCGCCAGTTGAAAAGCAACTAAAAGCCGGTTGTCGTGAAAGCCATTGCATCGCGAAGTGGTAAGTTTTATGTTACATTGATGTAAATGTGTATTTACATGTAACTAAAGTGAAGTAATGACATGAAAACCGAACCAGAAGAGCGCATGTTGTCCCTCTCGCTTGCTGCTTTCATCAGTTTATTTATATTAATAAATCATATAGGACTGCATAAAGTTTTTTCCTATATGAGCCTTCTACTATATATTGAAACAATTAAACGGAGGGATTTAAGCAAAAATGAAAGCTAATACCTGTAAAAATTTCCAATTTTAGGGGAAAAGACAGTGTCACTGAAGAAGCTTTAGAAGAGACTATGAAGATTATCAGAACTTCGTTCATTGTGCATAGAGATATTCCTGTTATAGCACTCACAGCGACAGCAACTGAAGCAACACAAAGACCATTATTAAAGATTTGTGTATGAAGAACTGTGTAGAGATTATTGGTGACCCAAATAAGCCCAACATTCGATATTCTGTAAAGGATGTGGATCACAAAAACTTGTATGATACTTTTAGGTCAATTATTGATGAATTAGAAGAAATGCATGTGAATGCTACAAAGGTCATTGTGTTTTGTCGAAGAAAGGAACATGCAAAAGAACTGTTTGAACTATTTACGCAGTGTCTTGGACCGAAGGCCTATTATAGACCTACTGGAAAGGAGCCTGTGGATGACAGGTCTCGACTATTGCAATGTACCACAAGAAAACACACAGTCTTGTAAAAAAGACAATAGAGACTGAGTTTTGTAAGGAGAATGGTACTGTTCGAGTGGTATTTTGCACTATTGCATTCAGAATGGGTGTGAATGTAAGAGGAGGAAATGTGGTTATTCATCTGGGACCATCAAGTGGGCTTGATGATTATCTTCAGGAATCAGGCAGAGTTGGCGCAACCAAGCAAGCTCTCATGCAATACTTTTGAAGTACAAAGGCTGTACCCGTAGCAGCAACATCACCAAGCAAATGAAAGAATACGTCAGAATAACACAGATTGTAGAAGGGTTTACTTCTGAAAGCATTTACCAGTAATCCAGTACCAAACTCTGTCCTTCATTCCTGCTGTGATATATGTGCAGGAAAGTGCAAGTGTTATGTGAATGTGCTAATCAAGAACAATGCTCATGTTCTAAGACTTGCATTCCAACTGATCACCAGTCTAAGTTTGAAAATCTCCTAAGATCTACAGCTACCAGTTCTAATGGTGAGAACAAGGGAGGAAGCTCAGACCGGAAAGGGCAAAACAGTTGAGAGACAATCTTTTGGAATATCGCCTTCAACTTGCAGGTGACATGAAACATGAACAGCTGCTGATTGGCTTAGATTTGATTACTGGTTTCACAAGAAATCTAATAGATTCAATTGTTGAAAGTTCAAGGGAACTTTCCAGTGTTGAAATGCTTTTGAAGAGATTCAGTTTCTATGAACAGAAACATGCTGAATATGTTGGCAATCCCTGTGTGACTTAAGTGACAGCAATAGTAGTGGTGATGATGACATGCAAGAAACAGACAGGGAGTGTCAGGATAGGGACACTGGCATTGAAATGAGTGACATTGGATTTCTTCCCTAAGATGCAGACACCCATGCTTACAAGACAGCTCTGAAGACAGTGAATAAAGTATTGTACTTTTTTAATTGTTTTAATATAATTCCTATATGTATATATATAGGAAAATCATTATATTATATATATATATATATATATATATATATATATATATATAATTATATATATATATATAATATATATATATACAGCATATATATATGAAGCATGTATACAATTACATTAATTTAACTTTAACCCCATATGTAAAATCTCCAGGCACAGAAGGGGTTGCCATACAACTAAAATATGATGCACTGTCGGAATATCAAATACCATTTTGGTTCTCTTTGCATGCTTATAGTTTGGCTTTTTAGGACAACCTTTTGAATAACAATTAATATTAGCTACACACACAACTTCACGTGTAAAAAAAGTCACATTTTATAAAATGTTTCTTGCTGAATTTCCTCAATGATTGACCAATCCATGTTTTAAGTTTTTCACAGACAATTGAGTCCAGTAGGTTGTTAGGCATGTTCTCAAATGCTGAATGTGCTCGTCCTGGTATGTTACCGAACACATTAGCTGGGAGCAAATAGTCCACTAGTGTAAGTACATCCTCCTCTGTGGACATCATAGTGTGCTTTCCTGATTGTTTTTTCACATGAGTTGTACTGTCAAAGTTATGCAAAATTTCATCAGAAGGCATTGTGCTACGGCCAACACGTTTTGTTGTCTTTTCTGTAATTTCCCCACGGAAGCTTTGACAATCTGTCTTGAATGATTTGTTATCATGCTCAATTTCCAAATCCATTGGGTGGTTGGTATCTACTTTGCCACTGTGGTTGACAAAGCGGTTCCAGATTAGAGAGTGGGCAAGCCTGGGACTTAATAGGCAGTTAACTTTGGCTTGAAGCTGCAGCATGGCAAATGCATACTTCGGGCATCCAGATACTTTGAAGTACAGAAAAAAATACTTGTAGATCCGGATTAGGCGAGGCCCATCAGCAAGTTTGATGGCATCGTTTTGGTTAAGACGGAGAAGCAGCATCACTAAAAGTTGATGTGTATAGTTTTTAACCTTGTCTTCTTTGCCTTGGGCCTTTTCTTTTGGCAATTGCTCTTGAAGTTGCCTAATGTCATGTTTCTGTTCTTCATGTTTCTTCAGAGCACTTGGACGTTTATATGCTTTGCCACAGACACTGCACTTTAAATCATTACTCAACCGAGCATTAGCTGGTAATTCTGGGACACTGTAAAGGACATGCTCATCAACAAAATCAGAGATCACTTTTACAGCAAACTCCTTCTTGCTCTCCTTATCAACTTGAAGACCCCCATATATGTTTCTAGTACACTCATCATCTATTGTTGCCATCCCAAAATGTACAAGTGCCCCATTTATTAGATATGCATCAGTAACTTTGTCAAGAAACTCGCTAGCAGCATAATACCTGTTATGTGGATCATTTGACACATTTCTTGCATCAATAGCATTCCGCATGGCATAGAGTGTGCCTGCATCTCTTGCTGAACTAGTGCTATATAATTGGTTCCATATCACCTATACCAAAAGGGGAAAATAATATACATACCTAATGAGTGAGTAATGAGTTAAATTCAACTGAACAATGGAAGAAATTTTGTACATGTAGATAAACTGTCTGAAAAAAGTTATTACTTGCATCCACTCCATTTGGGTGTGAAAGTCCTCTGTCTTGGGAATAAGCCCCTCTAATCTTGCTGAAGGAGTCCTTGCATCTTGCATGGCTGACTGAGCTTCCTTGTGCCTTTCAAAAGTTAAATAGTCCCCACCACTCAACACCTTTACAAGTGAACTTTCTGGCAAGTCTTCATTATGTCCTGGAACATACTTGTGCAAGTGTGTAACAGTGTGTCAATCATGTCCTCTTCATATTGCTCATTCTTATGTAAAACCCCAAGGTTAACCTGGAAATTAGGTAAAGTCGAATTATCATCTAGTTCCTTAACCCATTAGGCGCCGGCACTTTTCACATGACAAGTAAAATCATCTGGTGTTAGACAGAGTTAATTCTAAAAGTAGGGTGCATCAAAACACAATGCCACATGGGTTATGGATATTAATATTATCAATTAATGACAAAATATCAGTGAATTCAATTATTTCACTGTCTTACCTTCTCAGTTTTCATCCTGGTTTTGTCCATGTTCTCATGAGTAATATAGGGAGGAAGGTAGTCCTTTAGCCATGACAATGCAGGGATGTAATGGGCCCATTTAAGACCTACAAGCACAGTCATCTCTTCTTTCAAGGTTTTTTGTTCGTCAGGACTAGGAATGAATGTTGAGAGTGATATGGTGTTAACATCAGCACTTGGAATATTGGAAGGAAGGTGATTTGAGGATATTCTATTCTTGAATGCCACTAATTGAAATAGGTGATGGTCTTTGTTCCTGTTCTTAAGTGTCATTTGTCTTGTACCACAGTTTATGTCTACGTTATCTCCAGTAAAAGAGTATCCAGGATGCATTGTTTCCCTGTGAGTTTTAAGCTTTAACTTGCACTCGTCAGTAAGCTTGGTGTTGTCTGCATCTTCTGCATTCTTCAACAATTCCATCATATCGCGTTCTCTCTTTTCTCCGCATTCCATTTCTTTTTTCCATTCTAATAACTTCTTATCAAAACCCTCTCCAAGTTTTTCCATCAATGTAGATGTAGCAGTATAACTAAGACATATGTTCAGTGATGATAACCTGGAAAAAAATTAATATGAAAATAATACAAGTTAGCTTACAGAGTTTTCATATTTACCTCATAAGTTTATCTTCCTAATTAAGTAGCATGAGTATTCTATTTTGATTGAATATATACAGATGCCAAACCATGAATCTTAAATTTTTATTACTTAATTATTACAACAAACCTCTTAAATCCAACTTTCTTTAGACCGCCTTTCTTTAGCACAACTGATTTTATACGCCTTGTGGCATCAAGGTCTGAATTGAACACAGATATCAGCTGACATCCAGCATCTAACATTGGAGGCAAGATAGCTTCATCCTTTTTGTGTAAGTTTCTTGCTTGAGATGGGTTACTTACAGATGCAGTGAGGAATATGTAAAACACTGGGCACCTATCTTTCAGTTCATTGTTCACCGCATCCCATTTAAGGGAGATTAGTTTGTCCTTTTCTTTTTGTCTCAACAAAGATGGTTGGGACAAGGTGCACAGTCCAGTTAATTCTTGGGTTATTTGCTTTGTAGTTTTTTCCAAAATGTACTCATTGCATTCCTTATTTTTGAACACAACAGCGGCAAAGCTCTTCAGAGGGCTCAATGCAAGCTGTCTTGCAATGGCTGCCTTAACTTCACACAAAGCTACTCTTCGAGTGGGACTGCTTGGGTATTCGATTATGATCTATAATTAAAACATACAAAGGACATGATTACAAAGGACATCTAATGCTACAAGAAAAACGCTTCTTTCCGGAAAACGCGAGTTAATTTTAAAATAGCAATGATCGTCTTGCAATAATTTTACCTGAGTAAAATTGCTTTGTTCCTCACTCAAGTCATTCTCAGTAACTTGTGAGCAAGCCTCTCTCGTTCTTGGTATGGGTATAATAGTGCCACTTTCCGTCACAAATAACGCACGTTTACTACGAGATCGATCAACCTCGTCGTCCGAATTAGTTGGCTCTAATCGTGAAAGTCTCTTAACTGATACTTTTTTCCGCGTTTCTCCAATCGCTTCGGCAGATGACTCAAATTTTGAGCGGACGCTAATAATGTTTTTTACTATAGTTTCATTCTTGTCAGCGCAATTTCTGCACAAAAAGTTTGTGAGCAAATCGGCAACCGCGAATTCTTGCCCGAGCAACAATTCTAAATTAAGACACGCTTTAGTCTTTTTAGTTCCAGCAGCAACCAGCCTTCTTCGGTAATCACTGGACTCTATATCTTTCGCGCAAACCAAACAAATTCTTTCTTTCGATCCAGGTGATACGCAAACTCGTTCAACTGTTTTCGTTGGAGTATTTTCCGTCATTTGCAATTGTAATGAAACTGACAAAGCCAAGCCACACACATTGATTGAACACATTGTCATAGTAAACAAATGCGGCAACCCCGCCCCCTTACATGTAATATTACCGTTTTGGCGCGAAGACGCAAATAGAAACCTTGCAAGTTTGACAAGTCGACTCTTCCGCGCGTTCCTTGCCTCGCTTTCGCGACCTCGCTACGCTCGGTCGCTCAAACTCGCGTGTGGGTTTAAAGAGTCGACTTGTAGCAAGTCTATCATTTATCATGAATAATATGCTAAATAAGATCAAGATCATCATAATGAAAATTATGGTTGCCATGGTAACCATCATTTATCATGAATAATATGCTAAATATGATCAAGATCATCATAAAGAAAATAATGGTTGCTTGGTAACTATCATTTATCATGAATCATATGCTAAATATGATCAAGATCATTATAAAGAAAATAATGGTTGCCATGGTAACTATCATTTAGTCGAACATTCTAGTCGAAAAATGTTTTATTCATTTCATTTGTTTGATCTCTTGGTGTAAGGTTGGAAAACGTTTCAACATTGGCTAAACTTATCAGTTTCCGTTTAGTTACAAAGTTTGACATACGTTTAATTTCAGACCACCATTTCTTCGGGTTTTTTCCTTTCAACTTATGCATATTCAGTTGATAATATTTCGTTCTACATTATTTTTGCTCCCTAGCTGTTAACTAAATTCGCCGATTTAATTCCATAATATGCTAAATATGATGAAGATCATCACCATGGTAACCATCATTTATCATGAATAATATGCTAAATATGATCAAGATCATCGTAATGAAAATTATGGTTGCTATGGTAACCATCATTTATCATAAATAATATGCTAAATAAGATCAAGATCATCATAATGAAAATTATGGTTGCCATGGTAACCATCATTTATCATGAATAATATGCTAAATATGATCAAGATCATCATAATGATCATCATGGTTGAAATTGCAACCATAATTTATTAGGATTATTATGTTAATTTTGATCATTATCATCGAAATGATGATAATGGTTGCCATGGCAACCATCGTTTATCATGAATAATATGCTAAATATGATCAAGATCATTATAATAAATTATGGTTGCCATGGTAACCATCATTTATCCTGAAAAATATGCTAAATATGATCAAGATCATCATGATGAAAACTTAGTTTCCATGGTAACCATCATTTATCATGAATATAATATGCTAAATATGATCAAGATCATGATAAAGATCATCATGGTTGAAAATGGAACCATAATTTATTATGATTAGTAGGTTAATTTTGATCATTATCATCAAAATGATGATAATGGTTACCATGGCAACCATAATTTATCATGAATAATAAGCTAAATATGATCAAGATCATCATAATGAAAATTATGGTTGCAATAATAACCAGCAATTATCATGAATAATATGCTAATTATGATCAAGATCATCATAAAGAAAATAATGGTTGCCATGGTAACTATCATTTATCGAACATTCTAGTCGAAAAATGTTTTATTCATTTCATTTGTTTGATCTCTTGGTGTAAGGTTGGAAAACGTTTCAACGTTGGCTAAACTTATCAGTTTCCGTTTGCTTACAAGGTTTGAGATACGTTTATATTCAGACGACCATTTCTTCGGGTTTTTTCCTTTCAACTTATGCATATTTAGTTGATAATATTTCGTTCTACATTATTTTCGCTCCCTAGCTGTTAACTAAATTCGCCGATTTAATTCCATAAGTATGCTAAATATGATGAAGATCATCACCATGGTAACCATCATTTATCATGAATAATATGCTAAATATGATCAAGATCATCGTAATGAAAATTATGGTTGCTATGGTAACCATCATTTATCATGAATAATATGCTAAATAAGATCAAGATCATCATAATGAAAATTATGGTTGCCATGGTAACCATCATTTATCATGAATAATATGCTAAATATGATCAAGATCATCATAATGATCATCATGGTTGAAATTGCAACCATAATTTATTAGGATTATTATGTTAATTTTGATCATTATCATCGAAATGATGATAATGGTTGCCATGGCAACCATCGTTTATCATGAATAATATGCTAAATATGATCAAGATCATTATAATGAAAATTATGGTTGCCATGGTAACCATCATTTATCCTGAAAAATATGCTGAATATGATCAAGATCATCATAATGAAAACTATGGTTTCCATGGTAACCATCATTTATCATGAATAATAATATTCTGAATATGATCAAGATCATGATAAAGATCATCATGGTTGAAAATGGAACCATAATTTATTATGATTAGTAGGTTAATTTTGATCATTATCATCAAAATGATGATAATGGTTACCATGGCAACCATAATTTATCATGAATAATAAGCTAAATATGATCAAGATCATCATAATGAAAATTATGGTTGCAATAATAACCAGCAATTATCATGAATAAATATATAAATGATCAGATCAATACATAGAAATAATAAGGTTGCCATGGTAACTATCATTTATCGAACATTCTAGTCGAAAAATGTTTTATTCATTTCATTGTTTGATCTCTTGGTGTAAGGTTGGAAAACGTTTCAACGTTGGCTAAACTTATCAGTTTCCGTTTGCTTACAAGGTTTGAGATACGTTTATATTCAGACGACCATTTCTTCGGGTTTTTTCCTTTCAACTCATGCATATTTAGTTCATAATATCTCGTTCTACATTATTTTCGCTCCCTAGCTGTTAACTAAATTCGCCGATTTAATTCCATAAGTATGCTAAATATGAAGAAGATCATCACCATGGTAACCATCATTTATCATGAATAATATGCTAAATATGATCAAGATCATCGTAATGAAAATTATGGTTGCTATGGTAACCATCATTTATCATGAATAATATGCTAAATAAGATCAAGATCATCATAATGAAAATTATGGTTGCCATGGTAACCATCATTTATCATGAATAATATGCTAAATATGATCAAGATCATCATAATGATCATCATGGTTGAAATTGCAACCATAATTTATTAGGATTATTATGTTAATTTTGATCATTATCATCGAAATGATGATAATGGTTGCCATGGCAACCATCGTTTATCATGAATAATATGCTAAATATGATCAAGATCATTATAATGAAAATTATGGTTGCCATGGTAACCATCATTTATCCTGAAAAATATGCTGAATATGATCAAGATCATCATAATGAAAACTATGGTTTCCATGGTAACCATCATTTATCATGAATAATAATATTCTGAATATGATCAAGATCATGATAAAGATCATCATGGTTGAAAATGGAACCATAATTTATTATGATTAGTAGGTTAATTTTGATCATTATCATCAAAATGATGATAATGGTTACCATGGCAACCATAATTTATCATGAATAATAAGCTAAATATGATCAATATCATCATAATGAAAATTATGGTTGCAATAATAACCAGCAATTATCATGAATAATATGCTAATTATGATCAAGATCATCATAAAGAAAATAATGGTTGCCATGGTAACTATCATTTATCGAACATTCTAGTCGAAAAATGTTTTATTCATTTCATTTGTTTGATCTCTTGGTGTAAGGTTGGAAAACGTTTCAACGTTGGCTAAACTTATCAGTTTCCGTTTGCTTACAAGGTTTGAGATACGTTTATATTCAGACGACCATTTCTTCGGGTTTTTTCCTTTCAACTTATGCATATTTAGTTGATAATATCTCGTTCTACATTATTTTCGCTCCCTAGCTGTTAACTAAATTCGCCGATTTAATTCCATAAGTATGCTAAATATGATGAAGATCATCACCATGGTAACCATCATTTATCATGAATAATATGCTAAATATGATCAAGATCATCGTAATGAAAATTATGGTTGCTATGGTAACCATCATTTATCATGAATAATATGCTAAATAAGATCAAGATCATCATAATGAAAATTATGGTTGCCATGGTAACCATCATTTATCATGAATAATATGCTAAATATGATCAAGATCATCATAATGATCATCATGGTTGAAATTGCAACCATAATTTATTAGGATTATTATGTTAATTTTGATCATTACCATCGAAATGATGATAATGGTTGCCATGGCAACCATCGTTTATCATGAATAATATGCTAAATATGATCAAGATCATTATAATGAAAATTATGGTTGCCATGGTAACCATCATTTATCCTGAAAAATATGCTGAATATGATCAAGATCATCATAATGAAAACTATGGTTTCCATGGTAACCATCATTTATCATGAATAATAATATTCTGAATATGATCAAGATCATGATAAAGATCATCATGGTTGAAAATGGAACCATAATTTATTATGATTAGTAGGTTAATTTTGATCATTATCATCAAAATGATGATAATGGTTACTATGGCAACCATAATTTATCATGAATAATAAGCTAAATATGATCAAGATCATCATAATGAAAATTATGGTTGCAATAATAACCAGCAATTATCATGAATAATATGCTAATTATGATCAAGATCATCATAAAGAAAATAATGGTTGCCATGGTAACTATCATTTATCGAACATTCTAGTCGAAAAATGTTTTATTCATTTCATTTGTTTGATCTCTTGGTGTAAGGTTGGAAAACGTTTCAACGTTGGCTAAACTTATCAGTTTCCGTTTGCTTACAAGGTTTGAGATACGTTTATATTCAGACGACCATTTCTTCGGGTTTTTTCCTTTCAACTTATGCATATTTAGTTGATAATATTTCGTTCTACATTATTTTCGCTCCCTAGCTGTTAACTAAATTCGCCGATTTAATTCCATAAGTATGCTAAATATGATGAAGATCATCACCATGGTAACCATCATTTATCATGAATAATATGCTAATATGATCAAGATCATCGTAATGAAAATTATGGTTGCTATGGTAACCATCATTTATCATGAATAATATGCTAAATAAGATCAAGATCATCATAATGAAAATTATGGTTGCCATGGTAACCATCATTTATCATGAATAATATGCTAAATATGATCAAGATCATCATAATGATCATCATGGTTGAAATTGCAACCATAATTTATTAGGATTATTATGTTAATTTTGATCATTATCATCGAAATGATGATAATGGTTGCCATGGCAACCATCGTTTATCATGAATAATATGCTAAATATGATCAAGATCATTATAATGAAAATTATGGTTGCCATGGTAACCATCATTTATCCTGAAAAATATGCTGAATATGATCAAGATCATCATAATGAAAACTATGGTTTCCATGGTAACCATCATTTATCATGAATAATAATATTCTGAATATGATCAAGATCATGATAAAGATCATCATGGTTGAAAATGGAACAATAATTTATTATGATTAGTAGGTTAATTTTGATCGTTATCATCAAAATGATGATAATGGTTACCATAGCAACCATAATTTATCATGAATAATATGCTAAATATGATCAAGATCATCATAATGAAAATTATGGTTGCAATGGTAACAAGCAATTATCATGAATAATATGCTAATTATGATCAAGATCATCCTAAAGAAAATAATGGTTGCCATGGTAACTATCATTTAGTCGAACATTCTAGTCGAGAAATGTTTTATTCATTTCATTTGTTTGATCTCTTGGTGTAAGGTTGGAAAACGTTTCAACATTGGCTAAACTTATAAGTTTCCGTTTGGTTACAAGGTTTGAGATACGTTTATATTCAAACCACCATTTCTTCGGGTTTTTTCCTTTCAACATATGCATATTTAGTTGATAATATTTCGTTCTACATTATTTTCGCTCCCTAGCTGTTAACTAAATTCGCCGATTAATTCCATAAGTTTGCTAAATATGATGAAGATCATCACCATGGTAACGATCATTTATCATGAATAATATGCTAAATATGATCAAGATCATCATAATGAAAATTATGGCTGCTATGGTAACTATCATTTATCATGAATAATATGCTAAATAAGATCAAGATCATCATAATGGAAATTATGGTTTCCATGGTAACCATCATTTATCATGAATAATATGCTAAATATGATCAAGATCATGATAAAGATCATCATGGTTGAAATTGCAACCATAATTTATTAGGATTAGTAAGTTAAATTTGATCATTATCATCAAAATGATGATTATGGTTGCCATGGTAACCAGCATTTATCATGAATAATATGCTAAATATGATCCAAATCATCATAATGAAAATTATGGTTGCCATTGTAACCATCATTTATCATGAATAATATGCTAAATATGATCGAGAACATCATAAAGATCATCATGGTTGAAATTGCAACCATAATTTATTATGATTAGTATGTTAAATTTGATCATTATCATCAAAATGATGATAATGGTTGCCATAGCAACCATAATTTATCATGAATAATATGCTGAATATGATCAAGATCATCATAATGAAAATTATGGTTGCCATGGTAACCATCATTTATCATGAATAATATGCTAAATATGATCAAGATCGTCATAATTAAAATTATTGTTGCCATATTAACCATCATTTATCATGAATAATATGCTAAATATGATCAAGATCTTAATAATGAAAATTATGGTTGCCATGGTAACCATCATTTATCATAAATAATATGCTAAATATGATCAATATCATGATAAAGATCATCATGGTTGAAATTGCAACCATAATTTATTATGATAAGTATTTTAATTTTGATCATTATCATCAAAATGAAGATAATGGTTGCCATGGAAACCATAATTTATTATGAATAATATGCTAAATATGATCAAAAACATCATAATGAAAACTATGGTGGCAATGGTAACCAGCAATTATCATGAATAATATGCTAATGATCATCAAAAAGAAAATAATGGTTGCCATGGTAACTATCATTTATCATGAATCATATGCTAAATATGATCAAGATCATCATAATGAAAATTATGGTTGCCATGGTAACCATCATTTATCATAAATAATATGCTAATTATGATCAAGACCATCATAATGATATGTTAATTTTGATCATTATCATCAAAACGATGATAAAGGTTGGCATGGTAACCTTCATTTATCATGAATAATATGCTAAATATGATCAAGATCATTATAATGATCATCATAGTTGAAATTGCAACACTAATTTATTATGATTAGTATGTTAATTTTGATCATTATCATCAAAAAGATGATAATGGTTGCTATAGCAACAATCATTTATCGTGAATAATATGCTAAATATGATCAAGATCATCCTAATGAAAATAATGGTTTCCATGGTAACCATAATTTACATGAATAATATGCTAAATATGATCAAGATGATCATAATGATCATCATAATTGAAATTTGCAACCAGCATATATCATGAATAATATGCTAAATATGATCAAGATCATCAAAATGATGATAATAGTTGCCATGGGAACCATCATTTATCATGAATAATATGCTAAATATGATCAAGATCATCCTAATGAAAATTATGGTTGCCATTGTAACGATCATTTATCATGAATATTATGCTAAATATGATCGAGATCATCATAATGAAAATTATGGTTGCCATGGTAACCATCATTCATCATGAATAATATGCTAAATATGATCAAGATCATCATAATGAAAATTATGGTTGCTATGGTAACCAGCATTTATCATGAATAATATACTAAATATGATCAAGATCATCATAATCAAAATTATGATTGCCATGGTAACCATCATTTATCATGAATAATACGCTAAATATGATCAAGATCGTCATAATGAAAATTATGGTTGCCACGGTAACTATCATTTATCACGAATAATATGCTAAATATGATCAAGATCATCATAATGATCATCATGGTTGAAATTGCAACCATAATTTATTATAATTAGTATGTTAATTTTAATCATTATCATCAAAATGATGATAATGGTTGCCATGGCAACCATCATTTATCATGAATAATATGCTAAATATGATCAAGATCATTAGAATGAAAATTATGGTTGCTATGGTAACCACCATTTATCCTGAATAATATGCTAAATATGATCAAGATCGTCATAATTAAAATTATTGTTGCCATATTAACCATCATTTATCAGGAATAATATGCTAAATATGATCAAGATCATCATAATGAAAATTATGGTTGCCATGGTAACCATCATTTATCATGAATAATATGCTAAATATGATCAAGATCATCATAATGAAAATCATGGTTTCCATGGTAACTATCATTTATCATGAATCATATGCTAAATATGATCAAGATCATCATAATGAAAATTATGGTTTCCATGGTAACCATCATTTATCATGAATAATATGCTAAATATGATCAAGATCATGATAAAGATCATCATGGTTGAAATTGCAACCATAATTTATTATGATTAGTATGTTAAATTTGATCATTATCATCAAAATGATGATAATGGTTGCCATAGCAACCATAATTTATCATGAATAATATGCTGAATATGATCAAGATCATCATAATGAAAATTATGGTTGCCATGGTAACCATCATTTATCATGAATAATATGCTAAATATGATCAAGATCGTCATAATTAAAATTATTGTTGCCATATTAACCATCATTTATCATGAATAATATGCTAAATATGATCAAGATCATCATAATGAAAATTATGGTTGCCATGGTAACCATCATTTATCATAAATAATATGCTAAATATGATCAAGATCATGATAAAGATCATCATGGTTGAAATTGCATCCATAATTTATTATGATAAGTATTTTAATTTTGATCATTATCATCAAAATGAAGATAATGGTTGCCATGGAAACCATAATTTATTATGAATAATATGCTAAATATGATCAAGATCGTCATAATTAAAATTATTGTTGCCATATTAACCATTATTTATCAGGAATAATATGCCAAATATGATCAAGATCATCATAAAGATCATCATGGTTGAAATTGCAACCATAAATTATTATGATTAGTATGTATCATCAAAATGATGATAATGGTTGCCATGGCAACCATAATTTGTCTTGAATAATATGCTGAATATGATCAAGATCATCATATTGAAAATTATGGTTGCTATGGTAACCATCATATATCATGAATAATATGCTAAATATGATCCAAATCATCATAATGAAAATTATGGTTGCCATTGTAACCATCATTTATCATGATTAATATGCTAAATATGATCAAGATCATCATAATGAAAACCATGTTTGCTATGGTAACCATCATTTATCATGATTAATATGCTAAATATGATCAAGATCATCATAATGATCATCATGGTTGGAATTGCAACTATAATTTATTAGGAATATTATGTTAATTTTAATCATTATCATAAAAAAGATGATAATGGTTCCCATGGCAACAATCATTTATCATGAATAATATGCTAAATATGATCAAGATCATCATTAAGGAAATTATGGTTGCCATAATAACGAGCCTTTATCATAAATAATATGCTAAATATGATCAAGTCATCAAAATGATGATAATAGTTGCCATGGGAACCATCATTTATCATGAATAATATGCTAAATATGATCAAGATCATCATAATTAAAATTATGATTGCGATGGTAACCATCATTTATCATGAATAATATGCTAAATATGATCAAGATCATCATATTGAAAATTATGGTTTCTACGGTAACCATCATTTATCATGAATAATATGCTAAATAAGATCAAGATCATCATAATGAAAATTATGGTTGCCATGGTAACCATCATTTATCATGAATAATATGCTAAATATGATCAAGATCATCATAAAGAAAATAATGGTTGCCTTGGTAACTATCATTTAACATGAATCATATGCTAAATATGATCAAGATCATCATAATGAAAATTATGGTTTCCATGGTAACTATCATTTATCATGAATCATATGCTAAATATGATCAAGATCATCATAATGAAAATTATGGTTTCCATGGTAACCATCATTTATCATGAATAATATGCTAAATATGATCAAGATCATGATAAAGATCATCATGGTTGAAATTGGAACCATAATTTACTATGATTAGTATGTTAATTTTGATCATTATCGTCAAAATGATGATAATAGTTGTCATGGCAATAATAATTTATCATGAACAATATGCTAAATATGATCAAGATCATAATAATGAAAATTATGGTTGCCATTAGAAACCAGCATTTATCATGAATAATATGCTAAATATGATCCAAATCATCCTAATGAAAATTATGGTTGCAATGGTAACGATCATTTATCATGAATATTATGCTAAATATGATCGAGATCATCATAATGATCATCATGGTTGAAATTGCAACCATAATTTATTATAATTAGTATGTTAATTTTAATCATTATCATCAAAATGATGAAAATAGTTGCCATGGCAACCATCATTTATCATGAATAATATGCTAAATATGATCAAGATCATTATAATGAAAATTATGATTGTTATATTAACCATCGTTTATCATGATTAATATGCTAAATATGATCAAGATCATGATAAAGATCATCATGGTTGAAATTGCAACCATATATTATTATTATTAGTATGTTAATTTGATCATTATCATCAAAATGATGATAATGTTTGCCATGGCAACCATCATTTATCATAAATAATATGCTAAATATGATCAAGATCATCCTAATGAAAATTATGATTGCCATGGTAACGATAATTTATCATGAATATTATGCTAAATATGATGGAGATCATCATAATGAAAATTATGGTTGCCATGGTAACCATCATTCATCATGAATAATATGCCAAATATGATCAAGATCATCATAATGAAAATTATGGTTGCCATGGTAACCAGCATTTATCATGAATATTATGCCAAATATGATCAAGATCATCATAATGAAAATAATCGTTGCTATGGTAACCAGCATTTATCATGAATAATATGCTAAATGAAGATAATGGTTGCCATGGCAACCATAATTTATGATGAATAATATGCTATATATGATCAAGATCATCATTAAGGAAATTATGGTTGCCATGGTAACCAGCATTTATCATGAATAATATGCTAAATATGATAAAGATCATCAAAATGATGATAATAGTTGCCATGGGAACCATCATTTATCCTGAATAATATGCTAAATATGATCAAGATCATCATAATGAAAATAATGATTGCAATGATAACCATCATTTATCATGAATAATATGCTAAATATGATCAAAATCATCATAATGAAAATTATGGTTGCTATGGTAACCATCATTTATCATGAATAATATGCTAAATAAGATCAAGATCATCATAATGAAAATTATGGTTGCCATAGTAACCATCATTTATCATGAATAATATGCTAAATATGATCAATATCATCATAAAGAAAATAATGGTTGCCATGGTAACTATCATTTATCATGAATCATATGCTAAATATGATCAAGATCATCATAATGAAAATTATGGTTTCCATGGTAACCATCATTTATCATGAATAATATGCTAAATATGATCAAAATCATGATAAAGATCATCATGGTTGAAATTGGAACCATAATTTATTATGATTAGAATGATAATTTTGATCATTATCATCAAAATGATGATAATAGTTGTCATGGCAACCAAAATTTATCATGAAAAATATGCTAAATATGATCAAGATCATCATAATGAAAATTATGGTTACCATGGTAACCAGCATTTAACATGAATAACATGCTAAATATGATCCAAATCATCATGATGAAAATTATGGCTGCTACGGTAACCATCATTTATCATGAATAATATGCTAAATATGATCAAGATCATGATAAAGATCATCATGGTTGAAATTGGAACCATAATTTATTATGATTAGAATGATAATTTTGATCATTATCATCAAAATGATGATAATAGTTGTCATGGCAACCAAAATTTATCATAAATAATATGCTAAATATGATCAAGATCATCATAATGAAAATTATGGTTCCCATGGTAACCAGCATTTAACATGAATAACATGCTAAATATGATCCAAATCATCATGATGAAAATTATGGCTGCCACGGTAACCATCATTTATCATGAATAATATGCTAAATATGATCAAGATCATCATAATGATCATCATGGTTGAAATTGCAACCATAATTTATTATAATTAGTATGGTAATTTTAATCATTATCATCAAAAGGATGATAATGGTTGCCATGGCAACCATTATTTATCATGAATACCATGCTAAATATGATCAAGATCATTATAATAAAAGTTATGGTTGCTATGGTAACCATCATTTATCCTGAATAATATGCTAAATATGATCAAGATCATCATAATGAAAATTATGTTTGCCATAGTAACCAGCATTTATCATGAATCATATGCTAAATATGATAAAGATGATCATAATGAAAATTATAGCTGCCATGGTAACCATCATTTATTATTAATAATATGCTAAATATGATGAAGATCATTCTAATGAAAAATATGGTTACCATGGTAACAAGCATTTATCATGAATAATATGCTAAATATGATCAAGATCATCATAATGAAAATGATGATTGCCATGGTAACCAGCATTTATCATGAATAATATGCTAAATATGATCAACATCATCATAATGAAAATTATGGTTGCCATGGTAACCACTATTTATCCTAAATAATATGCTAAATATAATGAAGATCATCATAATGAAAATTATGGTTGCCATGGTAACCATCATTTACCATGAATAATATGCTAAATATAATGAAGATCATTATAATTAAAATTATGGTTGCCATGGTAACCATCATTTATCATGAATAATATGCTAATTAAGATGAAGATCATCATAATGAAAATCATGTTTGCCATGGTAACTATCATTTATCATGAATCATATGCTAAATATGATCAAGATCATCATAATGAAAATTATGGTTGCTATGGTAACCATCATTTATCATGATTAATATGCTAAATATGATCAAGATCATCATAATGATCATCATGGTTGAAATTGCAACCATAACTTATTAGGATTATTATGTTAATTTTGATCATTATCATAAAAATGATGATTATAGTTGCCATGGCAACCATCATCTATCATGAAAAATATGCTAAATATGATCAAGATCATCATAATGAAAAAAATAGTTGCTATGGTAACCATCATTTATTATTAATAATAGCTAAATATGATGAAGATCATCATAATGAAAATTATGGTTACCATGATAACCAGCATTTATCAAGAATAATATGCAAAATATGATCAAGATCATCATAATGAAAATTATGGTTGCAATAGTAACCAGCATTTATCATGAATAATATGCTAATTAAGATCAAGATCATCATAATGAAAATCATAGTTGCCATGGTAACTATCATTTATCATGAATCATATGCTAAATATGATAAAGATGATCATAATGAAAATTATGGTTGCCATGGTAACCATCATTTATTATTAATAATATGCTAAATATGATGAAGATCATCATAATGATCATCATGGTTAAAATTGCAACTATAACTTATTATATGTAGTATTTCAATTTTGATCATTATCGTCAAAATGATGATAATGGTTGCCAAAGCAACTATAATTTATCATGAATAATATGCTAAATATGATCAAGATCATCATAATGAAAATTATGTTTGCCATGGTAACCATCATTTATCATGAATAATATGCTAAATAAATGAAGATCATCATAATTTAAATTATGGTTGCCATGGTAACAATCATTTATCATGAATAATATAATAAATATGATCAACATCATGATAATGATCATCATGGTTGGAACTGCAACCATAATTTATTATGATTAATATTTTAATTTTGATCATTATCATCAAAATGATCTTCAAAATGATGATAATGGTTGCCATGGCAACCATCATTTATCATGAATATTATGCTAAATATGATCAAGATCATCATTAATAAAATTATGGTACCATGGCAACCATCATTTATTATGAATAATTTGCTAAATATGATCAAAATCATGATAATGAAAAATATGGGTGCCATAGTAACCATCATTCGTCCTGAATAATATTCTGGATAAGATCACGATCATCATAATGAAAATTATGGTTGCCATGGTAACAATCATTTATCACGAATAATATCCTAAATATGATCAAGATCATCATAATGAAAATTATGGTTGCTATGGTAACCATCTTTTATCATGAATAATATGCTAAATATGATCAAAATCATCATAATGAAAATAATGGTTGCCATGGTAACGATCATTTATCATGAATAATATGCTAAATATGATCAAGATCATCAAAATGATGATAATGCTTGCCATGGCAACCATCATTTATCATGAATAATATGCCAAATATGATCAAGATCATCATAATGAAAATTATAGTTTCCATGGTAACCATCATTTATCATGAATAATATGCTAAATATAATGAAGATCGAAATGATGAAAATTATGGTTGCCATGGTAACCATCATTTATCATGAATTATATGCTAAATAAGATCAAGTATCATTTATCATGAATCATATGCTAAATATGATCAAGATCATCATAATGAAAATTATGGTTGCCATGGTAATTATCATTTATCATGAATAATATGCTAAATATGATCGAGATCTTCATAATTGATCATCATGGTTGCAATTGCAACCATAATTTATTATGATTGATCTGTTAATTTTGATCATTATCATTAAAATGATAATAATGGTTGCCATAGCAATCATAATTTATCATGAATAATATGCTAAATATGATGAAAATCTTCATAATGAAAATTATGTTTGCCATTGTAACCATCATTTATCATGAATAATATGCTAAATATGATGAAGATCATCATAATGAAAATTATGGTTGCCATGGTAACAATCATTTATCATGAATAATATGCTAAATATGATTAAGATCATAAAAATGAAAATTATGGTTTCCATGGTAACCATCATTTATCATGAATAATATGCTAAATATGATCAAGATCATCATAATGATATGTTAATTTTGATCATTTTCATCAAAATGATGATAATGGTTGCCATGGTAACCATCATTTATCATCAATAATATGCTAAATATGATCAAGATCATCAAAATGAAAATTTTGGTTGCCATGGTAACCATCATTTATCGTGAATAATATGCTAAATATGATCAACATCATCATAATGATCGTCATGGTTGAAATTGAAACCATAATTTATTATGGTTAGTATGTTAGTTTTGATCATTATCATTAAAATGATGAAAATGGTTGCCATGGCAACCATCATTTATCATGAATAATATGCTAAATATGATCGAGATCATCATAATGAAAATTATGGTTGCCATAGTAACCCAATCTCGTTCCCAGGGCCAATTTCAAAAGAGGGGGAAAGGGGAAATTGGCCCTGGCATCGGCCGGTCGATTATGGCTTCTGATTGGCTTGCAAGTATTGTTAATTTATGCAAAGTTGAACCAGCGCAAAATAATTAAAATTATTTTATGATGGCGCCATGGCGGAATCTCATGTTACAAACGTCACACCGACTAAAATTTCAGTTAGAAATCCAGCTGGCTTTCTTTGTGGTAGCTGTCCAGCAAGACGTCATATGGTGCGGATATTCGGGAAAGCTGGTTCGTCTAAAGATTTGTGTGCTAAAGTACAAAAACTTTGTGGTATAGCTATTTCTGATGATAAAAATAACTCGCAAGTGTTGTGTCGGCAATGCATAACGTTCATGGATAAGATGGAAGCCTTTATTAGAAAGGCTCAGTCATTGCAAGAAAAGCCGCTAGATGAATTCTCTGTGAAACGATGCATAGAGCAATCGCCATCTCAACGACTCGCTAAGCGTTCTCATCAAATAACTGCAAGTTCAAAACTACCGAAAGTGCTTTTCGAAAGAGCTGATGGCACTGAACCAATGAAGGACCTATCGCCTTTAGATCCACAATTTAGAACGCAACAACTAGCTCTCTTGCCGAAGCCAGCTTCGGAATCAGATGGCTCATTTAAATTAGACACGCAAGCGGTATTATTATTGACGGAAAGGCAACAACAAATGATAACCCAAGCGTTAAGCAGCAGGGATGCTTCTGTGCTGGCAACTATTTTAAAAGAACAGTGTCCAAATGTTTTGAATGCCATGAAAAAGCTGCTATGTAAAGACGTACGACAATCTTGCGCAAAACTGTGTAAGCGTTCAAATGGATCCGTTTTGTATGGCAAAGATTTCGCAAGCTTAAGAGATTTCGATTTCAACAATATCTGGGAGGAACTGAAAACAAACCAACCTTTCCTAGTGGAATTGATGAGCGCAGTAGCTGATAACGTTGATAGTTTCGAAGATATGGAACTTGGACTGCGAGTGAAATATGCCTTTTTGTACTCTGTTCTTATGAATGAGAGATGGCATGAACTTACTTATGTAAGGCGAATGATAACTTTACTAATCATTGAGGGTGGATATAGCAAACAGGTACCAATAAACCCCTATAGACGGACAATTTTGGAAACATATTCTGCGTAAAACGTTAAGTAGAAGTTGGAAATTTGTTTCTGTTAAAAAGGGTGACATGTCCTCCTAATACAAATGTTTTACAAAACAATAATAATTTCTGAGCCACATGGCAGTTTGAGAATATATATTTGTAATGAAATAAACAACACAATTACCCTTCAGTTTGTCAGATAAACAATGATGAAAATTTCAAAGGCTTCTCTATCTTTTTCTAATATACCATTTTAACCAAGTTAGGTTTGCAAAGCTTGATTTAAAGTCACAGTAGCAGTATTTTATGTATGGTATATAAGAATAGAAATGATCACACAGAAATCATAAAATAATTACTTCATGTTAGTCATGATTGCTAGCAAAGTGTCAACATTAAGTTACATGTAGTCCACACTTTCGTTGTTGATTGATTGTTAAGAAACATGAAACATAGACAAAAAGATTAAAATGGCTTATATTCACCCTACTTTGCTGGTACCCTAGTTTTATGTTATGATAAATCATGGCTTAAAAAATTATTGCCCTGCAATTGAAGGCTTCAAAAATCACATTCCAGCAGACAGTGCTATTCACCTTTCAAAGCCAGAAGACCAAGTATATCAACAAACATGATGTGCATAAATATATTCACTTTTATAATCCAACTCATAGGTTTTGGGACAAAGCTGACTTATGAAAAGTACAAATATTTTATTCATTTCATTGTTCTTAGCTTCAAGAAAGGCTGAATAAGCTTGGCGTGTGCTTGTCTCCTGGGAGGAGGGAAATGCTTTTCAGTCTAGTAGGAGGTCACTTCTCAGATGTTGTTGTTGAGAAAGTCAAAGAAGGAAAGGTTTTCAGAGGCACTGGCGACAATTGGGATTTGAAGATTCTAAAAGGACATATGAGAAAGGAGATTCAGAATGAAGACTTACATTTGTTTGCGAGTAACCTAATTGAAAATAGGGTGAGTTTCAAACATTTGCCAAATGACAAGCCAATAGGAAACATAAAGGAATTTCCAAGAAGCAAATTTTCATTGAACATAAATGAAATGAAGAAATATGCAGAATGTGCTAAGGTCCTTGTTGGTCGGATTATCCTTGATTTTTTCCCTCGTTCAAGTTCTTGAAACCTGTGATTCCAACGCATATTCCTCATGATTATACTAAAGAAATGTCAAGAAAGTCAACTATAGTAAGCTTACCTATCATAAATGCCAACGAAGCGAAGTAAGAAGATTGCGCAACGATTTTGAGGACTTACGAAAAGTGGATTGCAGAAATCTATTTTAAAGCCGGAATGCTTAATGAAATGCCAGTGATGGATAATCCACCTGTTCCTTCTGGTTCTGCAGCACCTGGCCAGACTGATGCTCATAGACGAGATACGATCGATGACCCAATGCGCGAGATGAAGATAGCATTTGCAGGTGATCAGTTAACTCGAGTAAGGTTTGCAGGAGCGAAAGACTTACTGGCTGGATCACACACACCCTTGATCGTTTCGAACATTGCTCGCCCTTTAAACCGGTCATGTGGCACACTAAAGCATCGCTCCTACAGTACTCCTATTCATTTCTTTACAAGTCTGATTCTGTAAATCAAGTAGGCACTCTTAAATACTTTAGAGAGAAGTATAACAGGAAAAATGCAACCGCTTCCAAAGTTCTCGACTCTTTTGAAGGAAGTGAAGAATTATTTCTCAGCATGGGTAGAGCGTACATTGTTTCTGCTGCGTTAAATTTTTTCGGGATGAACAACTTCTCTGATAAACCATCATCACATCAATTTCCCGACAATATTGTACATGGCAGCGTATCGTCAAAGAAAGAATATTTTGATGATGCTTTCGGAAAATTTGTCGACAAATATGTTTTACAGAAAGTTGATGCTGATGATTGCGATGGTGCAGATGACTATGTAAAAAACTATGCTCTTTCCTGTATTTTTTTGGCTGTTCTGATCATGCAAATGAAAGACACTTCAGCGGAAGGCGATGGTCACCGTAATTTGATCAACCAAAAGCTCTTGTTATCAGTTTTCAAATCGATGGGATCATATTCCAAATACGCGGTTGAAATGTTCGTTAGTATATCTCAAATTGAATGCATGCTTACACCTCGTCTCTCAGAAGAGTTTAAATGGGGATTTTTTTCGAACTGGAGAGGGGCATCGGAAATAATATTGAAGATGACTTGGCCCAAGAAATTTCAAATCGAATTGGCAAGTGTATTGTCCAAAGAATGGGCCCAAACAAAACCATGGCTTCAATAAGCAAAGTTTGTAAGGCAAGTTCTGGTATACATCTTCTTGTAGAGCAGTTTGATGCCTCTCTACATATCCATGCGAAGTCTGTAAAGCATACAACCCGTGATCCCTAAAGGATGAAAAAGAGATGGTAAATGAGATTGTGCAATTGGATCCTTTTAATCATGTTCCAGAAAGGCATCATGACAGTTTTCCAAACATTAAGAAGAGTCCATTAAAGTACTTGAATGTAGTCGAATTTCATAAATGGCTAGATAAGCACAAAACTGAATTTCCAAATTGAGTTGTTCTTTGAAATAGTACCCTTTATAGGTTTAAGAAATGGTAATTAACTCTCTGTGAAGTAAAAGAATATGTGATTATGACAAAAGTGTTAGGTAAAGAGTCATCTGAAGTTCTAAGTAAACTTGTTTGGAACAACTATTCAACGAAATTGTTTGAACATGAGCAATTTCTGTTGATACAGTAGCAGCTAGCCGGACATTAGGTCATCCTATGCTAATATCTTGTTGTTCATTGATTGTGAAAACAATGAATTTCTACAGAAATGAATAATTATAATGACTTACATTTGCATAGCAGGACAAAATCATCAGGCTTGCTACACCAATGTAATGGCACATACATATCATCTAATACCTTATAGTGACATCACTTGATTAAACAAGTGTGCTCATTTATGATAGAGAATATCTTGGAAGAACATACTTCATCCCATATGCCAAAATTGTTAAGGAGGTCTGATTCCAATTCAATGTACTCAATTTGCATCACAACCCTTTCAGCTAGGTATTCATCAATTAACATTGAAGGAATTAACAAACACTCTGATTTTTCTTCAGACTGATAGTTGGACAAGACACTATTGATCAGGCTCACCAAAACAGTACCATCACCTTGTAGACGCCTCACTTTAGAAACTTCTAAGCTGACAACAGTATTTGTATACCCTCATTACATACAGAGCAACAATTTTCTTGCCGTGGTGTAGTAAATCCAAAATATTCTAGAAGCTGCTTTCTTAAGCAGACTTCTCTTGACTTGCAGTAGCTCTTCATTGATTCTTGAATATGCTTTTTATGACTTCCAATGTCAGAATTGTTGTAATATAATGTTGCATATGACTGAATACCAGTACGACCAGCACGACCAATCTCTTGCATGTAACTTTCTAAAGTATTTGGAGGGGATATGTGAATCACTTGAGCAACATATGGGGCATCAACACCCATACCAAGTGCTGATGTTGCAAACAGTACCCTGACCCTTGAGTCCTTTTTCTTTATTTCTTCAATTAATTCCCTTTTCATTCGACTTGTTTGGGGAGAATGAAACTGGGCAAAAAGTCTTGCCATAGGTTCTTCACATCCATTAACATACTGTTCATCTTGCAGAATTCTTTCAAACAATCGGTAGGCATGTGCACAGTATTTCAGTTTCATATAGATAATTGTCATTGGGTAGTTTTCTTTTTTAATCAATAGTTCCTTTGCAACAGGTCCCAGAATTTCATTATAACTTTCAAACTTTTTGTGATCACTTGAACGTACTTTCTTTCCAAGATATATGTTCTCTCTGTTTGGGTTTACTGTAACAATCTTGCAGTCTTTTTTCAATTGGGTTTGTGTTTTAAATCATTTAATAAATGAGGTGGGGCTGTAGCTGTTAAAGCCAGGGTTGGAACATTAGGGAAAAATGCTTTTAAAATAGACAGTTCACCAAAATCTTTCTAACTCTTTCCCCCTAAAATATTCATTAGTACAACATCAGCGACTAACCATGGCTGAATAAACATTACCTCCTATTATAAACTTATAACAAACAAAATAATATATGATTGAATTTACCTCAATCACCAACACCAGAAGATATTTTAATCAAGAAAACGTCAGAAAGCGTTTTGCAACTAATTCTTAATGCAATACGTGCAAGTATGCATGATTGGGCAAACATCACACTAGAGTTAAATGCTGAAGGAACGACTTACAATTACATACCATAACTCGACACAATGAGCCTCATCTATTACACAACCAACAACGTTCTCTTGAAACACTTTACTTCCCATCAGTTCCCTTCCTTTAGATTTCAACAGGGCTTCCGGGTGTGCAAATACAATGGAAGTATTGCCATTTACTATTTCTTGTTCTATATCCATCAGCGTTTCCTTCAAGTGAATTTTGCGATTTTCACTACCTTCCGTGAACAAGTCTTCAGCCGGTTTCCGCTCGTTAATGGCAAATTGTATGACCCCAGCGGAAATATTTATTGCACTCAGCACCCTCAGCTGGTCTTCCACAATAGAGTTTAGAGGACAAATCACAATTACTATATTTTTTCGTGATTTTACGGGAATTAGATCTGGCAGCAGATGGAAAAGCATAGATTTCCCAAAACCTGTCGGGAGTACGCCAATAACATCACATCCTTTAAGCAAATACTCCAGGCATTTCATTTGCAAAGGTTTAAAATTTATAGAAGGAAAATTTCTCCGCTGTTGGCAAACTTGCACTCTCTTGAAAAGTTCAAGGAACCCTACTTCATCAGAATAATACGCCATATTGAATGTCTTTCGCTAATTATTCATATGTTTAATTTATGTTAATTTAGAACACCCACTATACGTGGGTGTTCTGAAAACACGTGACCGGCCGATGCCAGGGCCAATTTCCCCCTTCCCCCTCTTTTGAAATTGGCCCTGGGAACGAGGTTGATAGTAACCATCATTTATCATAAATAATATGCTAAATATGATCAAGATCATCTTAATGAAAATTATGGTTGCCATAGCAACCATCATTTATCATGAGTAATATGCTAAATATGATCAAGATCATGATTATGATATGTTAATTTTGTTAATGCTAAATATGATCAAAATCATCATAATGAAAATCATGGTTGCCATAGTAACCATCATTTATCATGAATAATATGCTAAATATGATCAAGATCATCTTAATGAAAATAATGGTTGCCATGGTAACCATCATTTATCATGAATAATATGCTAAATATGATCAAGATCATCATAATGAAAATAATGGTTGCCATGGTAACCATCATTTATCATGAATAATATGCTAAATATGATGAAGATCATTAAAATGAAAATTATGGTTGCCATTTAAACCATCATTTATTATGAATAATATGCTAAATATGATCAAGATCATCTTAATGAAAATAATGGTTGTTATGGTAACCATCATTTATCATGAATAATATGCTAAATATGATCAAGATCATCATATGGAAAATCATGGTTGCCATGGTAACCATCATTTATCATAAATAATATGCTAAATATGATCAAGATCATCATAATGATCATCATGGTTGAAATTGCAACAATAATTTATTATGATTAGAATGTTAATTTTGATCATTATCATCAAAATAATGATAATGGTTGCCATAGCAACCATCATTTATCATGAATAATATGCTAAATATGATCAAGATCATCATAATGAAAATTATGGTTGCCATGGTAACTCTTTATCATGAATAATATGATATATATGATCAAGATCATCATAATGAATATTATGGTTGCCATGGCAAACATAATTTATGATGAATAATATGCTAAATATAATCAAGATAAGGATAATGATATGTTAATTTTGATCATTATCATCAAAATGATGATAATGGTTGCCATGGTAACCATCATTTATCATGAATAATATGCTAAATATAATGAAGATCATCATAATGAAAATTATAGTTGCCATAGTAACCATCATTTATCATGAATAATATGCTAAATATGATCAAGATCATCATAATGATCTGGTAATTTTGATCATTTTCATAAAAATGATGATAATAGTTAAAGTGGTAACCATCATTTATCATTAATAAAATGCTAAATATGATCAAGATCATCATAATGATCATCATAGTTAAAATTCCAACCATAATTTATTAGAATTATTATGTTAATTTTGATCATTTTTATCAAAATGATGATAATGGTTGCCATGGCAACCATAATTTATCATGAATAATATGCTTAATATGATCGAGATCGTCATAATGAAAATTATGGTTGCCATGGTATTCATCATTTATCATGAATAATATGCTAAATATGATCAAGATCATCATAATAAAAATTATGGTTGCCATGGTTACCATCATTTATCATGAATAATATGCTAAATATGATCAAGATCATCATAATGAATATTATGGTTGCCATGGTAACCATCATTTATCATTGAATAATATGCTAATATGATCAAGATAATCAAAATGAAAATTATGGTTGCCATGGTTACCATCATTTATCATGAATAATATGCTAAATATGATCAAGATCATCATAATGAAACTTATAGTTGCCATGGTAACCATCATTTATCATAAAATATGCTAAATATGATCAAGATCATCATAATGATCATCATGGTTGAAACTGCAACCGTAATTTATTATTATTATCATGTTAATTTTGATCATTATCATCAAAATGATGATAATTGTTGGCATTGCAACCATCATTTATCATGAATAATATGCTAAATATTATCAAGATTATTATAATGAAAGTTATGGATAAAATCCTGAATAATATGCTAAATATTATCAAGATCATCATGATGAAATTATGGTTGCTATGGTAACCATCATTTATCATGAATAATATGCTAAATATGATCAAGATCATCATAATGAAAATTATGGTTTCCATGGTAACCAGCATTTACCATGAATAATATGCTAAATTATCAAGATCATCATAATGAAAAATTATAGTTGCTATGTTAATTATCATTTATCATGAATAATATGTCAAATATAATCAACATAATCATATTGATAATCATGGTTGCAATTGCAACCATAATTTATTATGATTGATATGTTAATTTTGATCATTTTCATCAAAATGATGATAATAGTTGCCATGGTAACCATCATTTATCATGAATAATATGCTAAATATGATCAAGATCATCATAATGATCATCATGGTTGAAATTGCAACCTTAATTTATTATGATTAGTATGTTAATTTTGATCAGTATCATCAAAATGATGATAATGATTTCCATGGCAACCATCATTTATCATGAATAATATGCTAAATATGATCGAGATCATCATAATGAAAATTATGGTTTCAATGGTAACCAGCATTTACCATGAATATTATGCTAAATATTATTAAGATCATCATAATGAAAATTAAGGTTGCCATGGTAATTATCATTTATCATGAATAATATGATAAATATGATCAACATAATCACAATGATCATCATGGTTGCAATTGCAACCATAATTTATTATGATTGATATGTTAATTTTGATCATTATCATTAAAATTGATGATTATAATTGCCATGGCAACCATCATTTATCATGAATTATATGCTAAATATGATCAAGATCATCATAATGATTTGTTAATTTTGATCATTTTCATTAAAATGATGATAATGGTTGCCATGGTAACCATCATTTATCGTGAATAATATGCTAAATATGATCAAGATTATCATAATGGTCATCATGGTTGAAATTGCAACCATAATTTATTATGATTAATATGTTAATTTTGATCATTATCATCAAAATAATGATAATGGTTGCTATAGCAACCATCATTTATCATGAATAATATGCTAAATATGATCAAGATCATCATAATGAAAATTATGGTTGCCATGGTAACCATCTTTATCATGAATAAAATGATATATATGATCAAGATCATCATAATGAAATTATGGTTGCTATTGCAAACATAATTTATGATGAATAATGTGCTAAATATAATCAAGATCATGATAATGATATGTTAATTTTGATCATTATCATCAAAATGATGATAATGGTTGCCATGGTAACCATAATTTATCATGAATATATGCTAAATATGATCAAGATCATCATAATTATGGTTGCCATAGTAACCATCACTTATCATGAATAATATGCTAAATATGATCAAGATTATCATAATGATCATCATGGTTGAAATTGCAACCATGATTTATTATGATTAGTATGTTAATTTTAATCATTATCATCAAAATGATGATAATGGTTGCCATGGTAACCATCATTTATCGTGAATAATATGCAAAATATGATCAAGATTATCATAATGATCATCATGGTTGAAATTGCAACCATGATTTATTATGATTAGTATGTTAATTTTAATCATTATCATCAAAATGATGATAATGGTTGCAATGGCAACCATCATTTATCATGAATAATCTAAGATCATCATAAAGAAAATTATGGTTGCAATAGTAATCATCATTTATCAGAAATAATATGCTAAATATGATCAAGATCATCAAAATGAAAATTATGGTTGCCATGGTAATTATCATTTATCATGAATAATATGATAAATATGATCAACATAATCATAATGATCATCATGGTTGCAATTGAACCATAATTTATTATGATTAGTATTTTAATTTGATCATTATCATTAAAATTATGATTATGGTTGCCATGGCAACCATCATTTATCCTGAATAATATGCTAAATATAAATAAGATCATCATAATGTAAATTATTGTTGCTATGTTAATTATCATTTATCATGAATAATATGCTAAATACGATCAATATAATCATAATGATCATCATGGTTGCAATTGCAACCATAATTTATTATGATTGATATGTTAATTTTGATCATTATCATTAAAATTATGATTATGGTTGCCATAGCAACCATCATTTATCATGAATAATATGCTAAATATAATCAAGATCATCATAATGAAAATAATGGTTTCTATGGTTACAAGCATTTACCATGAATACGCTAAATATTATCAAGATCATCATAATGAAAATGAAGGTTTTCATGGTAATTATCATTTATCATGAATAATATGATAAATATGATCAACATAATCATAATGATCATCATGGTTGCAATTGAACCATAATTTATTATGATTAGTATTTTAATTTTGATCATTATCATCAAAATGATGATAAAGTTGCAATGGCAACCATCATTTATCATGAATAATATGCTAAATATGATCAAGATCATCATAATGAAAATTATGGTTGCCATGGCAACCATCATTTATCATGAATTTTATGCTAAATATTATCAAAATCATCATAATGATATATTAATTTTGATCATTTTCATCAAAATGATGATAATGGTTGCCATGGTAACCATCATTTTATCGTGATAATATGCCAAATATGATCAAGATCATCATAATGATCATCATGGTTGAAATTGCAACCATAATTTATTATGATTAGTATGTTAATTTTGATCATTATCATCAAAATGATGATAATGGTTGCCATCGCAACCATCATTTATCATGAATAATATGCTAAATATGATCGAGATCATCATAATGAAAATTATGGTTGCCATAGTAACCATCATTTATCATAAATAATATGCTAAATATGATCAAGATCATCATAATGAAACTTATGGTTGCTATGGTAACCATCATTTATCATGAATAATATGCTAAATATGATCAAGATCATCACAATGAAAATTATGGTTGCCATGGTAACCATCATTTATCAGGAATAATATGCTAAATATGATCAAGATCATCATAATGAAAATTAATGTTGCCTTGGTAACCATCATTTATGATGAATAATATGCTAAATATGATCAAGATCATCATAATGATCATCATGGTTGAATTTGCAACCGTAATTTATTATGATTAGTATTTTAATTTTGATCATTATCATCAAAATGATGATAAAGTTGCCATGGGAAATATCATTTATCATGAATAACTTGGTAAATATGATCAAGATCATCATAATGAAAATTATTGTTGCCATGGCAACCATCATTTATCATGAATTATATGCTAAATATGATCAAGATCATCATAATAATATGTTAATTTTGATCATTATCATCAAAATGATGATAATGGTTGCCATGGTAACCATCATTTATCAGGAATAATATGCTAAATATGATCAAGATCATCATAATGATTATCATGGTTGAAATTGCAACCATAATTTATTATGATTAGTATTGTAATTTTGATCATTATCATCAAAATGATGATAAAGTTGTTATGGTAACTATCATTTATCATGAATAATATGCTAAATATGATCAAGATCATCATAATGAAAATCATGGTTGCCATGGTAACCATCATTTATCATGAATAATATGCTAAATATGATTAAAATCATCATAATGATCATCATGATTGAAATTGCAACGATAATTTATTATGATTAGTATGTTAACTTTGATCATTATCTTCAAAATGATGGTAGTGGTTGCTATAGTAACCATCATTTATCATGAATAATATGCTAAATATGATCAAGATCATTGTTCTTGAACTTCTTATAATTTTGAACAATAGTTTAGCTCATGACCATATATGGTCATGAAGACGTGAGGTTTTTTTTTGTTGTTGAAGTTTGATGTTAAGACGAGAGGAAATATAAAACGAAAACTATATCGACTTTGACTCTCAATTTTGTGTAAAATAAGGAAGTTTCATTCAGACGAACACTAGTGGTCCTTCGAGCTGGATCTGTAAGACGTTTGAGAGTCAGACGAACGGGAAAAAGACAATATATACAGATTTTTTGCGATGGTGTATGGCGGACAACAAAAACATGGCGACAACGGTGATTTGGTCGACGAAACTCGAGAAAGACAGAGCGAAGAAAACGACAATATTGACGAATCGATGAGTACAGCAAGTAAACGTTTTCGAGTTCTAAAAGGCAGGGAAAAGGCATTTAAAACGCGTTTAAAAATACGACTTGAAGAGTTGTTACAAGCGACAAAAGAGGGAACTTTGACGGGCAAAACGACAATAAGACGAGCCATAACAAAAGCAAGAGCGGAACTTAACATCCTGGAAAAAGTGACCTGTGCACTGAAAGAGAATATTGTACTTGGAGAAGGCGACCAAGAAACGGACATTTTAATCGAACAACTGGACAAGGAATTGGACGACGTATCTCGGGAAGTGGACGTGTTAACACCAACAGCGGAGCAACTTCTACATACACGAATCCATATTCTGGGTGAACCAGAGACGGAAAGGAGTCAGACAAGCGAAAAGGATGATTTATCCATTATATCAAGTTTGAAAGGGTCATCGGCAGCGGCGATAGAAAAACGGCAACAAGACGCAGATGAAGGAGAAAAGAGACTCGAACAGTTTGAAGAAGAACAGCGTAAATTGGAAAATGACCTCAAGAAGTATATCGCTAACGTAGAACTGGGGAAACAGCGAACGGAGGACGCACGCCGTGTAGCTGCTTTAAACAGACAACGTGCAAAACAGGCGTGCGAAGAGAGTGGCGAAGAGAAGTTCACAAGAAATGTACAAACGGAAGTGAACACAGATCGTCAAACGGAAGTGGAACCCACACGTATACAAGCAGTTAAATTAAAAGGGGTTGAGCTGCCTACCTTTTCCGGGGACGATAAAGCAGAATATGAATCATGGAAGGCAGCATATATGTCGGTTGTAGACGGTGCAAATATCGCTGTTAAAGAAAAGATGCTACGATTACAGAGCTGTTTAACTGGAAAAGCCCTCAAAATTGCGAAAGACTTGGGATACTCTGAGAATGCATACAAGCGAGCTCTTGAGAAATTAGACAAGAAATTTGGTGGAGAACGAAGACTAGCTATCACTTTACTAACGCGCCTCCGTGGGTGGCCGAAATTACGACGTCGAAACCTTGAAGACATGGAGGACTTTTTAACAGTCTTAGACAAAATTCTCGTAGCAATACAAGATAATGTAGACCTAAACAGTCAACATCTGAACTTAACAGCGAAAGAAAAGTTATCAGAAGAGGACCTCCAGTCGTATAAGTATTGGCTGTGCGAACATAGCAAAGAAGATTGTTTTCAAACCCTGGTTGAGTGGATCGAGATGAAGGTTCGAATATTAGATGAAGTAAAGGAAGAAGTGAGCAGCGACGTGAAATGTGGGACGAGAACAGACAACAGAAAGAACAATCGTGGACTTAATACTGATAAAAAACCTAGAAAATGTATTGTTGAGGCATGTCAAGCAGACCATCCACCATGGGTTTGTCAGCTGTTCAAAGGCTTACCTGTGGCCAACCGAAAGGAACTGATAGCGAAGAGTGGACGGTGTTTCTGTTGCCTGGCATCAGGACATTTAAGCAAAAGCTGCCCCAGAAAGATACCCTGTGGAATCAACGGCTGTAAGAGTGTAATGCATAGTAGATATTTGCATGATCCCAGTGTACCATCGACAGATGGCAACCATGACTCTGGTGACGAGACTCAAGATCAAGCGAAAAACAAAACGTTCAACACCAACCGAGTTGAGAAAGTGTCATTGATGGTACTACTTGGCTTCGTTTCCAAGACCGACACGCGAAAGAAGCTTAAAGTGAACATTATGCTAGACCCATGTTTGACAGGTTCCTACATATCCGAAAGTGCAGCAGAGGAACTGAATCTACAGGGAAATACCCAACACTTAACCATATCAGGAACCGGGGGTGCTGAAGTGCAGAAAGTCTCTCGAAGAGTCCAACTGATCGTCTCCAATGTCAAAGGAGGTTTTTCCGCAGAAATTGAAGCAAACGTATTGGACAGCATTACCGGTACGACGCCAGCCATACAGTGGTCCGAACTGAAAGACAAGTGGCCCCACTTGAAGCAGATTCCGTTCGAGAAAGTGTCAGATCGATGTCAGATCGACCTGTTGATTGGGAGCGACCATCCCTTATTCCACCACGTCACACAGGAAAAATGTGGACCAGAAATCAATGACCCAATCGCTCGAAAGACGAACCTTGGATGGGTATGCTTTGGCCCGACTTCCACCGAAAACGTCCGCAATTATTCTCGGATCCATGTCACCCGCACCTACCAAAGTGACCAGTATGAGACTAAGGGCAACGATACAACGAACAAGCTGTTACGAAAGTTCTGGGAACTAGATTCGATGGGAATTCGAGACGAAGACAGTAAACCCCTAACCCCAGACGAAGCGCGAGCGACCAAATCAGCGGAGGAGACACTACATCACTTGCAAGACAACCGATATGAGATTGGGATACCTTGGAGAGTTAACGAGCCCAGATTTACGAATAATTACGAACAAGCCCTTTCGAGACTGGTAAGTCTGGAAAGATCTTTGCGTAAGAAAGGTGCAGAGGTGAGCTCGTCCTACCAGGAAATCATCGAAGAGTATGTGAAGAAGAATTACGTCAGGAAAGTTTCGCCATCAACCGAAGAGCAATGGTTTATCCCACATTTTCCGGTAATTCGGAACGACAAAGCTACCACGAAAGTTCGAATCGTATTTGACGCGGCAGCGAAATACGACGGAAAATGCCTGAACGACGCAGTCTTATCGGGTCCTAAGCTGCAACAAGATCTTGTTGATGTCCTTTGTCGCTTCCGTCGTGCTCCCGTAGCGCTTTCAGCCAATATTTCACAGATGTTTCTTCAGGTCGGCCTCCGCCAGCAAGACCGTGCATATCACAGATTTCTTTGGAGAGACTTGGACGACGAGAAAGATCCTGAGGTTTACGAATTTCAACGACTCCCATTTGGAAACGCATCCTCTCCATTTTGTGCGCAATATGTTTTAAAAACGCATGCCAAAGCTGTAAGTGAAAAAAAACCGAGTGCTTCAGAGACTATTGAAAATGCAATGTACGTCGATGATGTTCTGGACTCGTGTGAAACAGTCTCGGAAGCATGTTTCTTGCGACGTGACCTTTCTGATGTTCTATCCGATGCAGGATTCAAATCAAGAAAATGGCTTTCCAACGAACCGTCCGTTCTTGCCGAGGTTTCAGTAGAAGACCGTGCTCAAGGCGTGGAGATCAGAGATGGCGAAAATCTACCGACACAGAAGACATTAGGAGTATCATGGAATGCGAAACGGACACGTTTATCTTTCAAGTCAACCTACCGACAAATTCCTCTCCGACAAAAAGAAATGTTTTAAGCTGCATCGCGTCGCTGTTTGACCCCCTCCAATTCCTGTCACCCTTTACCGTGCGAGCGAGGTTACTGATGCAAGAAATTTGGGCTGCTGGTGTGGATTGGGACGATGTTTTACCAGCGAAATTATTAGTCAAGTGGAACCTTTGGATTTCCGAGCTACAAGAGATACCCAAGATCAGTTTTCCACGTTGCCTTCGCCTTGAAAGACCAACCGACATCCAACTTCACGTTTTCTCTGACGCTTCCAAGGTGGCGTACGCTGCAGCAGCATATTTGGTGTGCAAGTACCTCGACCGACTACCGACGTCATGTCTAATTAGTTCCAAATGTCGCGTTTCGCCAGTTAAAGCTATGACGATCCCGAGACTCGAGCTCATGGGTGCAATAATCGCCACTCGTCTGGCAAAGAAGCTGAAAAGAACATTAAAAGTAGAAAGCGTGACATTTCGGGTCGACTCGACGAACGTACTATACTGGGTTCGAAACCAAAGCAGGAACTTTAAAACGTTCATAGCAAACCGAATTGGAGAAATCCAAAGAAGTACGAATCCTGACCAATGGCGACACATCCCGGGCGAAATTAATCCCGCGGATTTACCAACTAGAAGACTATCAGCATCTCAGTTGTCACAATGCCAGATGTGGATGGAAGGTCCAAACATTCTGAAGGAAGAGGAGTTGACTTGGCCGAAAAAGTTACCAGAAGATCACATAAGAGAAGACACAGAGTGCGAACAAAAAACGAACATCTCCTCCTTTGCAACAGACAGCGCGAATTTAGAAAATGTTCAAGACCGTCTCGTGCCAGAGAAGTTTTCGAGTTTATCCCGCCTGTTACGCGTGACAGCCTGGGTAAAACGTTTCTTGACGAACTGTAAACTTCCGAAAGAGCGACGAATGAAAAATGGCGTCATTACACGAAACGAAGTCTCCGAGGCTGAGACTTACTGGATAAGAAGAGCGCAAACCGAAGCGTTCCCTAACGGTGAAAAAGAGAAACGACTGATTAAACTCTGCCCCCATACAGACGAAGCTGGTCTCTTGTGAGTGAACGGACGACTACTGGATGAACAGCTTCACTAGGCATGATAGACATGTGAGCAGGCTTGATATGAACTTTGACCATGACGTCATATAGGGCAAGTATTAATATTTAACACCAGCACATAATTAGTGAGATAGGAAAATAGAGCAAGCGAGACGGAAAATGTGTAAATGTATGTATGTATGTGAAGTATCTGTTTGAGAGAATACGACGAGCTAACCTGCGCCATCATTAAGTATATGCTTAAAGGACCTCGCCACAGAAGTAAACTATCGAATTTATATTGTTGTTTAGGTCATATTATTAGGGGTGATTTAGATCACACGTGCGACTTGATCGGACTTATATGCATGTTTTTATTAATATTCTTTGTATTAATTTGTTCTTTTCTAGATCGAATTGTTTATATATTTATAATACGATTTGCGAGTTTCCTTGGACATGTGCTTATCTAAATTGTGCTAACCGGTCGTCTTGGTCCGCGACAACTACGATTTGCCAACGACCTTGCGTACGACGCCAACCCTATATTTACCAAAAGACCATCCACTACGTCCCTAGTCATCGTGGCCGCCACAAGAAACTTGGTCACAACTCAGGGTGGAACATCTCTTGACCGAAGTCAGATCACGCTTCTGGATCGTCAAGGGCAACGAGCAGTACGATATCGTTGAAAGTGTATAGGATGTCGAGAATTAAGGCAACAAACAGGACAAGAATGGCTCCCATCCCAAGTCAGGCTACGTTACCTACGAGCGTTCGAACGCATCGGAATGACTATGGCGGACCATTCTATACCAAGCAGGAGCGACGTAGACCGAGAGAAAGGTACATGTGCCTTTTTACATGTTTGGCAACTCGGGCATACACTTAGAGATATCATACTCCTTGGACACGAAGCATTTCTGAACGCTTTTCCGGATGGTATCAGAAGGGGACCCGAGTTATGTGATATCCGACACCGGGACCAATTCGTGGCCGCGGAGAAAGACCTAAGGCATTGGTGCAAGCTCTGATACGGAGAATTATCACGACAACCTCAAGAAATCAAATCGATGTGGAAGTTCAACCCTCCAGCGGCCCCCCATTTTGGGGGGGGTATTCGAAGCGATGATTAAAGCGCGAAGAAGCATTAAGAGCATTGTCGGTGAAGCGGATATCACAGTGAAGAATTGCATACGGCAATGTGCTGTCGAGGGACTACTCACTTCACGGCCGATTACTACGTGAGTTCCGACCCAAATGATTTGACTCCACTAACCCCAAATCATTTCATCGTTGGTCAACTGAGGACAATTCGCAGCAGAAGCGGTTGATGAAGAGGATACGTGAAACCAACAAAGCGATGGCGTCGAGTGCAGCAATTGATCGGTCATTTTGGAAAGATGGATTAGAGAATTTCTCCCAAGCCTGAACATTCGAACAAGTGGTATCATCACAAAGAAATTTAAAAGAGGAGACGTGGTATTAGTGGTTGAAGCAATGCTAAAAGAGGAGATTGGCCAATCGGACGTATACGGAAGTATATCAGGCGAGACTTTAGTACGTGTAGCAGAAGTGAAAGGGAAGACATTTATAAACGGTCAATACATCGTTTGTGCCCCTTGAGATTGATGAGCAGTGAACATGACGATATTGTATATTCAGAAGGGGGATGTTCTTGAACTTCTTATAATTTTGAACAATAGTTAAGCTCATGACCATATATGGTCATGAACACGTGAGGTTTTTTTGTTGTTGAAGTTTGATGTTAAGACGAGAGGAAATATAAAAAGAAAACTATATCGACTTTGACTCTCAATTTTCTGTAAATAAGGAAGTTTCATTCCGACGAAACATCATCATAATGAAATTATAGTTGCTATGGTAACCAACATTATCATGATATATGCTAATATGATCAAGATCATCATAATGATATGTTAAATTTTGATCATTATCATCAAATGATGATAATGGTTGCCATGGTAACCATCATTTATCATGAATAATATGCTAAATATGATCGATCATCATAATGAAATTATGGTTGCCATGGCAACAATCATTTATCATGAATAGTATGCTAAATATGATCAAGATCATCATAAAGATCATCATGGTTGAAACTGCAACCATAATTTATTATGATTATTTTGTTAATTTTGATCATCATCATCAAAATTATGATAATGGTTGCCATGGCAACCATCATTTATCATGAATAATATGCTAAATCTGATCAAGATCATGATAATGAAAACTATGGATGCCATGGTAACCATTATTTGTCCTGAATAATATGCTAAATATGATCAAGATCATCATAATGAAAATTGTGGTTGCCATCGTAACCATCATTTATTATGAATAATATGCTAAATATGATCAAGATCATCATAATGATCATCATGGTTGAAATTGCAACCATAATTTATTATGATTAGTATGTTAATTTCGAATATTATCATCAAAATGATGATAATGGTTGCCATAACAACCATCATTTATGGTAAATAATATGCTAAATATGATCAAGATCATCATAATGAAAATTATGGTTGCCATGGTAACTATCATTTATCATGGATAATATTCTAAATATGATCAATATCATCATAATGATATAATAATTTTGATCATTATCATCAAAATGATAATGGTTGCCATGGTAACCATCATTTTTCATGAATAATATGCTAAATATAATCAAGATAATCATAATGAAAATTATGGTTGCCATGGTAACCATCATTTATCATGAATAATATGCTAAATATGATCAAGATCATCATAATGAAATGTATGGTTGCCATGGTAACCGTCATTTATCATGAATAATATGCTAAATATGATCAAGATTATCATATTCATATGTTAATTTTGATCATTTTCATCAAAATGATGATAGTGGTTGCCATGGTATTCATCATTTATCTTGAATAATATGCTAAATATGATCAAGATCATCATAACGATCATCATGGTTGAAATTGCAACCATATTTTATTATGATTAGTATGTTAGTTTTGATCATTATCATCACAAAGATGATAATGGTTGCCATGGTAACCATCATTCATCATGAATAATATGCTAAATTTGATCAAGATCGTCATAATGAAAATTATGGTTGCCATGGTAACCATCATTTATCATGAATAATATGCTAAATGTGATCAAGATCATCATAATGATCTGTTAATTTTGATCATTATCATCAAAATCATGATAATGGTTGCCGTAGTAACCATCATTTATCATGAATAATATGCTAAATATGATCGAGATCATCATAATGAAAATTATGGTTGCCGTGGTAACGATCATTTGACATGAACAATATGCTAAATATGATCAAGATCATCATAATGATCATCATGGTTGAAATTGCAACCATAAATTATTAAGATTTATATGTTGATTTTGATCATTATCATCAAAATGATGATAATGGTTGCCATGGCAACCATCATTTATCATGAATAATATGCTAAATATGATCAAGATCATCGTAATGAAAATTATGGTTGCTATTGTAACCATCATTTTTCCTGAGTAATATGCTAAATATGATCAAGATCATCATAATGAAAATTATGGTTGCCATGGTAACCATCCTCTATAATGAACAATATGCTAAATATGATAAAGATCATCATAATGATCATCATGGTTGAAACTGCAACCATAATTTATTATGATTATTATGTTAATTTTGATCATTATCATCAAAATGATGATAATAGTTGCCATAGCAACCATCATTTATCATGAATGATATGCTAAATATGATTAAGATCATCATAATGAAAATTGGTGGGCTATAGTAACCATCATTCTTCCTGAGTAATATGCTAAATATGATCATGATCATCATAATGAAAATTATGGTTGCCATTGTAACCATCATTTATCATGAATAATATGCTAAATAAGATCAAGATCATCCTAATGAAAATCATTGTTGCCATTGTAACTATCATTTATCATGAATAATATGCTAAATATGATGAAGATCATCAAAATGAAAATTATGGTTGCTATTATAACCATCATTTATCATGAATAATATGCTAAATATGATCAAGATCATCAAAATGAAATTATTAATGCTATGGTAACCATCATTTATCACGAATAAAATGCTAAATATGATCAAGTTCATCATAATGATCATCATGGTTGGAATTGCAACCATAATTTATTATGATTAGTATGTTAATTTTGATCATTAACATCAAAATGATGATAATAGTTGCCATGGCAACCATCATTTATCATGAATAATATCCTAAATATGATCAAATAAGTAAAGATTTGGTAAAACATTTGACAATAAAAATCTGCGATAAAACATTATAAAGGCCCGTTTACACGAGCGATTTTTTTGGCGATTTTTACAGCGATTTGGGCGGCAATTTTTTTGGCGATTTAAATTTGCACGTGTAAACTACGTGCAATTACGTGCAATTTAATGGCGATTTTGTTACGATTTCACAGGTAAATTTATGTAATTTCTGATAGCGGGCAGCGGTGTTTTGTTAAAACATGCGCATTGCGCATTTGTGAAAATTGTTATAAATTAAAAACCAAAACAAAATCGTCGATGTTTCAAAATGAAATGTAATGTGCAAAAAATGATGTAAGGTTCAAAAATGTCTGAAATAACTTGATATGGAGGAAGTGGACGAAGTAGTTGAGGCTTTCAGTTTATTTATCGCTGCAGTCCAAATTGCTCGTCGACGAGTAAGGAGGAGAAAACGACGAACTGTTTGGATAAAGAGTTGGATAGCCACGAGGAAAACACTTGGAGCATTTCACTGTTTATTAAAGGATCTTAAGAATGACCCTGAGCATTTCTTGAACTATTTGCGGTTGAACCTTGATACGTTTGAGCAGTTAGTAGAGAAGTTACATCCTCTTTTGAAGAAAAAGGATACTTGCATGAGAGATGCTATATCACCAAGTGAACAACTTGCAGTAACACTTCGGTTTTTAGCAACAGGGGAGTCCTACACCAGTTTACAGTACCAGTTCCGAATTAACAAAGGAACATTGTCCCTTATCATTCCAAAAGTTTGCAAAGCCCTTTCTATTGTTCTTCGTGACGTTGTGTCATGCCCAAGAACAGCTAATGAATGGTTGGAAATAAGCAGACTTTTTCATTGGAGATTGCAGTTACCAAATTGTTTGGGGGCAATAGATGGAAAACATGTTAGAATCCTACATCCTCCAAATAGTGGCTCAGACTACTTTAACTATAAGGGCTACTATAGCCTTGTGCTAATGGCAGTGGTGGGTCCAAATTCCGAGTTCATTTTTGCGGATGTTGGATGCCAAGGCCGTATTAGTGATAGAGGCGTTTTGCGAAACACTATCTTCTATAAAGCACTGCAGTCTAATAAGCTCAACATTCCAGAATCGAAGCCCCTTCCAGCAACTGAGTCAATGATTGTAGATGGCTGGTGCCCAGTTTTACCACACTTTTTTGTTGGTGATGATGCCTTTAGTTTAACACCAAATGTTACACAGCAAAAAATCAATTTCTTAATTTAAGAAAAAAAAACTTATATTAAGATTTTTTTTCTTATTTTGAGAAAAAAATCTTGGGAGAATGGTAAGAAATATTTTCTAATGAAATTTCTTAAGATATTTTTTCTTTAGAATTTTTTTCTTAAATCTAGAAAAATGTTCTTAAGAAATACTTGGGAAGAAATTTTTTCTTAAGATCTCCCAAGAAAATTTTTTTTGAGAAACCTTTTCTTAAAATTTTTTCTCACTTTGAGGGGGAAACAAGAAATTTTTTCTTGGATTTCTATGATTCTTTTTTCATCATGCATATCAATTTTCTTAAAATAAGTATGATCAACTGTGGATTTATTATTTATAAAATGCAAGCAATCATGCATTAACATTCTCTTCATAAACAAAGGACACCCGATGCTTTTCATTTATAATTCTATATTTAACATAAGCATACAGACTGCATTGTTACATTATTAAAGAATATGTTTAAAAATAGGTATTATCAGAAGCAATTCATTGTGAAGTTCTAGTTCGACTTGAAATTCTTATAATCAGTTAGTACTAACTCAAAGCAGGGCTTGATATCTGTTGGAACAATCATGTCCTTAAATATATATTGGTGAAGAAAGGTCAAACCCATTTCATGAAAGCGGGGATAATCAAAGTCAAGCAGATAAAAACTTGCCAACAAAGCAAGAACTCCTTCATTCAGCTTTTCCTCGTCCAACTCCGCAACCATCTTCTTTCCAATAATAAGGTAGCACCTAGTTCTTTCGATCAGGAGGACAGGGACATTACCGGAACATTTTGAGCACCAGGCCTCAGGGTCTTCATGGTCCTTTGAAAGAAATGGCATTCAAATATATTATATAGATACAGTACAAAATAAAACCTATAAATAAAAGCGTATTTTAAAAGTAGGTGTATTAGGTAGGTCAACCATACAGAGATGATTTTTTTCAAAAAAAGAACAAACCTTTAGTTTGTATACTAGGTCCAACACTTTCTTGGGCTGCTTCTTTGCGCTGAATATATAAGGTAAATTTTGCAAAACATGCAGAATCTTGGAGTCTATAACAAGAAAATCAATTTAATATCTTTCCATGTAAAAGTACTGAATAAGTTGTGACTTGTATTCTCACTCTTATTGAAGTCACAAATAAGGCACTGCCTTGGTGAGTAGAGTTACTTGATGTTAGACAGAGTAAAGGAAAACAGAGCAGGAAAAAATTAAACTAAATCGCCAAAATAAACTTACTTGCCTTTGGACTTTTTGGTGGGCTTATTCCTTTATTTATACCATAGTATATTATGGGCTCAATTTCATCAGCTAACAATCCAATACACTGGTTTTTAAATTCCTCTCTATCTCCAGAACTCTCGACACCCAAGACTCGTCTGGCTTCTTCGATTATCTGTAAGAAATAACTTCATTAAACTTATGACAATAACTAAACCTTTTTCATGAGTATCTACAAAACATACTTGAAGAACTTAAGCTTGAACTAGAAACATTTTGAAGCCATCATTCTTACTAACTTTAGCTGTACAAATCATATACCTCAATATGGTCTTTAAAACAAGGATATACATCCATCAGTTTTTCAACCCTTTCGCCAGCAGACATAGCTTGCAGCCAACTCCGCCTTGCACTATACTCTTTGTTCAAATAGGAATTCACAACAGCTACATTTGGCTTTTTTTTTTCAACTTCTTTCATCAAAGCAGCATAGTGTCGCTTCATAACTTCTTTGCCATCGGTAGGGTCACCTATTCAAGTACAATAAGAAGAAAAACTATATACCGGTACACACTGGACTAGCAGCTAACATGTATGGTAGAGCATAGTACAGGTACCGGTAGCAAGGTTCTTACTTTTCTCACAAATGCCCTCATTCTCACAGCTATCAGTTGTAGTTTTCAAGATCTCGAGATCATCACCCTGATTTTTTTGTGGACCAGTCTTTTTCTTCTTTGTCTCAGCTTCGACTCCTTGGTTAATTTCACCATTTGAATATTTTCTTTTATTAGGACAATGTCCTTGTGGCTTCATTACAGGCTTGGTGTTGCTAAGCCTCCTCTTTAGTGCTTTTAGTACCACACACTGTGAAAATAAAACAATAATTACATTAAGTAACTTAACCTTATTAACATAAATAAATTACAAACCTTTAACATTGTTAGTTCAACCTTTGAAGTGTTTATACAAGAATAGGGAAAAACTATTGGGCAAGGACACTACCAAATAGTGCTGTGGTGTTTGGACAGACATGCATGATGTATTAGGCAAAAGATCAATGTGTTCTAGGCATGCATAATAGGAATTATATCATGTAGTTACTGCACACTAGTTACTTACATGACCAGTCTCCTCATCTTTTAGGCATGGGTAGGCTATAATCAAAGATTTAGCCATCTCTGAAATTTCTATTGAAGTGGGGAATCTGTTAAACGGTGGAACTGAAGAAGCTGATACCATGTTATTAATGGTAACACGTATCAACCTCTCTCGTATCTTTTTATCCATCTTCCCTTCACGAACTGCAGCTTGAATATGGAGATCCGAATAAAACGTATAAGTAGGGGCATTTACCACCGATGGTTTTATATGACTCTGAATATCTTTAGGGGTAGGTAAAAGATCAGTTGTGTCACCAGCAGTTAAGTTATTATTGCCAGGTGATGTAGATTTGAGCTTGGTAATTGGTGAACATTCAACATCATCAATAAAAAACTTGAGTCTTCACATGATGGTGCTGGCGAAGAAGTACGGATAGTTGATGTGCTCGGCTTTGAGGAAATAGAACTGTTGTCATCCTTAAATGAAACAAAACCAGCATTTTTTAGAGTTGTTTGCACCTTAGTGCAAATGCATGCACCATTCTTTACTCTCAAGCAAATTTAATAAATTATTTTAATCTCTTTGGGTGATGTTATTTGCAACTTAATACTTAATACAACATTTTGCTTTAAATAACAATCATGTTGCCCTATATCTTTCATTATTTCTTATAATTTATTTCAATGATTGAAATGTTGCAGTTATATTTGATTTTGAAGAGAATAACCAAAATACTAGACCAAGTACTCAAGTCTATGCTCTTATGTATATCACCAAACAGTGATTTTGAAGCAATACCCCTTTGAACTACCTTGGAAATTTCTTTAAAATCAATAAAATGGCCACACAATTCAACACAAATTATAGTAATTTAGTAACTCACATTTAAGGATGCCTGTATGATTTTCCATACTTTCGATCGTTGTAGCAATGTCCGCCCTCCACCGGGGAAAATTTCAGAAAGGGCTTCATAACACAGCTGCTGAATGTCCTCTGTTTCTACTATTTCGTTCGCTACAGTAAAACAGAAATACACATTTTAAAGAAAAACAGAGCCTAAAACTCAATAACGATTTGAATTTCAAGGATCTGATATAAAGTAAGCTAGTAAAGGCTATGTTCAGTTGGCATTTATCTTCCAACTCAGAAAACCTTCCCCCAGATACGGTTGGCTTTTTAAAAGCGCATCTATGATCTATGTATGTAAAATAAAGCTAGTAAATAAAACAGGTTAACATACTGTAACCACTTTCAAAATATACGAACAGATTTTAGTCGCTAATTTTTGCCTATATCTTTGGATTGAATCACTTTACACGTACCTTCTAAAATATGCCCGATTTCTTTAGACGCATCTTTAATTCTATTGAAGAGGGACTTGCCTTCAATATTCATGATTTCTTCGTTCTCAGAGATTAAAATAAACTTCCCAAAACGAAAATTCAAATCCCCCGGGACAATGATCACAACACAATTGAAAGCGTGCGATATGCAGATGTTGGCAATTCTTCCCACAATTCCGTTCGCTTCCTTTTTTGAAAAATAGTGCTGGTCAAAAATTAGCGCTTCCACTTGTTTTGAAATTCTAAGGGCATTCTAAGAATACCGAAAGAATATATATTTCGAGATATTTTATACATCTTATATTTTATATATGTTTCTAAAAAAATCGCGCGTAAAATTTAGAGAATATTAAATACCCGTCATAGGAAATCTGATAAAAAATTTAGAAAATTTATCTTAAATTTCGAAATCTTATCTCCTAAATGGAAGCACTCGAATAATGAAATATCAAATATTTTCAAAACATTAGTACATTACATACTTTTAATGTAATATCATTCATATGACGCGCGGATTAATTCTTTATTACAAATATTAAATATTTATTCTGATATTTTAAATATAGATTTGTTATTTCTAAAATTTACGCTAATATTTATAAAATATTTGCCAATCTGTCAAATACGTCCCCTATTTTTTAATGTATCCTAATTACAAATTTTTATATATGTCCTAATTGTGATTTAAAATAAAATGTCCCAATTATAAATTCAAATATGTCCTAATGTTATGATTTTATTGAGTATTTGTAATTTGTCAGTTTCACGCGCCACTTTCCTGTTAAAATGTCAAACGGCTCAAACCTATCTAAAGCTTGTCGCACTGCCGCTGAGGCGCTGCAAATTCTGAGCAATGTAAATTCAACAGGAATTCTCGATCGTATCGAAACGAACAACCCCATTTCTGCATCCATTCCAAATAGAATGTCGAATGTTTTCGTTCCATCAACAAGCAACTCAAGTTTGGAGCAAGAGCTAGCGGAACGGTTCCCCACCGTAAACGCGACGAGATCACGAAAACGAAAGTCTAATTCACCCGCATTAACTTCACACCGGAACAACAAGAAAGCACAAAGAGGTCGACGGTGTAACGACGTTGTTTTTAAGGACCTTGTATTCATTCCGGATCCTAAAGAGACCGAAGTTCCGACGCACAAGAAGCGATTAGTGCTAGAAGAGCAAAATTTTGTCATTCACGAATTCCCGTTCAAAAGATCGTGGTCGGCCGAGACCCTAAAGGAGGAGGTTGGCAAAGTCTTGCCAAACGGGATAGAATTTGAATTTGTAAAGGTAATGACAAATAATTATGGCTTTTAATATTATGGTTAATTATAGACGTTTATAAAACGATAACAGCAATTTCACTCAATTGCAACGTATTTAAAGGAAATTAAGGTCTATATTCTGTATATACTGTAGTACCTTTAGCTAGAAGCTTAATTGGGGGGGGGGGTGCATATTACTATGTTCATCTTATGCCGGAATGATTTCTTTTGTACGCTATTGTTCCTATGGTATATAAACATGGCTATATGAATATACACCCCCAATTAAGCGGTCTAGCTACAGCTCAGAGTACACCCCTATTTATTATACATCCATAATAAAAGTCATATATTTAGATTTTAGCATCATATAGCTTGAGGTATGGAAAAACCTCAAGACTATGGATGATTCCATGAAATTGACAAATTGAACCACTGAGTACAGAGCACTGTAATCAATAGTGTGTATTTGATTGGCATGTTTACACATGATTATGTTTAGTCATGCTCAGTGTTGAGAATTACTAAATATAACTAATGAGTAATAAGAATCTGACCATTGTATTATACTAACAATGAATGTTTTCATGTGTGCAATGTTAGGAAAATTTTCATAAGGTGAAATGGAGAGTTCTATGTTCACCTAATTAAAATATTCTTATCATTGCACCTATAAAAACATTCATTACAATTTAATTTCACATGACACCAAAATGTACAAGCCTAGGGCCATCAGAGCAAAATTTAGGTGGGGAGCACCCTTGTCCACATTAGCTAAATTTCTGCCACTCTTGCAGGCTCATATTGTCAACAGACAACTTACATAAAATTGAGACATCTTAATTAACAACAGATAATTAAACTACTAGTGAATGTTATATTTACGCAAGTATTCTTTTTATTAGGCTTGTTATGGTACTTTAGTCAAACCGAATTTGGCTAATGGAGTGGAGGTAACAACAAATGTATTAATTAAAATGGCTGGACAAGGGAATATTTATGTCAGAAGTATCACGGAAATGGATGACAGTGACAACGAAAATACAGATGAAATACTAATGCATCCCTCTTTTGCAACTACGTGCTGCATATCCACTGTTGCAACAGCATCTGGTGATGACAATGTGTCCATTGACACACCCAATCAAGGCTCAAGTGGTGATAGTGCTTTTTTGACACAAAGATCTAGTAACTGGGTTGATGATGATGTAGCAATCACTGAAAACTCTCTTGATAATGTACTAACATCAAATGAAGTCACCAGCTTCAATGACTCTGAGAGATTCCTAGAACATGATGCTCCAGCTGTTTCCCCCACTTGTGAAATAGTCCTTGATGACCGCCACTTTCCAGTGCCATTTGAGGATGACCCTATTTCCATCATTTCTGTTGAAGATCACCAAACACCAATGATGCCCCCACCTCACGATTCTGACCCATTCATTATAAAGGTTCATCGGACCATGATAAGAAAGGATTTAATCAAGATATTTTCTGATGATTCAGTGATGTCTCAGCCATTATTTGGCATAATAATAAATGCCAAAGGAGAGGAAGAAGTCGGTCGTGGAACTGGAGTGATGAGGGAAATATTTACACTGTTTTGGTCCGAATTTGCAGACTCGTCGTTGATTGGGGAGGAGGAGAGAGTGCCATTCATCAGACATGACTATAACAAGGAAACATGGCAAGCAATTGCAAGAATTTTGGTCAAAGGTTTTAAAGATTGTTCCTACTTTCCATTGCAGCTCAGCAGGGCTTTCATTGGCAGTGTATTTTTTGATGAAGCCTTTGTCACTGTTCCTATGTTGTTAACGTCATTTAAACGTTATGTTTCCAAGGATGAGGCAGGAATTGTGGAGCAGGCTTTATCAAAAGAGATCCCGCTAGATAGTAAAGAGTTAGAGGACTTCCTAAGCAATTTTGATTGCAGAAGAGTGGTAACTCTTGATAACATTTCTGACATTATCCAGGAGTTAGCCCATAAGGAACTAATTCAGAGACCAAAATACGTGTCAGATTGCTGGGCTGATATTGTTTCTCAGTTGAAGCTCTATTTTCCAACCATTGACGACCTTGTGGAATTTTACAAAAGTCGTGAGCCGACAAATGCGAAAGTGGTCAACATGCTGCATGCAGATATCACAAACGATGCAGAGAGAGAAGCATTCAATCACCTAAAGAAATACGTCAGAGGACTGGAGAAAAGCAAATTATGCGCATTCTTGCGTTTTATTACAGCATCAGATATCCTTGTTACCGATGAAATTAAAGTCAGTTTCAGTAAAATTACTGGCGCTGCTCGTAGACCTGTCAGCCACACGTGTGGATGTACCCTTGAACTCCCAAGCACGTACGCAAATTTCTGTGAACTTCGAGAGGAGTTTAGTAGTATCCTTTCTGCGGATAGTTGGGAAATGAACATTGTTTAATTCATTTCGACTTTCTTAAAACTTTATGACATAACTTCGTAACAGAATATCGATCCTTGTTGAAATTTAACTTACAGTTTTGGTTTAAACATAATATTTGTTAAGGGGTTTTTGACAGTAAACAGTCATCTTTAATATGACAGGTACTGTATTGTTACTGTTAGGCATATAACTACACGTATAACCTTCATGTATGGTGGTGATATTAATATTTACTGATATGCATTTTAATAAAGAATATGTTGTGTATAAACGCTTTTCATTCAATACAATTAAGGGAGGCGCCCCTGCAATAAATACGTTCAATTGGTACTGCCCAGAAATGTTTGTAGTAGATTTAAAGATCTTAGATAATTAGAAGTTCCACCATTTCTGTCTTCTTGAAGAGGAGGACACTCCAAGTGCAACTGTTCAATCTGAAATGCTGTCAGTGTCACATTAAGTGCAGGAACAGGTAATCTTCGTCTTCGAGAGGTACCGCACCATCTCCATCAATCCCATAAAACACTAGTTCCTCAGGACGAAACATCTCTTCGGTTGCTGTATGGCCGGAATACATATTGTTGAGCATGCCAGCTGTATAAAGCTGCAATGGCGTGAGGTTTCTCTCGGTAGAAACAGAATGATTGTTCCATTGTTGTATAAATTCCATTAAAGACCGCCTTATTCGTGGTAGATAGACGTGGTGTAAAGCAAACAGGTTTACCTCATTCATTGGATCCAGAATTCCCATTTCTTCTAGATCGTTGAAATGTTTAGCATAGAAAGTTAAAACACCTGCATATACGTCCCTATGTATCCTTTCGACGCGGCAATTGTGGACAGAACTTCCCGTTATTATGCTTCCACGGGCTACGCCACGATTTCTTAACATGTATCGAGCGACTTCGATATTTTCCAGCCCATGATCGCTGCGTACTCTTGATGGTAAACCAAACGTGGACACTCCGTGCATAAATTGTTCAAGGACGGTTTGAGCCTTGTTGTCCGTAGCACAATGTGCATAAATTAATAGCCTGGAATAACCGTCGATGCAACAGTGCACAACCAATCTGTAACGGATAAGCTTATGGTTGCCATCTATGTGCCAGAGTGAGTTTGGTGTTGGTACTGAATATTTGCGTCTATATATGATTCCACTCCAACGTAAAGACGTTCCAAGGGGATCTACTCTTCGTAAGCATTCGCGAACGCGGTTCCTTTGAATCTTTATTCCTCTTGCCCTTAATGCGCCCAATAATCTTCTCTGACCAATATTAGGAGTTAGACTTCTTATTTCTTCCACTTCTCTTTCCAGTCGCTCATCTGTTAAACAAAACAAGTTTCCATAGGAAAGTTGTGAACATCTAACCTAGTTACTTAGTTTACTCACAGTTAATGGAATATACATGGTTTCGAGACTAAATAAAAGTACAATACAACTCATTAACTATGTATTGTCCAACACTGTTAATAAGTTGTATTGTAGTTTTAGGTGGTCTCCAAACTATGTTTATTCTATCAACTGCAGTTTACTGAGCTAGGTAAGTGAGATTAATATTCCCAATTAATTACCCAATTAATTACCTGATATGGTCGTCCAAGAGTCATCTTCATCCGGTATATTTAATTCGTTTCGCTTGCGATTAAGAGTAGACACACTCACACCAAGCAAACTAGCTATTTTTGCCCAGGAAAAATGCAGTTCTCTCAAAAATAGAATTTGCTCACACTTTACTACAACAGCTGGGCGACCAGGACCTTTTGCCACTGATAAGGGTGCTGTGTAGCTAAAGTGAAGTTGACCTTCTTGTGAATCATCCACGTAATTTGTTAACATTCGACACAATGATCTTATTTTAGCCAACACTGCATCAATATCATTCTTGAAACTATTGAGAACAGCGTCATGAGCGTTTAATCCAGCATGTGTGGAAATTAGAACAAGAGTTGATGCACTCTCCTCCAGGTGTAAAAGCAGGTTTTCAATAACTTCAGTCGAACAATAGGTATCTTCTAAATTCTGAACACTGATTAAGAGGGAACGAATGGAATCCAGAAAAGTAGAAAGTCCTCGTTCATTTCGTTCTCTCGTTATTGTTCGAGGCATTCTTTACTACGCGCAAATTGTTAACAACCATAGAGAATGATGGGCAAATATTTAAATTCGCATTTAAATATAGGACATATTTGAATTTATAATTGGGACATATTTTAAATCACAATTAGGACATATATAAAAATTTGTAATTAGGATACATTAAAAAATAGGGGACGTATTTGACAGATTGGCAAATATTTTATAAATATTAGCGTAAATTTTAGAAATAACAAATCTATATTTAAAATATCAGAATAAATATTTAATATTTGTAATAAAGAATTAATCCGCGCGTCATACATTCAGGTTCGCGAAGCCACGAGTAAAATATAGACGTTCAGAAGGGTTTTATAGGAAATTAAAGTGGCCGCTTGGCAAGGAATCAGGAATGGATGCCGAAATCCAGTCACTAACGACTTGGAAATGTTTTATTTGTACTGCATTCGTCGCTCTTACATTCAGAGCATTGATGGGCCACTACTACACAGTACACAGTAATAGTCCAAATTTTTTTGTCAGATGCCATGTAAATGGTTGTCCTGCGACATATAGAAGGTACCATTCGTTTTATAAGCATGTTGTGAGAAATCATAGTCAGGAATACGATGCCTTAAATGAAGCAACGGTGTGTGGTGTGTCAAGGTCTAAATGGAAGCCTATGTCAATCCATTTCTCGGACTGAACCAGTGCATAGCAATAGTGATGATGAAAACTTCAATATGAATATTAACGAAGGAGTTTCTTCTGGCACTGGAAGTACTGATTCTTTGCTGGATTACAGTGAGGACAGTGAAAATGAAAATGAGTGTGGAAATCCCCTTGCTGAGGTTAGTTTAATAGCATCACTTTGTAACCTAATATTTCTATCATATGTATCACATATCCTGCTGTAAATATTCTTAGCTCAGTTTGCACTTATGATGGATGGCTTAGTGTAAGCCAAAACATGTTTGCATTAAAAATTTAGTCGTTTACCTCAAATGTGTAACTTGTCTTGTGCTATTACAAAATCACTTTAATAATGCTATATAATTTATATACTTTTAATTAGAAATTAAAAGTGTATTATTTGGATTTATTTCAGGCTTTCAGCTCATTGCCTTATTAGGAATGTAGACATGATTAAATGTTTTTGAACAACCAGCCCCACATCTAACCCTATAGAAAGCTAATGATAAATATTTTCCTATTAGGGGCCATTTATGCACCCAGATGTGCTCCCTCTTAGTACTTTAGTACTCTGTCTAATGACAGGCCATTTATCTTATCAGTGGTTGAGTAGCAAGTACAGTCAGTAAGTTAACATAATATTTACTATAAATCATCTTGATGGTGATCGATTTGTGAACTTTCTCACATATTTTTCTCTTTTATTTAGAACTTAGATTTTCGTCAAAATGAAGCTCTTTTTGTGTTAAAGGTGAAGGAAAGAAACCGTATTACACAGGTTAGGAAACTTGTTTGTGTTAGTGGGTTTAGCTCATTTAGTTGCATTTTTTCTAAATGCCTGGCAACTTAACTCACAAATTGGAGGCTCCATCCCTCACAAGTAAAATCGTCAGATGTTACGCAGAGTAAAAAGAAATAAAATATTAGCAGCATTGAATTCTTCCATTTATTTTTTACTTTGTCTAACACAAAATTATTTATTTGTCAAGAGGAGAGTCGTGCATTTTAATAGGGATTCCATTTATTCACTTGCTATAAATTATTGCATTTGATTTATTTCCATGGAATGCATTCCCACAGATAGTATATATTAAGCCATTATTTTCATAGTTTAACACAAACAAACCTTCACTTTAGGTGGCTCTTGATAACATTATTGAGAGTACATCCACAATAATGAATAGTGCCTTGGAACTTGTAAAGAAAAATATTATTCAAGCCTGGGAATCTCATGAACCCGGACATGATTTTGCACAAACTATTACTGACTTGTTTGGTAAAATTCCAAGCCCTTTCTCATCTTTGGAAACAAATTATTTACAAGCATCATATATAAAGAAACACCTAAACTATGTTGATACTAAAGAGATTGTTTTGGGGAAAAAAATCTCAAGAAAGAATTCCAAGAATAAAAGATTGCTTATTGAAAAGGAAGAGACTTTCCAGTATATACCACTAATTGAGAGCCTTTGCCAATTGTTATCAAACAAAAAGATAGCAAAAGTTGTTATTCGGAAACCTAATCAATGTGCGGAGCCGACATCTTCTATGATATTTGTGACGGGAAAGTATTTAAATCTGATCACTTTTTCTTTGAACATCCGGATGCACTTCAAATAATAATTTACCATGATGCTGTGGAAGTGTGTAATCCCCTCGGTAGTCAAGCAGGAAAACATAAGTTAGATATGTTCTACTACACTTTAGGAAATTTAAATCCTAAATTGAGGTCCAGACACTGTGCTGTTAGATTGTTAGCAATTGTGAATGCAAAATTAATTCGTAAATATGGTATAATGCCATTTTAAAACCAATTATTGAAGATCTCAAGAAAATTGAACATGGATTTGTTTGCCCTGTTAATGGCGTAGAGAAACTTGTTTATGGGAAAGTTGTAAGCTGTGCAGGTGACACTGAAGGGCAACACGAGTGGGGAGGATACAAAGTTGGTGTTGGTTTTGCATTCCAAAAATGTCGTCATTGCCAGTGCCATTTTGAAGTTATGCAGCAAAGTTTCTATGAGAAAGATTTTGTTTCTAGAACAAAAGAAAGCTATGAGCGTCAATGCCGGGAAATTAGGGAAGCTCCAACAGAACAACAAAAGAATGACCTGGGAACAACTTATGGAATCACCAACCGCAGCCTCCTCTGTGATCTTCATTCGTTTGACATTACTAAGCAACTGCCTCAAGATATAATGCACACTCTATTAGAAGGTGTGGTCCAATATGAACTCCGGTATATCTTGGGATTTATATTTCTCAGGGTCATTTTACATTGTGTGCCTTGAATGCCGCAATTGTTAGTCAGAATTATGGCTACAGTGAAATTGCAGACAAGCCAGGTCCTTTAAGGGAATCTGTGTTCATGGGCAATGAGGGATACAAATTGAAGTACAAGGCAGCTCAAGCAAGGCTATTTCTTCGATTGTTGCCATTCATATTGTGTCCACTTCGTCCCAATGATGATCATGACTTATATTCCTTGATCACAGAACTAATTGAAATTTGTCAGATCATATTTTCACCAGTCATCACCTTACCAACAATCAATTTGCTGAAATTGAAGATTGGTGAACACCTTGCTAATTTCAAAGAACAGTTTCCCGACGTAAACATCCCCAAACAACACTACATGATACACATCCCAACAATGATAAAGGAACTTGGACCCCTAATTCGCCATTCATGTTTTGCCTTTGAGTCTCCACATAACTACTTCAAGGATATAGCTCGTAAACAGAACTTTAAGAACCTCTCGAAGTCTTTAGCTGAGCGCTGTCAGTTCAAAGAATGTGGAAATTTTGCTGATTTCAATGAATCTCCACAATCACACCCACTGTTGACTTCTGAAAAAATCTTTGGATCATTGACCTTGGCTAGTGGACAGCAAAAAAGAAATTTGCGTCAAAAGTTAGATGTTTCTGGCTTACTACCTTGCATTCAACTTCAGAATGTTTACAAGACTACTTGGGTGTCTTGCTATGGGACAAAGTTTAAGTGGTGGTATTTTTATCTGCAGTGTCAATGAAGATTTGGTTAGACCAAACTTTGGAACCATATCTGTCATCTGGATAATAAGTGACTTTATCTACTTTGAATTCACGGCATTGGACACACTTTGTTTTAGTGAGAAATTCCAGGCCTACCATGTGAAGACCGCTGAAGAAGTTGAAACAAAGGTTTGTGCGTATGAAAGCTTAGTGGACTTTAATGTTCTTCACAAGCATGAAGACAATGATGGAGAAATGTATGTGCCAGTCAAATATGACATACTTGATTTGATGGAACAGCATTTAAAAGGTACAACCCACTTAAATATTAGACTGCATGACTGGACGGTTGTTGGCATGCAAATTAAGAACAGTACCATTATGTACTAAGATCTTTCAAGGAGACAAGTTTCACATGATTTGATAATATTGGTATATACCCCTTGTGTCCAAACTCAAAAGATTGTATTTACCTTGACAATTATACCACCCCAATATAGCACCTATATATTGGGTAATGGGTTTCTTATTCTAAGAATGGCTATTATTTCTTATCTAAAGAAAATTGGAAAATTAAATTCTTGTTGTAAGAAAATTTCCTATAATATCCTGGCAGTTTCTTATTTAAGACACCCTTTCATATTTTAGGAAATTGACATATGGCTATTGGTGCAAATATTGTTTCTTATTTGAAAAAAATTCTGATCATGTTCTAGCACTTTCTTGTTTAAGAAAATATTTCTTATTTTAGTATATGGCTATTGTTGTATAATTTCTTAGTTTAAGAAATTCGAAAAATAAAATGCCCAATTTTAAGAAAATTTTCCTTATATCTTAATTACTTTGTTAATTTGATAAAGTTTTATAGGATATTACAAAAAATTCATGTTATAACTTTACTGACTGTAAAAACCCAATTAAGCAAGGTTTTTCTCGAAATATCTCAAATTCAGAAATTTTTTGTTTTAAGAAAAATTAAGAAAACATTTCTTATAATTCGTTGATTTCTTAAATTAAGAAACGGTTTTCTTGTTTTAAAAAAGTTTTCTTGTTTTAAGAAATTAATTCTCAAAATAAGAAAATTATATTTTCTTCAGAAAATGATTTTTTGCTGTGTAATATGAAGCCATACCCAAAGAGAGGATTGAGTGAAGAACAGAGAATCTTTAATTACAGATTATCTCGTGCAAGAAGAGTAAGTGAGAATGCATTTGGCATTCTCTCTTCAAAATTTCGAGTATTCCATACCACACTTTCTGTCAAACCCGAAAATGCGATCGCCATTATCCATGCATGTATTGCATTGCATAACTTTTTGATCCGAAAATGGCCATCAGTTTACATTCCTAAAGGATCTCTGGATTATGTGAAAGAAGATGGTGAGGTGATTGATGGTGAGTGGAGACAGAATGGAGAAGGTAATTTGGAATCTTTAGTAGCACCAGGCATGAATCACACAAGACATGCTAGTATGGTCAGGGATCTTTTGTCAGAATATGTTAATGGACCTGGACAGGTTTCCTGGCAATGGAAGGTTCTTCTGGTATAAAAGAGTATTTAGTGTAATAGAATACTGTGTTATTCAGCTCTTTTAGCATTCTACTCCTTCACATACAATATTTTTCTAAATCCTAATAGAGGGCTAAAATTAAGAGGTTCATGGAAGCATTCTGTTGTTGTGTTGCAAATATTTTCCTATGTCTAAAGACAGTGATGGCTCCATACCTAAATTTTTGAGGGTGCATAGCAAAGGTACAAACCCCGGTTTTGGGAAATAATTGGAATCAGCATGGCTGTAAGGGATCTGGGAAGCATCCTGATGACAGTATAAAACAAAACTGGCTTCATGAAAGTGACACAATCATTCACAAAAATTTTCGATCCTAGACTCCCACTCACAAATACTATATTATGCAATAATAATGCCCCTCCTGCACCCCCAGGTGGAACATCATTGTAATACACATCATTGTTATTACAAAATTTATTGTCAAAATATTTACATAACATGACACATTTACGTAACACATATATATATATATATATATATATATATATATATATATATATATATATATATATATATATATATATATATATAAATATATATATATATATATATATATATATATATATATATATATATATATATATATATATATATTGAACATGATTTGCTCCAAAATAAATTTGGAGTTGCAACACAGGTAATAATATAGGCAAAAATGTTCTCCGTGTTTACTATACTCACCCTTGACGGGCATGTTCAAACCTAAGAATGTAAATTTGTCCCTTTCCCTCACCAGCTCACTCGTTAAGAGTGCCTAGGCCTTGGGACCCTAGGAGGCGGTTTAAAAGGAGAAAGGAACACGCACACAGCCCAAGCCATACGTCCATCCAAAGCGTTCATAGGCTTGAATGTGAGAGATCGATTTTACGTATTTATCAGTGCGAATGTACATTCTTAACATATCAAATGTCCAAGTGCCACACAACTCATTTCATCGTCGTCATGAACATTCTCACAATGCAGGAAATAAGTATAGTTAAAAATACGTAGGTATATTCCGCGCCAAGTACTTTTGGTTATTAGGAACCTACGCCTACAATACTCTGTAGGATTTCTATATTGTTGAACATGATTTGCTCCAAAATAAATTTGGAGTTGCAACACAGGTAATAATATAGGCAAAAATGTTCTCCGTGTTTACTATACTCACCCTTCACGGGCATATTCAAACCTAAGAATGTTAATTTGTCCCTTTCCCTCACCAGCTCACTCGTTAAGAGTGCCAAGGCCTTGGGACCCTAGGAGGACACTTGAACATTTGATATGTTAAGAATGTACATTCATTCTTAACAGATCAAATTATTAAATATTATTCATTCCTAACATATCAAATTGGACATTTGATATGTTAAGAATGTACATTCGCACTGATAAATACGTAAAATCGATCTCTCACATTCAAGCCGATGAACGCTTTGGATGGACGTATGGCTTGGGCTGTGTGTGTGTTCCTTTCTCCTTTTAAACCACCTCCTAGAGTCCCAAGGCCTAGGCACTCTTAACGAGTGAGCTGGTGAGGGAAAGGGACAAATTTACATTCTTAGGTTTGAATATGCCCGTCAAGGGTGGGTGAGTATAGTAAACACGGAGAACATTTTTGCCTATATATATATATATATATATATATATATAAGAAGTGAACAATGTTTCATTATCTAATACATTATTAAGAATAAATTTCCAATTGTATGTAGGTTTTAAACACTCAAAATTTACTGTGTATATCAATAATTCATAATTCATAGTTGTTTTTTAAACACTATGGTTCAATAAAAGAACATTCAACTGCTTTCATAGCTTAGAAAAGCCTTAGGTATGTGTTTTCCCAAGAATTACTCATACTTATACTATTTTCTTGTTGTGTCTTGTTGCCATATTGTGCTTCATACAGCATCTGTTGTATTTTCAACTTTACCAACTCCTTCTTTTGCTTATCTTTTATATCTCTTAATGAATGGCAGACATGTTTGCCAAATATTAAATCTCCATCCTCCTCAACTCGATTCTTTCTTTTGTTGCTCACATCATGCAGGAGTGCTACGGACTTGTCCAATACTTTGTCTTCAATTTTCTTTCTAATTTTCAAAGCCGATCCTTCTGTCTTTGGTGGTGGATCCAGGACAATGTAGTCATTTCGATCATCATCAGAATCAATTGTCATACAATCTGCTTCTGTAAGGACTCCAGGTGTTGGTTTTGTTTTTACATGTGTTATACTATCCCTTAAAAACTGAAGTTGCTCATAAAACCTCCAGGTAGGGATGTAGACCTCATTAGAACCTGCACCACTTGACATGGAGGCTTTAACCTCACCAAGCTCTTTTCCAAACTGAGTTCGTAGATTCCTCATTTTAGCTTTAATTTCATCATCTTAAAAGAGAAAAAATGCATGTCAATTGTCAAGGGTTAAATCTAAAAGGACAATGTACTTATGTATGTAACTTTTACTATTTTGATTGCATGCACATTGCATATATAACAATTAAAAAAAATAATCTAAAATTTAACGACTGGAAGTGAAATAAGTATTGTATTATAAAACGAAAGAGCTAGATGCGAGACGTGCAGTAAGAAGTTGAATCCCCTAAATACCTGCAAAGGTATTGCCATATTCCTCTTCAATAGCCTTTATTATCGTTTCTCTGGCTAGGCTTTTCTTGTCTTGGCGCTTATAATCAGTGCAACTCGTGTTGAATAGGCACTCATGCTCTGCCCAGCATCTTATCAGAAGTTCTTCTTCACCGACAGACCATGTTTTCTTTTTTATGTTTTTTTGTGTGTTTTTTGCTTCCGCAATTTTCTCCAGAAATTTGCAGGAAAATCGCGCTAATATTCGAGCAAAACAGAAGAGGTGCGATATTTCGGCGACAAAATCGCTGCGTTGTCGCCATTAAATTGCACGTAGTTTACACGTGCGATTTTAAATCGCCAAAAAAATCGCCGCCCAAATCGCTGTAAAAATCGCCATAAAAATCGCTCGTGTAAACGGGCCTTAAAACATGTCACGACGTTTCGACGTTTCCAGAACGTCATTATCAAGTGAAATATACAATTATGAAATAGAGTATATATAGTGAAGAGATGAATAAATTATTGAAAGTTTATTCAGTTTGATGGTCAACTTTACGAGCAGTGCGAAGGAGTTGCTATGGGGTCCCCCCTTGGTCCTTTGTTGGCGAATGTGTTGGCCATCTGGAAGAAAGACTATCTGACAATGATCTAATACCTCCTTTCTAAAGGCGGTATGTTGACGATACGCTTGCAATAGTGCCTGGACTAGATGTAGCTGAAAGTTTCCTCGATGCACTCAATGGACTCCACCCTAGTATTCATTTCACTATGGAACTTTCCAACAATGGCCTAATTCCCTTTATTGGAATGTCGATAAAAAAGAACGGCAACAAGTTGGAGACCCAGGTCTATCGTAAACCTACGGACACGGGCCTTTTACTTCATTTTCAAAGTCATACTGATTTACGCTATAAGAAGTGTCTTATCGAAACAATGTTTCATCGCGCAAAGGAATTGTCCTCTACGCATCAAGCATTTGTCGATGAATGTAGGCATTAAAAATCTATGTTTAATCACCTTGGTTACCCTAGTTCTTTGGTGAATGGCATCATCGACAAATGTGATTATCTCTCTACACCAGATGCTAAGACAAAATCTGATGCCGAAACTTTAAGAGTCAGTATTCCATTCAAAGATCAAGTCTCAGCGAACACGGTAAAAAGGCAAATGCGCGATCTCAGTTCAAAAATCGGCATTGACGAACAGCCAGTCTACACTAGCAAGAAACTCGAGCAGGATCTAAAGCTTAAAGAAATCAAGCCACCTTTCGTAAATCAGCATAGCGTTGATTACTGTTTTAAATGTGATTTGTGTGATTCAAATTACGTCGGATATACGACGCGCTATCTGTTTCAACGCATCGCTGAACATCGATATTCTGCTATTGGTCGCCATCTGACAAATGCCCATGGGAACATTGATTTACTCAATGAGAGCAAGCTTAGAACGCTTAAGAAGTGTAGCACGAAATGGGATTGTCTCGTTTATGAGATGCTGTATATAAGAACAATAAGACCTAATTTAAACACTCAGAGCGACTCCAATAGGGCCAAACTCTTTGTTTAACTTTCAATAATTTATTCATCTCTTCACTATACATACTCTATTTCATAATTGTATTTTTCACTTGATAATGACGTTCTGGAAACGTCGAAACGTCGTGACATGTTTTATAATGTTTTATCGCAGATTTTTTTTGTCAAATATGATCAAGATCATCATAATGAAAATTATGGTTGCCATGGTAACAATCATTTATCATGAATAATATGCTAAATATGATTAAGATCATAAAAATGAAAATTATAGTTGCCATGGCAACCATAATTTATCATGAATAATATGCTAAATATGATCAAGATCATCTTAATAAAAATCATGGTTGCCATTGTAACCATCATTTATAATGAATAATATGCTAAATATGATCAAGATCATCATAATGAAAATTATGGTTGCCATGGTAACCATCATTTATCCTGAAAAATATGCTAAATATGATCAAGATCATCATAATGAAAATTATGGTTGCCATGGTAACCATAATTTATCATGAATAATAAGAAAAATATGATGAAGATCATCATAATGATCATCATGGTTGAAATTGCAACAATAATTTATTATGATTAATATGTTAATTTTGATCATTATCATCAAAATGATGATAAAGGTTGCCATGGCAACCATAATTTACCGTGAATAATATGCTAAATATGATCAAAATCATCATAATGAAAATCATGGTTGCCATAGTAACCATCATTTATCATGAATAATATGCTAAATATGATCAAGATCATCTTAATGAAAATAATGGTTGCCATGGTAACCATCATTTATCATGAATAATATGCTAAATATGATCAAGATCATCATAATGAAAATAATGGTTGCCATGGTAACCATCATTTATCATGAATAATATGCTAAATATGATGAAGATCATTAAAATGAAAATTATGGTTGCCATTTAAACCATCATTTATTATGAATAATATGCTAAATATGATCAAGATCATCTTAATGAAAATAATGGTTGTTATGGTAACCATCATTTATCATGAATAATATGCTAAATATGATCAAGATCATCATATGGAAAATCATAGTTGCCATGGTAACCATCATTTATCATAAATAATATGCTAAATATGATCAAAATCATCATAATGATCATCATAGTTGAAATTGCAACCATAATTTATTATGATTAGTATGTTAATTTTGATCGTTATCATCAAAATGATGATAATGGTTGCCATGGAAACCATCATTTACCATGAATAATATGATAAATATGATCAAGATCATCATAATGAAAATCATGGTTGCTCCTGTAACCATTATTTATCCTGTATAATATGCTAAATATGATCAAGTTCATCAAATGAAAATTATGGTTGCCATGGTAAGCATCATTTATCATAACTAATATGCTAAATATGATCAAGATCATCATAATGAGCATCATGGTTGAAATTGCAACCATAATTTATTATGATTAATATGTTAATTTTAAAAATTATCATCAAAATGATGATAATAGTTGTTATAGCAACCATCATTTATCATGAGTAATATGCTAAATATGATCAAGATCATCAAAATGATGATAATAGTTGCTATGGGAACCATCATTTATCATGAATAGTATGCTAAATATGATCAAGATAATCGTAATGAAAATAATAGTTGCCATAGTAACCATCATTTATCATGAATAATATGCTAAATATGATCAAGATCATCATAATGATGATAATGGTTGCTATGGCAACCATCATTTATCATGAATAATATGCCAAATATGATCAAGATCAACATAATGAAAATTATGGTTGCCATGGTAACCATCATTTATCATGAATAATATGCTAAATATGATCAAGATCATCATAATGATCATCATGGTTGAAATTGCAACAATAATTTATTATGATTAATATGTTAATTTTGATCATTATCATCAAAATGTTGCCATGGCAACCATAATTTATCCTGAATAATATGCTAAATATGATCAAGATCATTAAAATGATGATAATAGTTGCAATGGAAACCATCATTTATCCTGAATAATATGCTAAATATGATCAAGATCATCATAATGAAATTATGGTTTCCATAGTAACCATAATTTATCATGAATAATATGCTAAATATGATTAAGATCATCCTAATGAAAATTATGTTTGCCATGGTAACCATCATTTATCATGAATAATATGCTAAATATGATTAAGATCATCATAATGATCATTATGGTTGAAATTGCAACCATAATTTATTATGATTAATATGTTAATTTTGAAAATTATCATCAAAATGATGATAATGGTTGCCATGGCAACCACCATTCATCATGAATAATATGCCAAATATGATAAAGATCATTAAAATTATGATAATAGTTGCCATGGGAACCATCATTTATCCTGAATAATATGCTAAATATGATCAAGATCATCATTAAGAAAATAATGGTTGCCATAGTAACCATCATTTATCATGAATGATATGCTAAATATGATCAAGATCATCATAATGATCGTCATGGCTGAAAATGCAACCATAATTTATTATGATTATTATGTTAATTTTGATCATTATTATCAAAACGATGAAAATGTTTGATATGTCAACCATCATTTATCATGAATAATATGCTAAATATGATCAAAATCATCACAATGAAAATTATGGTTGCCATGGTACCTATCACTTATCATGAATAATATGCTAAATATGATCAAGATCATCATAATGATCATTATGGTTGAAATAGCAACCATAATTTATTATGATTAATATGTTAATTTTGAAAATAATCATCAAAATGATGATAATGGTTGCAATGGCAACCATCATTCATCATGAGTAATATGCTAAATAAGATGAAGATCATCAAAATGATGATAATAGTTGCCATGGGAACCATCATTTAATATGAATAATATGCTAAATATGATCAAGATCATCATAATGAAAATTATGGTTGTTATTGTAACCATCGTTTATCATGATTAATATGCTAAATATGATCAAGATCATCATAATGATCATCATAGTTGAAATTGCAACCATAATTTATTATGATTAGTATGTTAATTTTGATCGTTATCATCAAAATGATGATAATGGTTGCCATGGAAACCATCATTTACCATGAATAATATGCTAAATATGATCAAGATCATCATAATAAAAATCATGGTTGCTCCTGTAACCATTATTTATCCTGTATAATATGCTAAATATGATCAAGTTCATCAAATGAAAATTATGGTTGCCATGGTAAGCATCATTTATCATAAATAATATGCTAAATATGATCAAGATCATCATAATGAGTATCATGGTTGAAATTGCAACCATAATTTATTATGATTAATATGTTAATTTTAAAAATTATCATCAAAATGATGATAATAGTTGTTATAGCAACCATCATTTATCATGAGTAATATGCTAAATATGATCAAAATCATCAAAGATGATAATAGTTGCTATGGGAACCATCATTTATCATGAATAGTATGCTAAATATGATCAAGATAATCGTAATGAAAATAATAGTTGCCATAGTAACCATCATTTATCATGAATAATATGCTAAATATGATCAAGATCATCATAATGATGATAATGGTTGCTATGGCAACCATCATTTATCATGAATAATATGCCAAATTTGATCAAGATCAACATAATGAAAATTATGGTTGCCATGGTAACCATCATTTATCATGAATAATATGCTAAATATGATCAAGATCATCATAATGATCATCATGGTTGAAATTGCAACAATAATTTATTATGATTAATATGTTAATTTTGATCATTATCATCAAAATGTTGCCATGGCAACCATAATTTATCAGAATAATATGCTAAATATGATCAAGATCATTAAAATGATGATAATAGTTGCAATGGAAACCATCATTTATCCTGAATAATATGCTAAATATGATCAAGATCATCATAATGAAATTATGGTTTCCATAGTAACCATAATTTATCATGAATAATATGCTAAATATGATTAAGATCATCCTAATGAAAATTATGTTTGCCATGGTAACCATCATTTATCATGAATAATATGCTAAATATGATCAAGATCATCATAATGATCATTATGGTTGAAATTGCAACCATAATTTATTATGATTAATATGTTAATTTTGAAAATTATCATCAAAATGATGATAATGGTTGCCATGGCAACCATTATTCATCATGAATAATATGCCAAATATGATAAAGATCATTAAAATTATGATAATAGTTGCCATGGGAACCATCATTTATCATGAATAATATGCTAAATATGATTAAGATCATCATTAAGAAAATAATGGTTGCCATAGTAACCATCATTTATCATGAATGATATGCTAAATATGATCAAGATCATCATAATGATCGTCATGGCTGAAAATGCAACCATAATTTATTATGATTATTATGTTAATTTTGATCATCATTATCAAAACGATGAAAATGTTTGATATGTCAACCATCATTTATCATGAATAATATGCTAAATATGATCAAAATCATCACAATGAAAATTATGGTTGCCATGGTACCTATCATTTATCATGAATAATATGCTAAATATGATCAAGATCATCATAATGATCATTATGGTTGAAATTGCAACCATAATTTATTATGATTAATATGTTAATTTTGAAAATAATCATCAAAATGATGATAATGGTTGCAATGGCAACCATCATTCATCATGAGTAATATGCTAAATAAGATGAAGATCATCAAAATGATGATAATAGTTGCCATGGGAACCATCATTTAACATGAATAATATGCTAAATATGATCAAGATCATCATAATGAAAATTATGGTTTCCATGGTAACCATCATTTATCATGAATAATATGCTAAATAAGATCAAGATCATCATAATTAAAATTATGGTTGCCATGGTAATCATCATTTATCATTAATAATATGCTAAATATGATCAGATCATCATAATGAAAATAATGGTTGCCATAATAACATTCATTTCTCTTGAATAATATGCTAAATATGATCAAGATCATCATAATGAAAATCATGGTTGCCATAGTAATCATCATTTATTATGAATAATATGCTAAATATGATCATAACCATCATATTAAAAATTTTGGTTGCCATAGTAACCATCATTTATCATGAATAATATGAAAAATATGATCAAGATCATCATAATGATCATCATCGTTGAAATTGCAACCAAAATTATATATGATTATTATGTTAATTTTGATCATTATCATTAAAATGATGGTAATGGTTGCAATGGCAACCATAATTTATCCTGAATAATATGCTAAATATGATCAAGATCATCAAAATGATGATAATAGTTGCCATGGAAACCATCAGTTATCATGAATAATATGCTAAATATGATCAAGATCATCATAATGATCATCATGGTTGAAATTGCAACCAAAATTATATATGATTACTATGTTAATTTTGATCATTATCATTAAAATGATGGAAATGGTTGCAATGGCAACCATCATTTATCATGAATAATATGCTAAATATGATTAAGATCTTCATAATGAAAATTATAGTTGCCATTGTAACCATCATTTATCCTGAATAATATGCTAAATATGATCAAGATCATCGTAATGATCATCATGGTTGAAATTGGAACTATAATTTATTATGATTAATATGTTATATTTGATCATGATCATCAAAATGATGATAATGGTTGCCATGGCAACCATCATTTATCCTGAATAATATGCTAAATATGATCAAGATCATCAAAATGATGATAATAGTTGCCATGGAAACCATCAGTTATCATGAATAATATGCTAAATATGATCTAGATCATCATAATGAAATTATGGTTTCCATAATAACCATCATTTATCATGAATAATATGCTAAATATGATCAAGATCATCATAATGAAAATTACGGTTGCCATGGTAACCATAATTTATCATGAATAATATGCTAAATATGATGAAGATCATTAAAATGAAAATTATAGTTGCCATAGCAACCATCATTTATCATGAATAATATGCTAAATATTATCAAGATCATCTTAATGAAAATAATGGTTGCCATGGTAATTATCATTTATCATCAATAATATGCTAAATATGATCAAGATCATCATAATGAAAAAATACGGTTGCCATATTAACCATCATTTATGATGAATAATATGCTAAATATGATGAAGATCATGAAAATGAAAATTATGGTTGCCATTTAAACCATCATTTATCATGAATAATATGAATAATATGATCAAGATCATCTTAATGAAAATAATGGTTGTTATGGTAACCATCATTTATCATGAATAATATGCTAAATATGATGAAGATCATCATAATAAAAATTATGGTTGCCATGGTAACCATCATTTATCCTGTATAATATGCTAAATATGATCAAATTCATGAAAATGAAAATTATGGTTGTTATGGTAACCATCATTTATCATAAATAATATGCTAAATATGATCGAGATCATCGTAATGATCATCATGGTTGAAATTGCAACGATAATTTATTATTATTAATATGTTAATTTTGAAAATTATCATAAAAATGATGATAATAGTTGCCATGGCAACCATCATTTATCATGAATTATATGCTAAATATGATCAAGATCATGAAAATGATGATAGTAGTTGCCATGGGAACCATCATTTATCATGAATAATATGCTAAATCATCATAATGAAAATTATGGTTTTGTAACAGTGCACCTATTGTGATGAGATAATGTGACAGTGCACTATTGTAATTAGATAAAGTAACAGTGCACTATTGTAATTAGAAATATGAGAGTCTTGAGCACATGTATATAGGGAGCACGAGGATGAAATAAAAGACACTTAGAAACTGGATCGAACGTGTGTGTGTCTCAGACAGCTCGGCCCGTTACAATTTGGTGAGCAGCGGTGCGATTTAAAGAACGGTTTATAGAGATGTCTACAGCAATTCTTCCCTTGAAGTTTGAGCGGGGAGATTTAACAATTTGGCTGCGCGAATTTGATGCTTGCACTGAGGCAAGTGGTGACCCTTCTGGCGAAACGCCCAAAACATGCGTGGAGAACGATTCAACTTTCCTTATCCAGTCTCGTATGAAAGCCGAAATTGCCGTAGTTTTAGACCAAAATGTTGTCGTGCCCGCGAGATCTGAGATGATTGTAGAGGGTAGATTAGTAAAATCAGCACAGACAGAAATAGGCATGATAGCGCCTCTAAAGAGCGAGTCAGGTAACGACATTCATGTGGCACATACAGTAGTCTGCCCGCAAGGTAGAAACATTGTTTTACGAGTCATGAACGCACATAGCGAACCTAGCGAGCTAAAATTCGGTACCAAGATCGCAGCATTTAGCCCTCTAGTCCAATCTCACAGCAAAATAAGTAGCGCAAGCTGTGGTATTAAGGCAAATAACGGAAAGGGCGAAACAAACAAATTTGAAGGTGTTGTAAATTCTAATTTAAATCAGGCCGATAAAAGCTGTGTTCTTGAAGTCTATCCGAGTTCGAAGATGTGTTTGAGGCTACATTAGGGCACACAAATGTAGTGACACATAACATCGATACAGGTAACTCTAACCCCATTAAACATCGCCCTCGCCGTTTGCCGTACGCGTATCGAGAAGAGGCTGACAGACAAATCAAAGATATGTTAGCACAAGGTATTATAAGTCCTAGTACCAGCCCATGGGCAAGCCCTATTGTGTTAGTTAAAAAGCGGTCAGGCGAACTACGTTTTCGTGTAGATTATCGGAAATTAAACGAAGTAACACTCAACGACTCGCATCCAATTCCAAACATTGCGGACATACTAGATTCTTTGGGCGACGCAACATATTTTTCAACATTAGATCTACGCAGCGGGTACTGGCAAATTAACGTTGACCCCCGTGATCGGCCAAAAACGGCTTTCGTGACAAGCTCGGGTCTGTTTGAGTTTAACCGCATGAGTTTTGGCTTAAAAACGGCTCCGGCAACTTTTCAGCGTGCTATGGAAATAGTCTTAGCAGGTCTCACGTTCGAAATATGTTTATGTTATCTTGATGATGTTATTTGCTTTGGGCGCAACCTTGGCGAACACAATGACAGATTGAGAGCAGTCCTTGACAGGTTTCGGCAGCACAACTTGCGCGTTAAGTTGGAAAAATGTCGGTTTGCGGAAACTAGGGTTGCATTCTTAGGTCATGTCATTTCTAAAGACGGCATCAGCCCTGACCCACAGAAAGTCGAGGCAGTACAGAACATCAGTGCGCCAACATGTATAACAGAGTTGCGTAGTTTTTTAGGACTCGCCAGTTACTATCGCCGCTTTATTGCGAATTTTGCAACAGTCGCCGCGCCTCTAACTAAACTTACAACAAAAGAAGCCGCCAGAACACCTTTTGATTGGTCGAACGAGTGCGAAATATCTTTTAAGGAAATTAAACGTCAGCTCTGTTCCGCACCCTTATTAGCTTACCCAAAATTCGATCGCGAGTTTACTCTTTACACGGACGCATCAGATGTTGGTTTAGGTATTGTACTTGCCCAGCACGATGACAATGGTATAGAAAGAGTCATCGCATACGGCTCTCGCAGTCTGACGCAACGGGAACGCAATTATGCGACCACTGAAAAAGAAGCGTTGGCAATTCATTTACGGCACCCAACACTTTCGTCTATACCTCTTAGGGCGCAAATTCAGAATAATTACTGATCATAATGCACTTCGTTGGCTAAATTCCATCGAGCCGAAAGGGCGTTTAGCCAGATGGCTAATGGATTTGCAAGAGTTCGAATTGGTGGTTCAACATCGACCGGGTAAATCGCATTTGAATGCAGATGTCTTATCACACCTAGTAGCTAAGAAATGCGAGGAAACATGTCAAACTTCCGCTATCCACACGATTCCTTCAATGCTAACTGAATGGAAAGCGACGGCAAAGCGTCTCATAACAGCGCCTGTTATCTATGTGCTTGGGCTCCTTTTCATGCTTTGGGCTAGTTGTGCACGCGCTATCGATTTTATCACATTGCCGCAAAAATGCACTACAAACAAATTACTCAACCCACACGCGCGCGCTTTCCAACCGCAAACACAAGCAACTGAGAATACACCTGTCTTTAGGCATGAAAAAATTAACTCAATTACTGTAAGCCTAACTATAAACCTACATGAAGCACAACGGCAGGACAGCAATATCTCGAAAGTTTTGGAATTTAAGATGCACAAGAAACCACGCCCAGATTTCAAGGAGTGGAGCATTGACCCAGTTCTGAAAAATTTTTGGCATAATTACGATCGCTTATTTATACATAATGGTTTACTAGTACGATCTCGCCACAACCAGTACACATATCCTGATCACGCCATTGTGATTCCACAATCCATAGTGCCTAAGATACTCGACGGTATGCATGATAGTCCGTCGTGCGGTCATCTCGGCTCAGCACGAACCGAACAGCGTATTCGCGAAAGATTTTATTGGGCAAATCTGCGTGCCTCTGTGCAAGCCCATATCCAACATTGCGTATCTTGCCAGCGCCGCAAATCACCTTCGAATCCAGATAAAGCGCCTATGAAAACGATCAGTGTTAGTGAGCCTTTTACATTTTGGGCATTAGATTACATGGGCCCCATATCGGAGACCGCGAGGGGGAATAAATATATACTCGTTATCATGGACCATTTTACCAAATGGTGCGAGGCGTTCCCTACGAAAGATCAAAAGGCCTCAACCGTGGCCGACTGTTAATATCCAAAGTATTCTCGCGTTTCACGTTGGGGATTTTTTAGCTTGAAAACGCTCACTCGTCACCAGTTCCCTGATTGCATATTTATAAGCGCAGTCAATTATATTGTGCAATCGTCTGATTCATACTTTAACACAAAAGATCGGTATTTTACGTTTTATGGCCGGAAAGAATCGTCTTTGTTGGCATGGTAACTAAAGAAGGGATCTTCGGCTGTCTGTTGAGCTTAATTTGGTTGCATTTCTACGTTTAGTGATGGCTTTATCGGCGTTTATGTTAAGGTATGTTTGAGCAACAACGGCTCTCTAAAATTATTACGTTTGCGTGTTCATCTATTACTCTTTATTCATAAAGTTTTCTTAAAATCTAAAACGAGAGGATTTTAGAACAAAATCTGAGCTTTCCAAAGATGTATAATACAGGCTGTTGTTTTGTAATTGCAGGATTTTCAACCAGGCTGCTTTCCCATATATAGTGTATTTCAATTATTTGAATGTATGTCATGGAGACAATTAATCTTAAATCATGTCTAAGCGTAAACAGCACTTCGATATTGGTGCCTGGGCAAGAGAAAATAAGGCGAAACGACAAGAAATCGTCGCAAATAACCGTACGATTTCGGATTTGAAAGATTGTATTCAAGCAAGTGAGAGAGAAATTAAAGATCTCAAGAGGAAGGTAGCTACATTTTAAAGTGTTTGTCTTATAAAGTCTGGTGTTCTTAATAGATGCTCAATTAATTTTCATTGTTGATGTGTTTGCACACCAGAAGGTTTATATTTGGTTTTCATATTTGGTTTATATTATATTTTTTGGTATGAAAGAGCCTGTGATAATTTGATATCACTTGAAATTTTGAGGAATTCTGCATATGTAGTCCCTAGTTTTGAATATTTTGGTGTATTTGGAAGTTTGGGAACTTTCCTGAGGCTCATGTGTGCTTATGTATGTTCATTTTATAGAGGGGACTGTTAGTAAATGAAAAAGTCAAGCTCCCACATCATTCCCATCCAAAGACTTCATCAGTTGTTAACCAAACCTGTAGCGAGAAGCTTGATCTTCCTGAGAGTACAGCACGAAAAAGAAGGAGGTTGATGTTTGATCAAGCAGAAAGAATAAATGCTAAGTCTTCTGATGATAAGAGCTTGAAAAGAAGTCTGCTTTGGATGGCTTATGGAGTACTTTAATTAATTCCACTACAGCACATGAGATGAGATCGTACATGGAAAAATCTCCATTGGTTATTTCAAATGTTATTCCCTCTATCATTAATGAATCAGTGGTTAAATATGAGCACAGCCAAAAGAACCTGGTGCGGTCACTAGGAGTTCTCTATGAAGGTGGTGTTTCCAGCAAAAAACAATACAACAGGAAGCGAAGTCGAGAAGTATTTGAAACTGATGATCATGGTAAGAAGCACCAAATTACATACATGAAAGGATGCAAAGTTCCCAAGCTTATGGAATACAAAAAAGTGAGGCGCTTTGTAAATTCTGTTGACATTGGCGAACTGAAAGAGATTCCAAGAGCCAACCATTCAGCTCTTGACAAACAGCAACAATCTGACGATGAAAGCAGTGGTGAGCATGCTGTGTCAGGTTGTTATAGAGAGTTAGAGTCCTTCCTACTTAAGATAGCTAGCCTGTATTTAGTTCTAGATAATGCACAACCTGGGTTTCTTAATTGGTTTGGTTTACGTAAAGGCATGTTTCAGGTATCAATAGGAGCAGATGGGGCCCCATTTGGTAAATATAACCAGGCAACAGCTTGGCTTGTTTCATTTTTAAATGTCGCTGATAGAGTCGCAAGCTGTGATGAAAACTACTTAATATGTGGGGCAAATTGCTCAGAAGAGCACCAATCAATGATTGAGTATGGTAAGTTACTTAGAAAAGAGATGGAAATTATTGAAAAGAAAACATACCTCATTGAGGGAATTTCCATCTCTTTTTCATTTGAGTTATTGCCAGCAGATATGAAGTGGTTAGCATTTATCTCTGGGGAGCTTCCTAACTCAGCCACCTATTTTTCTTCATTTGCCAACGTTTCGGAATCCGAAAAGAGTCAAATGGGTAAAACTTTTGGGTCAACTAGTGATGATTATTTTCAACCATGGGACTACCAAAAACGTTTGGAGGTTGTAAAACGTGTTGAAAAGTACAAGAGTAAGCTTACCCAAAAGCAGCTAGTTGGCCGCACTAAGGTAACTCAATTCATTGCAAGTCAAAAATCTCGACAAGAATTTGAACCTATTTTGGGGCCTTTTATAGACAAGGCTGTTGTAGAACCATTACATCTGGCAAACAATAATTGGCAATTTTTGTTCACAGAATTGTTCGAATATGTTTTGTACTCAAAAACAGTAATTCCATGTAGTGCCAAAAAAATAACAGATTTACCAAAGAGCTGCTGTTTGAGAAAGTTTTTGTCATGTTTAAAAAAGAAAGTAAAAGCAAATAGGCTGTATAACTCAATTCTTCGGTGGTTTAGAGAAGGTCGTAAAACTGGCAATGCTTTTCACTTCAGATTCACTGGTCAAGAAACCAGGTTGATGTGTAATGGTTTTTCAAAACTAGTGAAGGTTTTACTGCCAAACAATTTAGACTGTTATGAAGATCTTATTGTCTATGCTATATCATTTATGGCAATTAATCTCAGGGATGCAGTGTCCATATTTTCACGAATAACAGATATGAGACAGGAGCTCCTTGCTAAGTTAAATAGGTGTTGTGTTAACTACTTTAATGCAGCTGCATTATTTCTCAGTAGGATTACGGTTAGTGTTTGGACAGTGGGCAATGTAGTACCAGTGCATGCCAATAAGTTGTTTGAAAAGTTCAAAACAGGATTGGGTTTAAACACCATGCAGGGACGGGAGGCAAAACACCAACGATTGGGGGAATACTCTAAAAATACCACATATCAGCACAGATGGCAACAAATTTTCAGACATGAATATATCGCATTAGTTTGGATGAGGGAACAAAACCCATACATTGATACTTACTGTAAGACCACATTTAAGTATGTGCCTGAACGATGTAATACGGATGATTTTTGTCACTGTGGCCTTTCTAAAGATGTGTTAATGGATGAATGTGAAATATGTTCTTCTAAGGTTGTTACATTTATCAAAGAAAGTGTTGGAAAGAGAAAAGTCTGTGCAAGTTTGCACAAGTATTTGAAAAAATGATGTTATATACCTTTTTAACATAATGTATTATATTTTATATATGCAGTTATTTATGTAAATTTACACTATTTATAAAATAATGTTACACTATTTATAAAATAATGGAAAGTGTAATTAATTAATTTGTGCATATTTTTTGACTATTTTAGTTACATGCACACTTGAAAATTTGTTAATAAAAGAAGAGTTGTGAATGACTATGGAATGTGTGTATGCAATGTGTATAGAAAATAATGACCACTGAGAGGGGCATTTACAGACAATAATTGATAACATTTCAGTTATAAAAGGTGTTCAATTGTTAGAATAACTCAACAAAACAACATCAAAAGTTGTCTTTATTGTACCCTCATTTATAAAACATTGATCTAAAACTGTGGTACCCCATGAGTGTTCCAAAATCCATAGTGGCATTGCACTTTAAGTTGTTCAATTTTTACTTTGTAGGAAAGTTTGAATGGTTTTTCCTGAGATACAATGGCTTTAGCTTCCCCCATGTTCGCAATAGTTTTGATCAAATCTTTGTGGATACCAGCAGCTTGTTTAAATATATAAATAACTTTTCTCATGTTGGTAAATTCGACAACGTGCTCTACTGTTGTTTTAATTGTTGTAGTTGCAAAACAAGTATTCGCTGTGCATATACGCACAATATGTTCAAAAATTTTACACGGCAAATCTCTTACAAGAACTATTTTCCATCCTGTTTTGACAAGAGCTTTCTTCCTCAGCCTCCTCATTATCTGAGAATGCCAAATAGATATTTCACGAATCGCAAGCGGGTGTATTTCTACCAGATGATGCTCCAACTTTTCGAATTCGTCGTCGGCATTCACTTCTTTGCAAAGTTTACCTGCTATCTTAGCCAGATTCTCGAACATTTTCATGTATTCCACATATTTTGGACTTCTTATCCCAAAGCGTTTCAGGTATTTTTCTTTACCGCTTGATACTACTTCCCTAACGAACAAACTTAGATCATTGTCACTAGGAGTACAAGCCGCCATCTTGTTTTTAATTTCGTGCTCTTGCCAAAGTGATGAACCTAGCCTCGCTTTCGTGCGCGAGCGTTTTCACGCTAAAAAATCCCCAACGTGTTTTGGACCGCCGCTCGTGCTGCACTCAGACCAAGGGTCAAACTTTGAAAGTATCTTAATGCACGAAATTTGTAACATTATGGGGATAACGAAAACACGAACCACAGCATACCACCCTTCCGGGGATGGCCAAGTGGAGCGACAGAATCGCACGCTACAAGATATGCTTGCGCATTATGTGTCTAACAATGCTGACGATTGGGATGTTTGGCTAGATCCCGTTCTCTTTGCCTATAATACAAGCAAACATGAATCTACTGGGCTCTCCCCGTACGAACTCGTATTCGGAAAAACACCTCGCATGCCTCTGGAATTAGAATTCGGTGTAACGACTGGGAATCCAAGCACTCAACCAGAGTACGCACAGAAAGTCCGCAATAACCTTAAGAATGTTAGGCAGCTAGCTAGAGAGCACTTAGATAAGGTAAGGTCAACCAGGTGTTCAAATCACGACAATAAGAACTGGAAGCCGCATGCAGTAGGTCAGACCGTTTGGGTGAAACGCCCAAAGAAAGGTAAGTTCGGTAGGAAGTGGATAGGGCCGTATAAGGTAGTGAAGAGAATGGGGACGACCTATCGAGTTAGCTCGAATGATGGAAAAGTTATGGTAGTTCACCACGACAACCTTAAGACAGAATATATACAACTGGATAGCGGCCGAATCGTTGCTCCTGGTCGTGAGTCGGGTGATTTCGCAGTGGTTCACGCATTGCCCGAGCACCCCGTGTTACAACCACCTCCCGTAGGCCTAGAGGTGACCCCCAACGTTATCAACTTCGGCAAAACATACGTCCTCCCGAACGTTATGCTTACGATTAGCTAAATCGTCGACTATGTAAAAATATGTTGTTTTCGGGGACGAAAACTTAAGTGAGGGGAAAATGTAACAGTGCACCTATTGTGATGAGATAATGTGACAGTGCACTATTGTATATAGATAAAGTAACAGTGCACTATTGTAATTAGAAATATGAGAGTCTTGAGCACATGTATATAGGGAGCACGAGGATTAAATAAAAGACACTTAGAAACTGGATCGAACGTGTGTGTGTCTCAGACAGCTCGGCCCGTTACAGTTTCCATGGTAACTATAATTTTTAATAAGATGATATTGATCATATTTAGCATAATATTCATAATAAATGATGGTTACCATGGCAACCATTATTTTCATTATGATGATCTTGATCATATTTAGCATATTATTCAAGATAAATGAATGTTACCATGGCAACCATTATTTTCATTATGATGATCTTGATCATATTTAGCACATTATTCTTGATAAATATAATTGCTATGTCCACCATAATTTTCATGTTAATGATCTTCGTCACATTTAGCATAGTATTCATCATAAGTGATGGTTACCATGGCAACCATAAATTTCATTATGATGATCTTGATCATATTTAGCATATTATTCATGATAAATGATGGTTACCACGGAACCATAATTTCATTATGATGATTTTGATCATATTTAGCATATTATTCATGATAAATGATGGTTACCATAGCATCAATAATTTTCATTATGATGATATTGACCATATTTAGCATATTATTTATGATAAATGATAGTTGCTTTGGCAACTATTATCATCATTTTGATTATCCTGATCATATTTAGCATATTATTCAGGATAAATGATGGTTGCCATGGCAACCATTATCCTCATTTTGATGATAATGATCAAATATAACATATTAATCACAACAAATTATAGTTCCAATTTCAACCATGATGATCATTACGATGATCTTGATAAAATTTAGCATATTATTCATGATAAATGATAGTTACCATAGCAACCAATTCGATTATGATGATCTTCATCATATTTAGCATATTATTCAGAATAAATGATGGTTACCATCGCAACTATTTTTTTCATTATGAAGATCTTAATCATATTTAGCATATTATTCATGATAAATCGTGGTTGCTATGGCAACCATTACCATCATTTTAATTATAATGATCAAAATTAACATAATAATCATAATTAATTATGGTTGCAATTTAAACCATGATGATCATTATGATGATATTGATCATATTTAGCATGTTATTCATGATAAATGATAGTTACCATGGCAACCATTATCATCATTTTGATGATAATGATCAAAATTAACATATTAATCATAATAAATTAGTGTTGAAGATTCAACCATGATGATCACTATGATGATCTTGATCATATTTTTCATATTATTCATGATAAATTATGGTTACTATTGCAACCATTATTTTCAATATGATGATATTGATCATATTTAGCATATTATTCATGATAAATGATGGTTACCATGGCAACCATTATTTTCATTATGATGATCTTGATCATATTTAGCATATTATTCATGATAAATGATAGTTACCATGGCAACCATTATTTTCATTACGATGATCTTGATCATATTTAGCATATTATTTATGAAAAATCATGGTTACCATAACAACCATAAATTTCATTATGATGATCTTGATCATATTTAGCATATTATTCATGATATATGATGGTTACCATAGCAACTATGATTTTCATTATGATCGACTTGATCATATTTAGCATATTATTCATGATAAATGATGGTTGCTATGGCAACCATAATTTTCATTTTAATGATCTTCATCATATTTAACATATTATTCAGGATGAATTATGGTTACCATGGCAACTACAATTTTCATTATGATGATTTTGATCATATTTACCATATTATTCATGATAAATGATGGTTACCATAACAACCATTATTTTCATTAAGATAATCTTGATCATATTTAGCATATTATTCATGATAAATGATGGTTACCATGGCAACCATGATTTTCATTATGATGATCTTGATCATATTTAGCATATTATTCACGAAAAATTATGGTTTAAATTGCAACCATAATTTTCATTTTAATGATCTTCATCATATTTAGCATATTATTCATGATAAATGATGGTTTTCATGGCCCCCATTATTTTCATTATGATGATCTTGATCATATTCGATCTTGATCATATTCATGGCAACCATAATTTTCATTTTAATGATCTTCATCATATTTAACATATTATTCATGATAAATTATGGTTACCATGGCAACCACAATTTTCATTATGATGATCTTGATCATATTTAGCATATTATTCCTGATAATGATAGTTACCATGGAACCATAATTTCATTATGATGATCTTGATCATATTTAGCATATTATTCATGATAAATGATGGTTTCCATAAAAAAATATCATCATTTTGATGATCTTGATCATATTTAGTATATTATTCAGGATAAATGATGGTTGCTATGGACACCATTATCATCATTTTGATGATAATTTTAAAAATTAACATATTAATCATGATAAATTATGGTTGCAGATACAACGTTGATGTTCATTATGATGATCTTGATCATATTTAACATATTATTCATCATAAATGATGGTTACCATGGAAACCATAATTTTCATTATGATGATCTTGATCATTTTTAGCATATTATTCATGATAAATGATGGTTCCCATGGCAACTTTTATAGTCATTTTGATGATCTTGATCATATTTAGCATATTATTCATGATGAATGATTGTTGTTATTGCAACCATTATCATCATTTTGATGATAATTTTCAAAATTAACATATTTATCATAATAAATTATGGTTGCAATTTCAACCATAATGATCATTATGATGATCTTGATCATATTTAGCATATTATTCATGATAAATGATGGTTACCATGACAACCATAATTTTCATTATGATGATCTTGATCATATTTAGCATATTATTCATGATAAATGATGGTTACCATGGCAACCATGATTTTCATTATGATGATCTTGATCATATTTAGCATAGTATTCATGATAAATGATGGTTACCATGGCAACTATTATTTTCATTATGATGATCTTCATCATATTTGGCATATTATTCATGATAGATGATGATTACCATGGCAACCATGATTTTCATTATGATGATCTTGATCATATTTAGCATATTATTCATGATAAATGATGGTTCCCATGGCAACTATTATAATCATTTTGATGATCTTGATAATATTTAGCATATTATTCATGTTGAATAATGGTTGCCATGGCAACCATTATCATCATTTGATGATAATTTTCAAAATTAACATATTAATCATAATAAATTATGGTTGGAATTTCAACCATAATGTCATTATGATGATCTTGGTCATATTTAGCATATTATTCATGATAATGACGGTTGACTTGGCAACCATTTTCATCATTTTGATAATAATGATCAAAATTAACATAATAATCATAATAAATTATGGTTGCAATTTCAACCATGACGATCATTATGATGATCTTGATCATATTTAGCATATTATTCATGATAAATGATGGTTACCATGGCAACCATAATTTTCATTATGATGATCTTGATCATATTTAGCATATTATTCATGATAAATGATGGTTACTATAGCAACCATAATTTTCATTATGATGATCTTGATCATATTTAGCATATTATTCATGATAAATGATGGTTACCATGGCAACTATTATCATCATTTTGATGATCTTGATCATATTTAGCATATTATTCATGATAAATGATGGTCGTTATGGCAACTATTATTATCATTTTGATGATAATTTTAAAAATTAACATATTTATCATAATAAATTATGGTTGCAATTTCAACCATAATGATCATTATGATGATCTTGATCATATTTAGCATATTATTCATGATAAATGATGGTTACCATGACAACCATAATTTTCATTATGACGATCTTGATCATATTTAGCATATTATTCATGATAAATGATGGTTACCATGGCAACCATGATTTTCATTATGATGATCTTGATCATATTTAGCATAGTATTCATGATAAATGATGGTTACCATAGCAACTATTATTTTCATTATGATGATCTTCATCATATTTGGCATATTATTCATGATAGATGATGATTACCATGGCAACCATGATTTTCATTATGATGATCTTGATCATATTTAGCATATTATTCATGATAAATGATGGTTCCCATGGCAACTATTATAATCATTTTGATGATCTTGATAATATTTAGCATATTATTCATGATGAATAATGGTTGCCATGGCAACCATTATCATCATTTTGATGATAATTTTCAAAATTAACATATTAATCATAATAAATTATGGTTGGAATTTCAACCATAATGATCATTATGATGATCTTGGTCATATTTAGCATATTATTCATGATAAATGACGGTTGACTTGGCAACCATTTTCATCATTTTGATAATAATGATCAAAATTAACATAATAATCATAATAAATTATGGTTGCAATTTCAACCATGACGATCATTATGATGATCTTGATCATATTTAGCATATTATTCATGATAAATGATGGTTACCATGGCAACCATAATTTTCATTGTGATGATCTTGATCATATTTAGCATATTATTCATGATAAATGATGGTTACTATAGCAACCATAATTTTCATTATGATGATCTTGATCATATTTAGCATATTATTCATGATAAATGATGGTTACCATGGCAACTATTATCATCATTTTGATGATCTTGATCATATTTAGCATATTATTCATGATAAATGATGGTCGTTATGGCAACTATTATTATCATTTTGATGATAATTTTAAAAATTAACATATTAATCATAATAAATTATGGTTGCAATTTCAACCATGATGATCATTATGATGATCTTGATCATATTTAGCATATTATTTATGATAAATGATGGTTACCATGGCAACCATAATTTTCATTTGGATGAACTTGATCATAATTAGCATATTATACAGGATAAAAAATGGTTACCATGGCAACCATTTTTCATTATGATGATCTTTATCATATTTAGCATATTATTCATGGTAAATGATGGTTTCCATGGCAACCATTATCATCATTTTGATGATAACGATCAAAATTAACATACTAATCATAATGAATTATGGTTGCTATTTCAACTAGGATGATCATTATGATGATCTTGATCATATTTAGCACATATTCATGATAAATGATGGTTCAAATAACAACCATAATTTTCATTTTAATGATCTTCATCATATTTAGCATATTATTCATGATAAATCATGGTTACCATAAGAACCATTATTTTCATTATGATGATCTTGATCATATTTAGCATATTATTTATGATAAATGATGGTTACCATGGCAACCATTATTTTCATTATGATGGTCTTGATCATATTTAGCGTGTTATTCATGATAAATGATGGCTACCATGGCAACCATAATTTTAATTATGATGATCTTGATCATATTTAGCATATTAATCATGAAAAATGATGGTTTAAATAGCAACCATAATTTTCATTTTAATGATCTTGATCATATTTAGCATATTATTCATGATAAATAATGGTTTTCATGGCAACCATTATTTTCATTATGATGATCTTGATCATATTTAGCATATTATTCATGATAAAATATGGTTACAATGGGAACCATTATTTTCATTAGGATGATCTTGATCATATTTAGCATATTATTCATGATAAATGATGGTTACCATGGCAACCATAATTTTCATTATGATGAACTTGATCATATTTAGCATATTATACAGGATAAATAATAGTTACAATAGCAACCATAATTTTCATTATGATGATCTTGATCATATTTAGCATATTATTCATGGTAAATGATGATTTCCATGGCAACCATTATCATCATTTTGATGATAACGATCAAAATTAACATGCTAATCATAATAAATTATGTTGCAATTTCAATTATGATGATCATTATGATGATCTTGATGATATTTAGCATATTATTCATGATTAATGATGGTTACCATGGCAACCATGATTTTCATTATGATGATCTTGATCATATTTAGCATATTATTCATGATAAATGATGGTTACCATAACAACCATTATTTTCAATAAGATGATCTTGATGATATTTAGCATATTATTCATGATAAATGATGGTTCCCATGGCAACTATGATTTTCATTATGATGATCTTGATCATATTTAGCATATTATTCATAATAAATGATGGTTTAAATGGCAACCATAATTTTCATTTTAATGATCTTCATCATATTTAGCATATTATTCATGATAAATGATGGTTACCATGGCAACCATTATTTTCATTATGATGATCTTGATCATATTTAGCATATTATTCATGATGAATGATGGTTACTATGGCAACCATGATTTTCATTATGATGATCTTGATCATATTTAGCATATTATTCAGGATAAATTATAGTTGCCATGGCAACCATTATCATCATTTTGATGATAATGATCAGAATTAACATATTAATAATAATAAATTATTGTTGCAATTTCAACCATGATGATCATTATGATGATCTTCATCATATTTTTCATATTATTCATGATAAATGATGGTTACCATGGCAACCATAATTTTCATTATGATGATCTTGATAATATTTAGCATATTATTCATGATAAATGATAGTTACCATGGAAACCATAGTTTCATTATGATGATCTTGATCATATTTAGCATATTATTCATGATAAATGATGGTTTCCATAGCAACAATTATCATCATTTTGATGATCTTGATCATATTTAGCATATTATTCAGGATAAATGATGGTTGCTATGGACACCATTATCATCATTTCGATGATAATTTTCAAAATTAACATATTAATAATGAGAAATTATGGTTGCAGATTCAACCATGATGATCATTATGATGATCTTGATCATATTTAGCATATTATTCATAATAAATGAGGTTACCATGGCAACCATAAGTTTCATTATGATGATCTTGATCATATTTAGCATATTATAGGATAAATGATGGTTACCATGGCAACCATAATTTTCATTAGGATGATCTTGATCATATTTAGCATAGTATTCATGATAAACGATGGTTGACATGGCAACTATTTTGATCATTTTGATAATAATGATCAAAATTAACATACTAATCAAAATAATTATGGTTACAATTTCAACCATGACGATCGTTATGATGATTTTGATCATATTTAGCATATTATTCATGATAAATGATGGTTACCCATGGCAACCATAATTTTCATTATGATGATCTTGATCATATTTAGCATATTATTCTTGATAAATGATGGTTACCATGGCAACCATTATTTTCATTACGATGATCTTGATTATATTTAGCATATTATTCTTCATAAATGATGGTTACTATGGCAACCATAACTTTCATTATGATGATCTTGATCATATTTAGCATATTATCATGATAATGATGGTTACCATGGAAACCATAATTTTCATTATGATGATCTTGATCATGTTTAGCATATTATTCATGATAAATGATGGTTCCCATACCAACTATTATCATCATTTTGATGATCTTGATCATATTTAGCATATTATTCATGATGAATGATGGTTGCTATGGCAACCATTTTCATCATTTGATAATAATGATCAAAATTAACATACTAATCATAATAAATTATGGTTGCAATTTCAACCATGACGATCATTATGATGATCTTGATCATATTTAGCATATTATTCATGATAAATGATGGTTACCATGGCAACCATTATTTTCATTACGATGATCTTGATCATATTTAGCATATTATTCATGAAAAATGATGGTTACCATAGCAACCATAATTATCATTATGATGATCTTGATCATACTTAGCATATTATTCATGATACATGATGGTTACCATGGAAACCATAATTTTCATTATGATGATCTTGATCATATTTAGCATATTATTCATCATAAATGATGGTTCCGATGGCAACTATTATCATCATTTTGACGATCTTGATCATATTTAGCATATTATTCATGATAAATGATGGTTGATATGGCAACTATTATCATCATTTTGATGATAATTTTCAAAATTAACATATTAATAAAAATAAATTATAATAATAATAATAATAATAAATATATAGTCATTTAAATATAGCGCTTAAATTATGATAAAAATATTCTAAAGCGCTGTACAATTAAAAGTTACAGTTATAAATATGCTCTAAAACCATTCTAAAATTATCCTACTAGAAATTAACACGATATTTACACTTAATAGGAAGTTTGTCTATTCAAATGCCTTCCTAAATAAAAATGTTTTTAATTGAGTTTTAAAGGAATTAATTGTTTCACACTGTCTAATTTGAAGTGGAAGAGAATTCCATATGAGAGGGGCAGCGTATTTAAATGATCTGTCCCCAAGAGTTTTTGCATTAGTTTTCGGGATATTTAACAAGGAGCAATTATCCGACCTTAAATGGTATTTGCTTTCAGGCTTATACGACAGTAGATCAACAATGTACTGAGGTGCCATTCCGTTAAGGGCTTTGTAAACCAGTAAAGCAATCTTGAAGTCAACTCGAAACTTTATTGGCAACCAATGAAGATTCATTAGAACCGGAGTGATATGAGCAGATCTTGGTGTAAAACATATCATTCTTGCAGCCGCATTAAGAACTCTTTGTAAACGCTGATACTGGTACTGTGGAATCCCAAACAAGAGCGAATTACAGTAGTCTAAATGTGAGGTTATAAATGCATGCACAAGAATTTTAGTTGTCTCCTGAGAAAGAAACTTCCTTATTTGTCTGATGTTATATAATCCTCTAAAAGCTTTGCTGCAAACCTTCCCGACGTGAACATCCATCGACATGTTTTTATCAAACCAGATACCTAAATCCCGAACACTTTCAGCAGGTTTAATATCCACGTCCCCTACTTGTACAGAGTTAATTTCAATCTTCTTCAACTGCTGACGAGTGCCGATTATTAAGAATTCTGTCTTGAGATCATTAAATTTTAATTTTTGAGAAACCAGCCAAGCGCGGACATCAGTTATACATGCTTCAATAGCCCGAACTGCATCATTTTGACAAACAGGCGACTCAGGACAAAAGGACAAGTACAGCTGGGTATCATCAGCGTATCCGTGTGAAGATGGTAAATGCTTTCCAATAATTTCAAATAGTTTCGACACATACAGTAAAAATAGAATCGGTCCGAGACAGCTTCCTTGCGGAACACCACAGGTCATGGGAAAACTATCTGAGAGTACTTGGTTTATTGAAACAAACTGTTTTCTGTCCGATAGAAAAGATTTTATCCATCCAAGCGCAGTACCGCCGACACCAAAATTTGATTTTAATATTTCTAACATGATCTCGTGCTCTACCGTATCAAAGGCCGCGCTTAAGTCGAGTAGTACAAGTAGCGTGACTTCTTGTTGATCCATGCTCATAAGAATGTCACTTTGAACTTTAATAAGAGCTGTTTCTACTGAGTGAAAAGGGCGATAAGCTGATTGATTAATAGGAAGTGGTGCATTTTCTTCGCAATGGTTAACTATTTGACCAACAACAGCCTTTTCAGCAATTTTTGAAACAAATGAGAGGTTACTCACAGGTCGAAAATTCTCAAATAAAGCCTCAAGACCAAGTTTCTTCAATATAGGTACCAGAAGAGCAACTTTCCATGCTTCAGGAACATAACCATGATGCAATGACATATTAATAATTTTTGTTATTACAGATTTCAGTTCATCAACGCATAATTTCACTAACCAGGTTGGAATTGGATCTAATTTGCAAGTAGCCTTTGATGATTTCATAATAATGTCGCAAATTTCTTCCTCTGTTAACTGACGAAATGATGTAAATTCAGCTGCAGGTGGCCAATATTCAACAGAAGGAGGTTGTACTGCGATGCTATCGATTTCGGTTCTAATTAGTTCAATCTTTCGATGAAAAAACTCGCCAAACTCATTCACAAGCTGACCCAAATCAGTATGCGGAGGCAGGGAATTTTCATTGGGAACTTTGGAAAGAGAAGACACCACCTTAAAAAGTTTTCTTGAGTCACCTGAGCACTGGTCAATGAGTTCAGAATAATATAATCGCTTGCCCATCCTCAATTTAGCAGAATATTTATTACAGGCAGCACGATACAGTGACCTGTCACATTCACAGTTCGACTTTAACATTTTCCTCTCTAATTTTCTGCGATTTACTTTCAGACGTTTAAGTTCGTCACTGAACCATGGTAGTTTTGTTCTCTCGTTGCATGGTAGTTTTGTTCTCTCGTTCTCTGGTTGCAATTTCAACCATGATGATCATTATGATGATCTTGATCATCTTTATCATATTATTTATGATAAATGATGGTTACTATGGCAACTATTATCATCATTTTGATGATAACGATCAAAGTTAACATACTAATCATAATAAATTATGGTTGCTATTTCAACTAGGATGATCATTATGATGATCTTGATCATATTTAGCACATATTCATGATAAATGATGGTTACAAATGGAAACCATAATTTTCATTTTAATGATCTTCATCATATTTAGCATATTATTCATGATAAATGATGGTTACCATAACAACCATTATTTTCATTATTGTGATCTTGATCATATCTAGCATATTATTCACAGTGAACTGAAATAAAACTGGAACGCTCACTCTATGATTTTCACTCATTGATGAGTGAAGCCAAGATGGCGGATCATGATGCATTTCTTGTAGGTATGATCCAGGCCTCTGGCGCGGAAACTTCAAAGGAAAAATCAGAATTTCCGACAAAATTTCCGCGTGGTGGCCTGGATTATACCTACAAGAAAGGCTTCATGATCCGCCATCTTGGCTTCAAACTTCCGGCAGAGTGAGCGTTCCAGTTTTATTTCAGTTCACTGATTATTCATGATAAATGATGGTTACCATGGCAACCATTATTTTCATTATGATGATCTTGATCATATTTAGCATATTATTCATGATAAATGATGGTTACCATGGCAACCATGATTTTCATTATGATGATCTTGATCATATTTAGCATAGTATTCATGATTAATGATGGTTACTATGGCAACCATGATTTTCATTATGATGATCTTGATCATATTTAGCATATTATTCATGAAAAATGATGGTTTAAATGGCAACCATAATTTTCAATTTAATGATCTTCATCATATTTAGCATATTATTCAGGATAAATGATGGTTGCCATGGACACCATTATCATCATTTTGATGATAATTTTCAAAATGAACATATTAATCATGATAAATTATAGTTGCAGATTCAACCATGATGATCATTATGATGATCTTGATCATATTTAGCATATTATTCATGATAAATGATGATTACCATAGCAACCATGATTTTCATTATGATGATCTTGATCATATTTAGCATATTATTCATGAAAAATGATGGTTTAAATGGCAACCATAATTTTCAATTTAATGATCTTCATCATATTTAGCATATTATTCAGGATAAATGATGGTTGCCATGGACACCATTATCATCATTTTGATGATAATTTTCAAAATTAACATATTAATCATGATAAATAATGGTTGCAGATTCAACCATGATGATCATTATGATGATCTTCATCATATTTAGCATATTATTCATGATAAATGATGATTACCATGGCAACCATGATTTTCATTATGATGATCTTGATCATATTTAGCATATTATTCATCATAAATGATGGTTACCATGGAAACCATCATTTTCATTATGATGATCTTGATCATATTTAGCATATTATTCATGATAAATGATGGTTCCCATGGCATCTATTATAATCATTTTGATGATCTTGATAATATTTAGCATATTATTCATGATGAATGATTGTTGCCATGGCAACCATTATCATCATTTTGATGATAATTTTCAAAATTAACATATTAATCATAATAAATTATGGTTGGAATTTCAACCATAATGATCATTATGATGATCTTGGTCATATTTAGCATATTATTCATGATAAATGATGGTTACTATGGCAGCCATAATTTTCATTATGATGATCTTGATCATATTTAGCATATTATTCATGATAAATGATGGTTACCATAGCAACCATAATTTTCATTAGGATGATCTTGATCATATTTAGCATATTATTCATGATAAATGATGGTTACCATGGCAACTATTATCATCATTTTGATGATTTTGATCATATTTAGCATATTATTCATGATAAATGATGGTCGTTATGGCAACTATTATTATCATTTTGATGATAATTTTCAAAATTAACATATTAATAAAAATAAATTATGGTTGCAATTTCAACCATGATGATCATTATGATGATCTTGATCATACTTAGCATATTATTTATGATAAATGATGGTTACTATGGCAACTATTATCATCATTTTGATGATAATTTTCAAAATTAACATATTAATAAAAATAAATTATGGTTGCAATTTCAACCATGATGATCATTATGATGATCTTGATCATATTTAGCATATTATTTATGATAAATGATGGTTACTATGGCAACCATATATTTCATTGTGATGAACTTGATCATATTTAGCATGTTATACAGGATAAATGATGGTTACTATGGCAACCATAATTTTCATTATGATGATCTTGATCATATTTAGCATATTATTCATGGTAAATGATGGTTTCCATGGCAACAATAATTTTCTTATTGATGATCTTCGTCATATTTAGCATATTATTCATGATAAATGATGGTTACCATAACAACCATTATTTTCATTAAGATGATCTTGATCATATTATTCATATTATTCATGATAAATGATGGTTTAAATGGCAACCATAATTTTCATTTTAATGATCTTCATCATATTTAGCATATTATTCATGATAAATGATGGTTAATATGGCAACCATTATTTTCATTATGATGATCTTGATCATATTTAGCATATTATTCATGATAAATGATGGTTATTATGGCAACCATTATTTTCATTAAGATGATGTTGATCATATCTAGCATATTATTCATGATAAATGAAGGTTACCATAGCAACCATGATTTTCATTATGATGATCTTGATAATATTTAGCATATTATTCATGATAAATGATGGTTGCTATGGCAATTATAATTTTCATTTTAATGATCTTCATCATATTTAGCATATTATTCATGATAAATTATGGTTACCATGGCAACCGTAATTTTCATTATGATGATCTTGATCATATTTAGCATATTATTCATGATAAATGATGGTTACCATGGAAACCATAATTTCATTATGATGATCTTGATCATTTAGCATATTTTCATGATAAATGATGGTTACCATGGCAACCATTATTGTCTTACGATGATCTTGATCATATTTAGCATATTATTCACGATAAATGATGGTTACCATAGCAACCATAATTTTCATTATGATGATCTTGAACATATTTAGCATATTATTCATGATTAATGATGGTTGCCATGGCAACTATTATCAATAATTTTATGATCTTGATCATATTAGAATATTATTGATGATAAATGATGGTTGCTATTGCAACCATTATCATCATTTTGATGATAATTTCAAAAATAACAAATTATTCATAATAAATTAGGTTGCAATTTCAACCATGATGATCATTATCATGATTTTGATCATATTTAGCATATTATTCGTGAAATGATATTACCATGGCAACCAAAATTTCATTGTGATGATCTTGATCATATTTAGCATATTATTCATGATAAATGATGGTTGACATGGCAACATTTTCATCATTTTATAATAATGATCATATTTACCATTATTCAGGATAAACGATGGTTTTCATTGCAACTTTTCATTATTTTGATGATTTTGATCATATTTAACATATTATTCAGGATAATTTATGGTTCCTAAAGGAACTATTCATCATTTTGATGATAATGATCAAAATTAACATATTATTCATAATAAATTATTGTTGCAATTTCAACCATGATGTTCATTATGATGATCTTCATCATTATTTTTCATATTATTCATGATAAATGATGGTTACATTGCAACCATTATTTCATTATGATGATCTTGATCATATTTAGCATATTTTCAGGATAAATGATGTTATAATAGCAACCATAATTTTAATTATGATGTTCTTGATCATATTTGGCATATAATTCATGATAAATGATGGTTGCCATGGCAACTATTTTTATCATTGTGATGATAATTTTCAAAATTAACATATTAATCATAATAAATTATTGTTAAAATTTCAACTATGATGATCATTATTATGATCTTGATCATATTTAGCATATTATTTATGACAAATGATGGTTACCATGGCAACCATGATTTCATTATGATGATCTTGATCATATTTAGCATATTATTTATGATAAATGATAGTTACCATTGCAACCATTATTTTCATTAAGATGATTCTGATCATATTTAGCTTATTATTCATGATAAATGATGGTTACTATGGCAACCATGATTTTCATTTTGATGATCTTGATCATATTTAGCATATTATTCAGGATAAATTATGGTTGCCATGGCAACCATTATCATCATTTTGATGATAATGATCAAAATTAACATATTAATCATAATAAATTATTGTTGCAATTTCAACCATGATGAACATTATGATGATCTTGATCAAATTTAGCATATTATTCATGATAAATGATGGTTACCATGGCAACCATTATTTTCATTATAATGATCTTGATCATATTATTCATATTATTCATGATAAATGATGGTTTAAATGGCAACCATAATTTTCATTATGATGATCTTTGATCATATTTAGCTTATTAATCATGGCAATGCTGGTTACAATAGAAACCATAATTTTCATTATGATGATCTTGATCATATTTAGCAAATTATTCATGATAAATGATGGTTTGGATGGCAACCATAATTTTTATTATGATGATCTTGATCATATTTAGCATATTATTCATGATAAATGATGGTTACCATGCCAACCATTTTTTTCATTAAGATGATCTTGATCATATTTAGCATATTATTCATGATAAATGATGGTTACCATGGCAACTATGATTTTCATTATGATGATCTTGATCATATTTAGCATATTATTCATGATAAATGATGGTTGACATGGCAAACATTTTCATCATTTTGATAATAATGATAAAAATTAACATAATAATCATAATAAATTATTGGTTGCATTTTCAGCCATGACGATCATTATGATGATCTTGATCATATTTAGCATATCATTCATGATAATGATGGTTACCATGGCAGCCATTATTTTTAATGATGATCTTGATTCATATTAGCATATTATTCATGATAAATGATCGTTACCATAACAACCATTATTGTCATTACGATGATCTTGATCATATTTAGCATTATATTCACGATAAATGATGGTTACCATAGCAGCCTATTTTCATATGATGATCTTGATCATATTTAGCATATTATTCAGGATAAATGATGGTTGCATGGACACCATAATTTCATTTTAATGATTTTCATCATATTTAACATATTATTCATGATAATTATGGTTACCATAGCAACCACAATTTCATGATGATGATCTTGATCATATTTAGCATATTATTCATGATAAATGATAGTTACGATTGAAACCATAATTTCATTATGATGATCATTTAGCATATTATTCATGATAAATGATGGTTTCCATAACAACATTTATCATCATTTTGATGATCTTGATCATAATTAGCATATTATTCAGGATAAATGATGGTTGCCATGGCAACCATTATCATCATTTTGATGATGATTAATGTTAATTTTCAAAATTAACATATTAACCATGATAAATTATAGTTGCAGATTCAACCATGATGATCATTATGATGATCTTGATCATATTTAGCATATTTTGAGGATAAATGATGGTTACTATGGCAACTATAATTTTCATTATGATGATCTTGATCATTTAGCATATTATTCATGATAAATGATGGTACCATAACAACCATTATTTTCATTAAGATGATCTTGATCATATTATTCATATTATTCATGATAAATGATGGTTTAAATGGCAACCATAATTTTCATTTTAATGATCTTCATCATATTTAGCATATTATTCATGATAAATGATGGTTAATATGGCAACCATTATTTTCATTATGATGATCTTGATCATATTTAGCATATTATTCATGATAAATGATGGTTATTATGGCAACCATTTTTTTCATTAAGATGATGTTGATCATATCTAGCAAATTATTCATGATAAATGAAGGTTACAATAGCAACCATGATTTTCATTATGATGATCTTGATAATATTTAGCATATTATTCATGATAAATGATGGTTGCTATGGCAATTATAATTTTCATTTTAATGATCTTCATCATATTTAGCATATTATTCATGATAAATTATGGTTACCATGGCAACCGTAATTTTCATTATGATGATCTTGATCATATTTAGCATATTATTCATGATAAATGATGGTTACCATGGAAACCATAATTTCATTATGATGATCTTGATCATATTTAGCATATTATTCATGATAAATGATGGTTACCATGGCAACCATTATTGTCATTACGATGATCTTGATCATATTTAGCATATTATTCACGTTAAATGATGGTTACCATAGCAACCATAATTTTCATTATGATGATCTTGAACATATTTAGCATATTATTCATGATTAATGATGGTTGCCATGGGAACTATTATCAATAATTTTATGATCTTGATCATATTTAGCATATTATTCATGATAAATGATGGTTGACATGGCAAACATTTTCATCATTTTGATAATAATGATCATATTTAGCATATTATTCAGGATAAACGATGGTTTTCATTGCAACTATTATCATTATTTTTGATGATTTTGATCATATTAACATATTATTCAGGATAATTTATGGTTCCCAAGGGAACTATTATCATCATTTTGATGATAATGATCAAAATTAACATATTATTCATAATAAATTATTGTTGCAATTTCAACCATGATGTTCATTATGATGATCTTCATCATATTTTTCATATTATTCATGATAAATGATGGTTACCATGGCAACCATAATTTTCATTATGATGATCTTGATCATATTTAGCATATTTTTCAGGATAAATGATGGTTATAATAGCAACCATAATTTTAATTGTGATGTTCTTGATCATATTTGGCATATAATTCATGATAAATGATGGTTGCCATAGCAACTATTTTTATCATTTTGATGATAATTTTCAAAATTAACATATTAATCATAATAAATTATTGTTAAAATTTCAACTATGATGATCATTATGATGATCTTGATCATATTTAGCATATTATTTATGACAAATGATGGTTACCATGGCAACCATGATTTTCATTATGATGATCTTGATCATATTTAGCATATTATTCATGATAAATGATAGTTACCATTGCAACCATTATTTTCATTAAGATGATCTTGATCATATTTAGCTTATTATTCATGATAAATGATGGTTACTATGGCAACCATGATTTTCATTTTGATGATCTTGATCATATTTAGCATATTATTCAGGATAAATTATGGTTGCCATGGCAACCATTATCATCATTTTGATGATAATGATCAAAATTAACATATTAATCATAATAAATTATTGTTGCAATTTCAACCATGATGAACATTATGATGATCTTGGTCAAATTTAGCATATTATTCATGATAAATGATGGTTACCATGGCAACCATTATTTTCATTATAATGATCTTGATCATATTATTCATATTATTCATGATAAATGATGGTTTAAATGGCAACCATAATTTTCATTATGATGATCTTGATCATATTTAGCATATTATTCATGGCAAATGCTGGTTACAATAGAAACCATAATTTTCATTATGATGATCTTGATCATATTTAGCAAATTATTCATGATAAATGATGGTTTGGATGGCAACCATAATTTTCATTATGATGATCTTGATCATATTTAGCATATTATTCATGATAAATGATCGTTACCATGGCAACCATTATTGTCATTACGATGATCTTGATCATATTTAGCATATTATTCACGATAAATGATGGTTACCATAGCAGCCATAATTTTCATTATGATGATCTTGATCATATTTAGCATATTATTCAGGATAAATGATGGTTGTCATGGCAACCTATATCATCATTTTGATGATGATTAATGTTAATTTTCAAAATTAACATATTAATCATGATAAATTATGGTTGCAGATTCAACCATTATGATCATTATGATGATCTTGATCAAATTTAATATATTATTCATGATAAATGATGGTTACCATGGCAACTATAATTTTCATTATGATGATCTTGATAATATTTAGCATATTATTCATGATAAATAATAGTTACCATGGAAACCATAATTTCATTTTAATGATTTTCATCATATTTAACATATTATTCATGATAAATTATGGTTACCATAGCAACCACAATTTTCATGATGATGATCTTGATCATATTTAGCATATTATTCATGTTAAATGATAGTTACGATTGAAACCATAATTTCATTATGATGATCATATTTAGCATATTATTCATGATAAATTATGGTTACCATGGCAACCGTAATTTTCATTATGATGATCTTGATCATATTTAGCATATTATTCATGATAAATGTTGGTTACCATGGAAACCATAATTTCATTATGATGATCTTGATCATATTTAGCATATTATTCATGATAAATGATGGTTACCATGGCAACCATTATTGTCATTACGATGATCTTGATCATATTTAGCATATTATTCACGATAAATGATGGTTACCATAGCAACCATAATTTTCATTACGATGATCTTGAACATATTTAGCATATTATTCATGATTAATGATGGTTGCCATGGCAACTATTATCAATAATTTTATGATCTTGATCATATTTAGAATAATATTGATGATAAATGATGGTTGCTTTGCAACCATTATCATCATTTTGATGATAATTTTCAAAAATAACAAATTATTCATAATAAATTATGGTTGCAATTTCAACCATGATGATCATTATCATGATTTTGATCATATTTAGCATATTATTCGTGATAAATGATATTACCATGGCAACCAAAATTTTCATTGTGATGATCTTGATCATATTTAGCATATTATTCATGATAAATAATGGTTGACATGGCAAACATTTTCATCATTTTGATAATAATGATCATATTTAGCATATTATTCAGGATAAACGATGGTTTTCATTGCAACTATTATCATTATTTTGATGATTTTGATCATATTTAACATATTATTCAGGATAATTTATGGTTCCCAAGGGAACTATTATCATCATTTTGATGATAATGATCAAAATTAACATATTATTCATAATAAATTATTGTTGCAATTTCAACCATGATGTTCATTATGATGATCTTCATCATATTTTTCATATTATTCATGATAAATGATGATTACCATGGCAACCATAATTTTCATTATGATGATCTTGATCATATTTAGCATATTTTTCAGGATAAATGATGGTTATAATAGCAACCATAATTTTAATTATGATGTTCTTGATCATATTTGGCATATAATTCATGATAAATGATGGTTGCCATGGCAACTATTTTTATCATTTTGATGATAATTTTCAAAATTAACATATTAATCATAATAAATTATTGTTAAAATTTCAACTATGATGATCATTATGATGATCTTGATCATATTTAGCATATTATTTATGACAAATGATGGTTACTATGGCAACCATGATTTTCATTATGATGATCTTGATCATATTTAGCATATTATTCATGAAAAATGATGGTTTAAATGGCAACCATAATTTTCAATTTAATGATCTTCATCATATTTAGCATATTATTCAGGATAAATGATGGTTGCCATGGACACCATTATCATCATTTTGATGATAATTTTCAAAATGAACATATTAATCATGATAAATTATAGTTGCAGATTCAACCATGATGATCATTATGATGATCTTGATCATATTTAGCATATTATTCATGATAAATGATGATTACCATAGCAACCATGATTTTCATTATGATGATCTTGATCATATTTAGCATATTATTCATGAAAAATGATGGTTTAAATGGCAACCATAATTTTCAATTTAATGATCTTCATCATATTTAGCATATTATTCAGGATAAATGATGGTTGCCATGGACACCATTATCATCATTTTGATGATAATTTCAAAATTAACATATTAATCATGATAAATTATGGTTGCAGATTCAACCATGATGATCATTATGATGATCTTCATCATTTAGCATATTATTCATGATAAATGATGATTACCATGGCAACCATGATTTTCATTATGATGATCTTGATCATATTTAGCATATATATTCATCATAAATGATGGTTACCATGGAAACCATCATTTTCATTATGATGATCTTGATCATATTTAGCATATTATTCATGATAAATGATGGTTCCCATGGCATCTATTATAATCATTTTGATGATCTTGATAATATTTAGCATATTATTCATGATGAATGATTGTTGCCATGGCAACCATTATCATCATTTTGATGATAATTTTCAAAATTAACATATTAATCATAATAAATTATGGTTGGAATTTCAACCATAATGATCATTATGATGATCTTGGTCATATTTAGCATATTATTCATGATAAATGATGGTTACTATGGCAGCCATAATTTTCATTATGATGATCTTGATCATATTTAGCATATTATTCATGATAAATGATGGTTACCATAGCAACCATAATTTTCATTAGGATGATCTTGATCATATTTAGCATATTATTCATGATAAATGATGGTTACATGGCAACTTATCATCATTTTGATGATCTTGATCATATTTAGCATATTATTCATGATAAATGATGGTCGTTATGGCAACTATTATTATCATTTTGATGATAATTTTCAAATTAACATATTAATAAAAATAAATTATGGTTGCAATTTCAACCATGATGATCATTATGATGACTTGATCATACTTAGCATATTATTTATGATAAATGATGGTTACTATGGCAACTATTATCATCATTTTGATGATAATTTTCAAAAATTAACATATTAATAAAAATAAATTATGGTTGCAATTTCAACCATGATGATCATTATGATGATCTTGATCATATTTAGCATATTATTTATGATAAATGATGGTACTATGGCAACCATATATTCATTGTGATGAACTTGATCATATTTAGCATGTTTACAGGATAAATGATGGTTACTATGGCAACCATAATTTTCATTATGATGATCTTGATCATATTTAGCATATTATTCATGGTAAATGATGGTTTCCATGGCAACAATAATTTTCATTATGATGATCTTCGTCATATTTAGCATATTATTCATGATAAATGATGGTTACCATAACAACCATTATTTTCATTAAGAGATCTTGATCATATTATTCATATTATTCATGATAAATGATGGTTTAAATGGCAACCATAATTTTCATTTTAATGATCTTCATCATATTTAGCATATTATTCATGATAAATGATGGTTAATATGGCAACCATTATTTCATTATGATGATCTTGATCATATTTAGCATATTATTCATGATAAATGGTTATTATGGCAACCATTATTTTCATTAAGATGATGTTGATCATATCTAGCATATTATTCATGATAAATGAAGGTTACCATAGCAACCATGATTTTCATTATGATGATCTTGATAATATTTAGCATATTATTCATGATAAATGATGGTTGCTATGGCAATATAATTTTGATTTTAATGATCTTCATCATATTTAGCATATTATCATGATAAATTATGGTTACCATGGCAACCGTAATTTTCATTATGATGATCTTGATCATATTTAGCATATTATTCATGATAAATGATGGTTACCATGGAAACCATAATTCATTATGATGATCTTGATCATATTTAGCATATTATTCATGATAAATGATGGTTACCATGGCAACCATTATTGTCATTACGATGATCTTGATCATATTTAGCATATTATTCACGATAAATGATGGTTACCATAGCAACCATAATTTTCATTATGATGATCTTGAACATAATTACCATATTAATCATAATAAATGATAGTTGCCATGGCAACTATCATCAAAATTTTATGATCTTGATCATATTAGAATATATTGATGATAAATGATGGTTGCTATTGCAACCATTACATCATTTTGATGATAATTTTCAAAAATAACAAATTATTCATAATAAATTATGGTTGCAATTTCAACCATGATGATCATTATCATGATTTTGATCATATTTAGCATATTATTCGTGATAAATGATATTACCATGGCAACCAAAATTTTCATTGTGATGATCTGATCATATTTAGCATATTATTCATGATAAATGATGGTTGACATGGCAAACATTTTCATCATTTTGATAATATGATCATATTTAGCATATTATTCAGGATAAACGATGGTTTTTCATTTCAACTATTATCATTATTTTGATGATTTTGATCATATTTAACATATTATTCAGGATAATTTATGGTTCCTAAGGGAACTATTATCATCATTTTGATGATAATGATCAAAATTAACATATTATTCATAATAAATTATTGTTGCAATTTCAACCATGATGTTCATTATGATGATCTTCATCATATTTTTCATATTATTCATGATAAATGATGGTTACCCTGGCAACCATAATTTTCATTATGATGATCTTGATCATATTTAGCATATTTTTCAGGATAAATGATGGTTATAATAGCAACCATAATTTTAATTATGATGTTCTTGATCATATTTGGCATATAATTCATGATAAATGATGGTTGCCATGGCAACTATTTTTATCATTTTGATGATAATTTTCAAAATTAACATATTAATCATAATAAATTATTGTTAAAATTTCAACTATGATGATCATTATTATGATCTTGATCATATTTAGCATATTATTTATGACAAATGATGGTTACCATGATCATATTTAGAATAATATTGATGATAAATGATGGTTGCTATTGCAACCATTATCATCATTTTGATGATAATTTTCAAAAATAACAAATTATTCATAATAAATTATGGTTGCAATTTCAACCATGATGATCATTATCATGATTTTGATCATATTTAGCATATTATTCGTGATAAATGATATTACCATGGCAACCAAAATTTTCATTGTGATGATCTTGATCATATTTAGCATATTATTCATGATAAATAATGGTTGACATGGCAAACATTTTCATCATTTTGATAATAATGATCATATTTAGCATATTATTCAGGATAAACGATGGTTTTCATTGCAACTATTATCATTATTTTGATGATTTTGATCATATTTAACATATTATTCAGGATAATTTATGGTTCCCAAGGGAACTATTATCATCATTTGATGATAATGATCAAAATTAACATATTATTCATAATAAATTATTGTTGCAATTTCAACCATGATGTTCATTATGATGATCTTCATCATATTTTTCATATTATTCATGATAAATGATGATTACCATGGCAAACATAATTTTCATTATGATGATCTTGATCATATTTAGCATATTTTTCAGGATAAATGATGGTTATAATAGCAACCATAATTTTAATTATGATGTTCTTGATCATATTTGGCATATAATTCATGATAAATGATGGTTGCCATGGCAAACTATTTTTATCATTTTGATGATAATTTTCAAATTAACATATTAATCATAATAAATTATTGTTAAAATTTCAACTATGATGATCATTATGATGATCTTGATCATATTTAGCATATTATTTATGACAAATGATGGTTACCATGGCAACCATGATTTTCATTATGATGATCTTGATCATATTTAGCATATTATTCATGATAAATGATAGTTACCATTGCAACCATTATTTTCATTAAGATGATCTTGATCATATTTAGCTTATTATTCATGATAAATGATGGTTACTATGGCAACCATGATTTTCATTTTGATGATCTTGATCATATTTAGCATATTATTCAGGATAAATTATGGTTGCCATGGCAACCATTATCATCATTTTGATGATAATGATCAAAATTAACATATTAATCATAATAAATTATTGTTGCAATTTCAAACATGATGAACATTATGATGATCTTGATCAAATTTAGCATATTATTCATGATAAATGATGGTTACCATGGCAACTATAATTTTCATTATGATGATCTTGATAATATTTAGCATATTATTCATGATAAATGATAGTTACCATGGAAACCATAATTTCATTTTAATGATTTTCATCATATTTAACATATTATTCATGATAAATTATGGTTACCATAGCAACCACAATTTTCATGATGATGATCTTGATCATATTTAGCATATTATTCATGATAAATGATAGTTACCATGGAAACTATAATTTCATTATGATGATCATATTGAGCATATTATTCATGATAAATGATGGTTTCCATAACAACATTTATCATCATTTTGATGATCTTGATCATAATTAGCATATTATTCAGGATAAATGATGGTTGCCATGGCAACCATTATCATCATTTTGATGATGATTAATGTTAATTTTCAAAATTAACATATTAATCATGATAAATTATAGTTGCAGATTGAACCATGATGATCATTATGATGATCTTGATCATATTTAGCATATTATTGAGGATAAATGATGGTTACCACGGAACCATAATTTCATTATGATGATTTTGATCATATTTAGCATATTATTCATGATAAATGATGGTTACTCGTTGCATGGTAGTTTTGTTCTCTCGTTCTCTGGTTGCAATTTCAACCATGATGATCATTATGATGATCTTGATCATCTTTATCATATTATTTATGATAAATGATGGTTACTATGGCAACTATTATCATCATTTTGATGATAACGATCAAAGTTAACATACTAATCATAATAAATTATGGTTGCTATTTCAACTAGGATGATCATTATGATGATCTTGATCATATTTAGCACATATTCATGATAAATGATGGTTACAAATGGAAACCATAATTTTCATTTTAATGATCTTCATCATATTTAGCATATTATTCATGATAAATGATGGTTACCATAACAACCATTATTTTCATTATTGTGATCTTGATCATATCTAGCATATTATTCACAGTGAACTGAAATAAAACTGGAACGCTCACTCTATGATTTTCACTCATTGATGAGTGAAGCCAAGATGGCGGATCATGATGCATTTCTTGTAGGTATGATCCAGGCCTCTGGCGCGGAAACTTCAAAGGAAAAATCAGAATTTCCGACAAATTTCCGCGTGGTGGCCTGGATTATACCTACAAGAAAGGCTTCATGATCCGCCATCTTGGCTTCAAACTTCCGGCAGAGTGAGCGTTCCAGTTTTATTTCAGTTCACTGATTATTCATGATAAATGATGGTTACCATGGCAACCATTATTTTCATTATGATGATCTTGATCATATTTAGCATATTATTCATGATAAATGATGGTTACCATGGCAACCATGATTTTCATTATGATGATCTTGATCATATTTAGCATAGTATTCATGATTAATGATGGTTACTATGGCAACCATGATTTTCATTATGATGATCTTGATCATATTTAGCATATTATTCATGAAAAATGATGGTTTAAATGGCAACCATAATTTTCAATTTAATGATCTTCATCATATTTAGCATATTATTCAGGATAAATGATGGTTGCCATGGACACCATTATCATCATTTTGATGATAATTTTCAAAATGAACATATTAATCATGATAAATTATAGTTGCAGATTCAACCATGATGATCATTATGATGATCTTGATCATATTTAGCATATTATTCATGATAAATGATAGTTACCATGGCAACCATAATTTTCAATTTAATGATTTTCATCATATTTAACATATTATTCATGATAAATTATGGTTACCATAGCAACCACAATTTTCATGATGATGATCTTGATCATATTTAGCATATTATTCATGATAAATGATAGTTACCATGGAAACTATAATTTCATTATGATGATCATATTGAGCATATTATTCATGATAAATGATGGTTTCCATAACAACATTTATCATCATTTTGATGATCTTGATCATAATTAGCATATTATTCAGGATAAATGATGGTTGCCATGGCAACCATTATCATCATTTTGATGATGATTAATGTTAATTTTCAAAATTAACATATTAATCATGATAAATTATAGTTGCAGATTGAACCATGATGATCATTATGATGATCTTGATCATATTTAGCATATTATTGAGGATAAATGATGGTTACCACGGAACCATAATTTCATTATGATGATTTTGATCATATTTAGCATATTATTCATGATAAATGATGGTTACTCGTTGCATGGTAGTTTTGTTCTCTCGTTCTCTGGTTGCAATTTCAACCATGATGATCATTATGATGATCTTGATCATCTTTATCATATTATTTATGATAAATGATGGTTACTATGGAAACTATTATCATCATTTTGATGATAACGATCAAAGTTAACATACTAATCATAATAAATTATGGTTGCTATTTCAACTAGGATGATCATTATGATGATCTTGATCATATTTAGCACATATTCATGATAAATGATGGTTACAAATGGAAACCATAATTTTCATTTTAATGATCTTCATCATATTTAGCATATTATTCATGATAAATGATGGTTACCATAACAACCATTATTTTCATTGTGATCTTGTCATATCTAGCATATTATTCACAGTGAACTGAAATAAAACTGGAACGCTCACTCTATGATTTTCACTCATTGATGAGTGAAGCCAAGATGGCGGATCATGATGCATTTCTTGTAGGTATGATCCAGGCCTCTGGCGCGGAAACTTCAAAGGAAAAATCAGAATTTCCGACAAAATTTCCGCCGTGGTGGGGCCTGGATTATACCTACAAGAAAGGCTTCATGATCCGCCATCTTAGCTTCAAACTTCCGGCAGAGTGAGCGTTCCAGTTTTATTTCAGTTCACTGATTATTCATGATAAATGATGGTTACCATGGCAACCATTATTTTCATTATGATGATCTTGATCATATTTAGGATAGTATTTCATGATTAATGATGGTTACTATGGCAACCATGATTTTCATTATGATGATCTTGATCATATTTAGCATATTATTCATGAAAAATGATGGTTTAAATGGCAACCATAATTTTCAATTTAATGATCTTCATCATATTTAGCATATTATTCAGGATAAATGATGGTTGCCATGGACACCATTATCATCATTTTGATGATAATTTTCAAAATGAACATATTAATCATGATAAATTATAGTTGCAGATTCAACCATGATGATCATTATGATGATCTTGATCATATTTAGCATATTATTCATGATAAATGATGTTTACCATGGCAACCATGATTTTCATTATGATGATCTTGATCATATTTAGCATATTATTCATGAAAAATGATGGTTTAAATGGCAACCATAATTTTCAATTTAATGATCTTCATCATATTTAGCATATTATTCAGGATAAATGATGGTTGCCATGGACACCATTATCATCATTTTGATGATAATTTTCAAAATTAACATATTAATCATGATAAATTATGGTTGCAGATTCAACCATGATGATCATTATGATGATCTTCATCATATTTAGCATATTATTCATGATAAATGATGATTACCATGGCAACCATTATTTTCATTATGATGATCTTGATCATAATTAGCATATTATTCATGATAAATGATGGTTACCATGAAAACCTTAATTTTCATTATGATGATCTTGATCATATTTAGCATATTATTCATGATAAATGATGGTTGCCATGGCATCTATTATAATCATTTTGATGATCTTGATAATATTTAGCATATTATTCATGATGAATGATTGTTGCCATGGCAACCATTATCATCATTTTGATGATAATTTTCAAAATTAACCTATTAATCATAATAAATATGGTTGGAATTTCAACCATAATGATCATTATGATGATCTTGGTCATATTTAGCATTTATTCATGATAAATGATGGTTACTATGGCAGCCATAATTTTCATTATGATGATCTTGATCATATTTAGCATATTATTCAAGATAAATGATGGTTACCATGGCAACCATAATTTTCAATAGGATGATCTTGATCATATTTAGCATATTATTGATGATAAATGTGGTTACCATGGCAACTATTATCATTTTGATGATCTTGATCATATTTGCATCTTATTCATGATAAATGATGGTCGTTATGGCAACTATTATTATCATTTTGATGATAATTTTCAAAATTAACATATAATAAAAATAAATTATGGTTGCAATTTCAACCATGATGATCATTATGATGATCTTGATCATACTTAGCATATTATTTTGATAAATGATGGTTACTATGGCAACTATTATCATCATTTTTGATGATAATTTTCAAAATTAACTATTAATAAATAAATTATGGTTGCAATTTCAACCATGATGATCATTATGATGATCTTGATCATATTTAGCATATTATTTATGATAAATGATGGTTACTATGGCACCATATTTCATTGTGATGAACTTGATCATATTTAGCATGTTATACAGGATAATGATGGTTACTATGGCAACCATTTTTCATTATGATGATCTTGATCATATTTAGCATATTATTCATGGTAAATGGTTTCCATGGCAACAATAATTTTTTATTATGATGATCTTCGTCATATTTAGCATATTATTCATGATAAATGATGGTTACCATAACAACCATTATTTTCATTAAGATGATCTTGATCATATTATTCATATTATTCATGATAAATGATGGTTTAATGGCAACCATAATTTTCATTATGATGATCTTGATCATATTTAGCATATTATTGATGATAAATGATGATTGATATGGCAACCATTATTTTCATTATGATGATCTTGATCATATTTAGCATATTATTCATGATAAATGATGGTTATTATGGCAACCATTATTTTCATTAAGATGATGTTGATCATATCTAGCATATTATGATAAATGAAGGTTACCATAGCAACCATGATTTTCATTATGATGATCTTGATAATATTTAGCATATTATTCATGATATGATGGTTGCTATGGCAATTATAATTTTCATTTTAATGATCTTCATCATATTTAGCATATTATTCATGATAAATTATGGTTACCATGGCAACCGTAATTTTCATTATGATGATCTTGATCTATATTTAGCATATTATTCATGATAAATGATGGTTACCATGGAAACCATAATTTCATTATGATGATCTTGATCATATTTAGCATATTATTCATGATAAATGATGGTTACCATGGCAACCATTATTGTCATTACGATGATCTTGATCATATTTAGCATATTATTCACGATAAATGATGGTTACCATAGCAACCATAATTTTCATTATGATGATCTTGATCATATTTAGCATATTATTCATGACAAATGATGGTTGCCATGGCTAATATTATCAATCATTTTATGATCTTGATCATATTTAGAATATTATTGATGATAAATGATGGTTGCTATTGCAACCATTATCATCATTTTGATGTAATTTTCAAAAATAACAAATTATTCATAATAAATTATGGTTGCAATTTCAACCATGATGATCATTATCATGATTTTGATCATATTTAGCATATTATTCGTGATAAATGATATTACCATGGCAACCAAAATTTTCATTGTGATGATCTTGATCATATTTAGCATTATTTCATGATAAATGATGGTTGACATGGCAAACATTTTCATCATTTTGATAATAATGATCATATTTAGCATATTATTCAGGATAAACGATGGTTTTCATTGCAACTATTATCATTATTTTGATGATTTTGATCATATTTAACATATTATTCAGGATAATTTGTGGTTCCTAAGGAACTATTATCATCATTTTGATGATAATGATCAAATTAACATATTATTCATAATAAATTATTGTTGCAATTTCAACCATGATGTTCATTTTGATGATCTTCATCATATTTTTCATATTATTCATGATAAATGTGGTTACCATGGCAACCATAATTTTCATTATGATGATCTTGATCATATTTAGCATATTTTCAGGATAAATGATGGTTATAATTAGCAACCATAATTTTAATTATGATGTTCTTGATCATATTTGGCATATAATTCATGATAAATGATGGTTGCCATGGCAACTTTTTATCATTTTGATGATAATTTTCAAAATTAACATATTAATCATAATAATTATTGTTAAAATTTCAACTATGATGATCATTATTATGATCTTGATCATATTTAGCATATTATTTATGACAAATGATGGTTACCATGGCAACCATGATTTTCATTATGATGATCTTGATCATATTTAGCATATTTATTTATGATAAATGATAGTTACCATTGCAACCATTATTTTCATTAAGATGATCTTGATCATATTTAGCTTATTATTCATGATAAATGATGGTTACTATGGCAACCATGATTTTCATTTTGATGATCTTGATCATATTTAGCATATTATTCAGGATAAATTATGGTTGCCATGGCAACCATTATCATCATTTTGATGATAATGATCAAAATTAACATATTAATCATAATAAATTATTGTTGCAATTTCAACCATGATGAACATTATGATGATCTTGATCAATTTAGCATATTATTCATGATAAATGATGGTTACCATGGCAACCATTATTTTCATTATAATGATCTTGATCATATTATTTATATTATCATGATAAATGATGGTTTAAATGGCAACCATAATTTTCATTATGATGATCTTGATCATATTTAGCTTATTAATCATGGCAAATGCTGGTTACAATAGAAACCATAATTTTCATTATGATGATCTTGATCATATTTAGCAAATTATTCATGATAAATGATGGTTTGGATGGCAACCATAATTTTTATTATGATGATCTTGATCATATTTAGCATATTATTCATGATAAATGATGGTTACCATGCCAACCATTTTTTCATTAAGATGTCTTGATCATATTTAGCATATTATTCATGATAAATGATGGTTACCATGGCAACTATGATTTTCATTATGATGATCTTGATCATATTTAGCATATTATTCATGATAATGATGGTTGACATGGCAAACATTTTCATCATTTTGATAATAATGATAAAAATTAACATAATAATCATAATAAATTATGGTTGCATTTTCAGCCATGACGATCATTATGATGATCTTGATCATATTTAGCATATCATTCATGATAAATGATGGTTACCATGGCAGCCATTATTTTCTTAATGATGATCTTGATCATATTTAGCATATTATTCATGATAAATGATCGTTACCATGGCAACCATTATTGTCTTACGATGATCTTGATCATATTTAGCATATTATTCACGATAAATGATGGTTACCATAGCAGCCATAATTTTCATTATGATCTTTGATCATATTTAGCATATTATTCAGGATAAATGATGGTTGCTATGGACACCATAATTTCATTTTAATGATTTTCATCATATTTAACATATTATTCATGATAAATTATGGTTACCATAGCAACCACAATTTTCATGATGATGATCTTGATCATATTTAGCATATTATTCATGATAATGATAGTTACGATTGAAACCATAATTTCATTATGATGATCATTTTAGCATATTATTCATGATAAATGATGGTTTCCATAACAACATTTATCATCATTTTGATGATCTTGATCATAATTAGCATATTATTCAGGATAAATGATGGTTGCCATGGCAACCATATCATCTTTTTGATGATTAATGTTAATTTTCAAATTAACATATTAACCATGATAAATTATAGTGCAGATTCAACCTGATGATCATTATGATGATCTTGATCATATTTAGCATATTATTGAGGATAAATGATGGTTACTATGGCAACTATAATTTTCATTATGATGATCTTGATCATATTAGCATATTATTCATGATAAATGATGGTTACCATAACAACCATTATTTTCATTAGATGATCTTGATCATATTATTCATATTATTCATGATAAATGATGGTTTAAATGGCAACCATAATTTTCATTTTAATGATCTTCATCATATTTAGCATATTATTCATGATAAATGATGGTTAATATGGCAACCATTATTTTCATTATGATGATCTTGATCATATTTAGCATATTATTCATGATAAATGATGGTTATTATGGCAACCATTTTTTTCATTAAGATGATGTTGATCATATCTAGCATATTATTCATGTAAATGAAGGTTACAATAGCAACCATGATTTTCATTATGATGATCTTGATAATATTTAGCATATTATTCATGATAAATGATGGTTGCTATGGCAATTATAATTTTCATTTTAATGATCTTCATCATATTTAGCATATTATTCATGATAATTATGGTTACCATGGCAACCGTAATTTTCATTATGATGATCTTGATCATATTTAGCATATTATTCATGATAAATGATGGTTACCATGGAAACCATATTTCATTATGATGATCTTGATCATATTTAGCAATTATTCATGATAAATGATGGTTACCATGGCAACCATTATTGTCATTACGATGATCTTGATCATATTTAGCATATTATTCACGATAAATGATGGTTACCATAGCAACCATAATTTCATTATGATGATCTTGAACATATTTAGCATATTATTCATGATTAATGATGGTTGCCATGGCAACTATTATCAATAATTTTATGATCTTGATCATATTTAGCATATTATTCATGATAAATGATGGTTGCATGGCAAACATTTTTCATCATTTGATAATAATGATCATATTTAGCATATTATTCAGGATAAACGATGGTTTTCATTGCAACTATTATCATTATTTTGATGATTTTGATCATATTTAACATATTATTCAGGATAATTTATGGTTCCCAAGGGAACTATTATCATCATTTTGATGATAATGATCAAATTAACATATTATTCATAATAAATTATTGTTGCAATTTCAACCATGATGTTCATTATGATGATCTTCATCATATTTTTCATATTATTCATGATAAATGATGGTTACCATGGCAACCATAATTTTCATTATGATGATCTTGATCATATTTAGCATATTTTTCAGGATAAATGATGGTTATAATAGCAACCATAATTTTAATTGTGATGTTCTTGATCATATTTGGCATATAATTCATGATAAATGATGGTTGCCATAGCAACTATTTTTATCATTTTGATGATAATTTTCAAAATTAACATATTAATCATAATAAATTATTGTTAAAATTTCAACTATGATGATCATTATGATGATCTTGATCATATTTAGCATATTATTTATGACAAATGATGGTTACCATGGCAACCATGATTTTCATTATGATGATCTTGATAATATTTAGCATATTATTCATGATAAATGATGGTTGCTATGGCAATTATAATTTTCATTTTAATGATCTTCATCATATTTAGCATATTATTCATGATAAATTATGGTTACCATGGCAACCGTAATTTTCATTATGATGATCTTGATCATATTTAGCATATTATTCATGATAAATGATGGTTACCATGGAAACCATAATTTCATTATGATGATCTTGATCATATTTAGCATATTATTCATGATAAATGATGGTTACCATGGCAACCATTATTGTCATTACGATGATCTTGATCATATTTAGCATATTATTCACGATAAATGATGGTTACCATAGCAACCATAATTTTCATTATGATGATCTTGAACATATTTAGCATATTATTCATGATTAATGATGGTTGCCATGGCTAATATTATCAATAATTTTATGATCTTGATCATATTTAGAATATTATTGATGATAAATGATGGTTGCTATTGCAACCATTATCATCATTTTGATGATAATTTTCAAAAATAACAAATTATTCATAATAAATTATGGTTGCAATTTCAACCATGATGATCATTATCATGATTTTGATCATATTTAGCATATTATTCGTGATAAATGATATTACCATGGCAACCAAAATTTTCATTGTGATGATCTTGATCATATTTAGCATATTATTCATGATAAATGATGGTTGACATGGCAAACATTTTCATCATTTTGATAATAATGATCATATTTAGCATATTATTCAGGATAAACGATGGTTTTCATTGCAACTATTATCATTATTTTGATGATTTTGATCATATTTAACATATTATTCAGGATAATTTGTGGTTCCTAAGGGAACTATTATCATCATTTTGATGATAATGATCAAAATTAACATATTATTCATAATAAATTATTGTTGCAATTTCAACCATGATGTTCATTTTGATGATCTTCATCATATTTTTCATATTATTCATGATAAATGATGGTTACCATGGCAACCATAATTTTCATTATGATGATCTTGATCATATTTAGCATATTTTTCAGGATAAATGATGGTTATAATAGCAACCATAATTTTAATTATGATGTTCTTGATCATATTTGGCATATAATTCATGATAAATGATGGTTGCCATGGCAACTATTTTTATCATTTTGATGATAATTTTCAAAATTAACATATTAATCATAATAAATTATTGTTAAAATTTCAACTATGATGATCATTATTATGATCTTGATCATATTTAGCATATTATTTATGACAAATGATGGTTACCATGGCAACCATGATTTTCATTATGATGATCTTGATCATATTTAGCATATTATTTATGATAAATGATAGTTACCATTGCAACCATTATTTTCATTAAGATGATCTTGATCATATTTAGCTTATTATTCATGATAAATGATGGTTACTATGGCAACCATGATTTTCATTTTGATGATCTTGATCATATTTAGCATATTATTCAGGATAAAATGGTTGCCATGGCAACCATTATCATCATTTTGATGATAATGATCAAAATTAACATATTAATCATAATAAATTATTGTTGCAATTTCAACCATGATGAACATTATGATGATCTTGATCAAATTTAGCATATTATTCATGATAAATGATGGTTACCATGGCAACCATTATTTTCATTATAATGATCTTGATCATATTATTTATATTATTCATGATAAATGATGGTTTAAATGGCAACCATAATTTTCATTATGATGATCTTGATCATATTTAGCTTATTAATCATGGCAAATGCTGGTTACAATAGAAACCATAATTTTCATTATGATGATCTTGATCATATTTAGCAAATTATTCATGATAAATGATGGTTTGGATGGCAACCATAATTTTTATTATGATGATCTTGATCATATTTAGCATATTATTCATGATAAATGATGGTTACCATGCCAACCATTTTTTTCATTAAGATGATCTTGATCATATTTAGCATATTATTCATGATAAATGATGGTTACCATGGCAACTATGATTTTCATTATGATGATCTTGATCATATTTAGCATATTATTCATGATAAATGATGGTTGACATGGCAAACATTTTCATCATTTTGATAATAATGATAAAAATTAACATAATAATCATAATAAATTATGGTTGCATTTTCAGCCATGACGATCATTATGATGATCTTGATCATATTTAGCATATCATTCATGATAAATGATGGTTACCATGGCAGCCATTATTTTCTTAATGATGATCTTGATCATATTTAGCATATTATTCATGATAAATTATGGTTACCATGGCAACCATTATTGTCATTACGATGATCTTGATCATATTTAGCATATTATTCACGATAAATGATGGTTACCATAGCAACCATAATTTTCATTATGATGATCTTGATCATATTTAGCATATTATTCAGGATAAATGATGGTTGCCATGGCAACCATAATTTTCATTACGATGATCTTGATCATATTTAGCATATTATTCACGATAAATGATGGTTACCATAGCAACCACAATTTTCATGATGATGACCTTGATCATATTTAGCATATTATTCATGATAAATGATAGTTACAATGGAAACTATAATTTCATTATGATCATATTGAGCATATTATTCATGATAAATGATGGTTTCCATAACAACAATTATCATCATTTTGATGATCTTGATCATATTAAGCATATTATTCAGGATAAATGATGGTTGCCATGGCAACCATTATCATCATTTTGATGATAATTAATGTTAATTTTCAAAATTAACATATTAATCATGATAAATTATGGTTGCAGATTCAACCATGATGATCATTATGATGATCTTGATCATATTTAGCATATTATTCATGATAAATGATGGTTACCATGGCAACCATAATTTTCATTATGATGAATTGGATCATATTTAGCTCATTATACAGGATAAATGATGGTTTTCATGGTAACCATAATTTTCATTATGATGTTCTTGATCATATTTAGCATACTATTTATGGCAAATGATGGTTTCCATGGCAACCATTATCATCATTTTGATGATAACGATCAAAATTAACATACTAATCGTAATAAATTATGGTTGCAATTTCAAACATGATGATCATTATGATGATCTTGATCATATTTAGCATATTATTCATGATAAATGATGGTTACCATGCCAACCATTTTTTTCATTAAGATGATCTTGATCATATTTAGCATATTATTCATGATAAATGATGGTTACCATGGTGACTATGATTTTCATTATGATGATCTTGATCATATTTAGCATATTATTGATGATAAATGATGGTTGACATGGCAAACATTATCATCATTTTGATGATAATGATCAAAATTAACATATTAATCATAATCAATTAATTTTGCAATTTCAACCATGATGATCATTATGATGATCTTCATCATATTTAGCATATTATTCAGGATAAATGATGGTTACCATAGCAACCATAATTTTCATTAAGATGATCTCGATCATATTTAGCATATTATTCATGACAAATGCTGGTTACTATGGAAACCATAATTATCATTTTGATGATCTTAATCATATTTAGCAAATTATTCATGATAAATGATGGTTGCTATGGCAACTATTATCATCATTTTGATGATCCTGATCATATTTAGCATATTATTAAAGAATCGTACAGCTAAGACGCCAAGGGAGAAAGCTGAACTTTTCAATTCGTATTTTTGCTCTGTTTTCCAACCTGCCAAGACCATTTCCCCTCTACCATCTACTTTCCCGTCGTCATCTTCCGGCTCTGAGTCTCTGTGCCCTTTTTAATCATTCTCTACAATCGGGAATTATTCCTTCTGAGTGGAAATCTGCTGATATCACACCAATTCACAAGAAAGGTAATAAAGAACCTGTTACCAATTACCGACCCATATCTCTCCTACCTATCATTAGCAAACTCCTGGAGCGATGTGTCTGCAACCAATTTTATGAACATGTTCGTCATATGATCCACCAAGCTCAACACGGTTTTCTACACGGTCGTTCTTGTGTAACACAACTCCTTTCAACCCTACATGATATTGGAAAACTACTCGACCATAACATCCAAACGGACGTTCTTTTCCTCGACTTTGCGAAAGCCTTTGACTTTGTGGATCATGCTATTCTCCTGCAGAAACTTCAAAATTATTGAGTATCTGGAAACCTGTACAACTGGTTCACTGATTATTTACATGATCGTGCTCAACGTGTCGTTGTAGAGGGTGCTGCCTCAGAGTGGTCACCCGTTACTTCTGGTGTTCCTCAGGGGAGCATCTTGGGTCTTATGCTTTTCTTGCTATTCATAAATGACTTTCCTGATGTTATACCTAAAGCTGCATCAACAGGATTGTACGCTGATGATACGAAGTTATACCAAGCAATTAGAACTTGCGAGGACGGCGTGCAGTTGCAACATGCCTTGTCGCGTGCTGAGGATTGGAGTAAAGATTGTAACATGAAATTTAACACATCCAAATGTAAAGTTTTAACGATATCCCGCCGCAAAACCCCGTGTCAAATAAATTACCATCTTGGACCTGAACTAAAACACGTGGACAGTGAACTTGATCTGGGAATCACTGTAACCAGTAACCTTTTGTGGAATACTCACGTCAATAATCTTGTTAACAAGGCAAACAAAATGCTTGGACTACTAAGAAGAACATGTCCCTTGCTAACCAATCATGATATTCGACGTGCCCTATACCTATCTCTTGTCAAATCCCAACTATCATATGCTACGCAAGTCTGGGCACCAACCCTCCACACAAGTAAATCAAATCTGGAGAAACTTGAGAGAGTTCAGAGGAGAGCTACAAGATGGATCCTGGGAACGAAGATAGGTGATATCCCCTACAAAGAACGGATGCTCTCCCTTCACCTTATACCCTTGGCGTACGATAGAGAAATAAAAGACTTGATTTTCTTCACAAGGCGTTGTATGGATTTTATGATTTGGATGTCTCAAGTTATGTGTCATTCGTTGGTCATAGTAGAACTCGTAACTGTAATAACCCTTCGCTTCTACTAAAAGTTCCGTCATGCAGAACCAACACCTTCAAGTCCTCCTATTTCAACCGAATTGTCCCCCTTTGGAATCGTGTTTGTAAAGTAGGCTTGCCTAGTGATCTTCACAGTCTGTCTTCGTTCAAAAATTTTTGTCGAAAACTTACTTAAATTTGCTAATCTCTAGTTTTGAGGTTGACATGACTTGCACTTGGTCATTACATCGTAGTTGTTTCTGTCACCAGGACTTGTCTGTTACGTAATTTAACAATTGCAACGTGCTTATGTGTCTAGATGTGTGTGTTTTGTGTAATACTGTAGCTGCATGCTAAATACGGGAGAGTTGCCTCGCATGGGTCTAAAGGTCCCGTTCGCACTCTTGCCGCTTGGGTATTGTTATCCAATAAAGTTGTAAAAATTAAAAAAAAAAATTAAAAAAATTGTAATGATCATCATGGTTGCCATGGCAACCAATATTGATTATAAGTATTATGCTAATTATGATTAAGATCATCATAATGTTCATCATGGTTGCCATGGTAACCATCATTTATTATATTCAACATGCTAATTATTGACAAGATCCTCATAATGATCATCATAGTTGCCATGGCAACCATAATTTATTTTGATTAGTATGCTAATTATGGTCAAAATAATTAAAATGATCATTATGGTTGCCATGGCAACCATCATTTATTATAATTAATATCCTAATTATGATCAAGATGATCATAATGATTCTCATAGTTGCCATGGCAACCATCATTTATTATGATTAATATGCTATTTATGATCAAAATCATCATAATGAGCATCATGGTTGCCATGAGAACCATCATTTATTATGATTAATATGCTAATTATGATCAAGATCATCATAATGATCATCATGTTTCCCATAGTAACCATCATTTATTATGATTAATATGCTATTTATGATCAAAATCATCATAATGAGCATTATGGTTGCCATGTCAACAATCATTTATTATGATTAATATGCTAATTATGGTCAAAATAATTGAAATGATCATTATGGTTGCCATGGCAACCATCATTTATTATAATTAATATGCTAATTATGATCAAGATGATCATAATAATTCTCATAGTTGCCATGGCAACCATCATTTATTATGATTAATATGCTATTTATGATCAAAATCATCATAATTAGCATCATGGTTGCCATGAGAACCATCATTTATTATGATTAATATGCTAATTATGATCAAGATCATCATAATGATCATCATGTTTCCCATGGTAACCATAATTTATTATGATTAATATGCTATTTATGATCAAAATCATCATAATGAGCATCATGGTTGCCATGTCAACAATCATTTATTATGATTAATATGCTAATTATAATCAAGATCATCATAATGATCATCATAGTTGCCATGGCAACTATCATTTATTATCATTAATATGCTATTTATGATCAAAACATCATCATGAGCATCATGGTTGCCATATGCAACCATAATTTATTATAATCAATATGCTAATTATGATCAAAATCATCATAATGATCATCATGGTTGCCATGGCAACCATCATTTATTATGATTAATATGCTAATTATGATCAAGATCATCATAATGATCATCATAGTTGCCAAGCTAACCATCTTTTTTTGTGATTAGTATCCTAATTATGATCAAAATCATCATAATGAGCATCATGGTTGCCATGGAAACTATTATTGATTATAAGTAATATGCTAATTATGATTAATATCATCATAATGATCATCATAGTTTAAATGGTAACCATCATTTATTATGATTAACATGCTAATTATTGTCAAGCTCATCATAATGATCATCATAATTGCCATGGCAACCATCATTTATTATGATTAATATGCTAATTATGATTAAAAACATCATAATAGGCATTATGGATGCTATGGCAAACATAATTTATCTTGAATAATATGCTAATTATGATCAAGATCATCATAATGATCATGATAGTTGCCATGGCAACCATCATTTATTATGATTAATATGCTCTTTATGGTCAAAATCATCATAATTAGCATCATGGTTGCCATGAGAACCATCATTTATTATGAATAATATGCTAATTATGATCAAGATCATCATAATGATCATCATGTTTCCCATGGTAACCATCATTTATTATGATTAATATGCTATTTATGATCAAAATCATCATAATGAGCATAATGGTTGCCATGTCAACAATCATTTATTATGATTAATATGCTAATTATAATCAAGATCATCATAATGATCATCATAGTTGCCATGGCAACTATCATTTATTATCATTAATATGCTATTTATGATCAAAACATCATCATGAGCATCATGGTTGCCATATGCAACCATAATTTATTATAATTAATATGCTAATTATGATCAAAATCATCATAATGATCATCATGGTTGCCATGGCAACCATAATTTATTATGATTAATATGCTAATTATGATCAAGATCATCATAATGATCATCATAGTTGCCATAGCAACCATCATTTATTATGATTAATATGCTAATTATGGTCAAAATCATCATAATGATCATCATAATTGCCATGGCAACCAATATTGATTATAAGTAATATGCTAATTATGATTAAGTTCATCATAATGATCATCATGGTTATCATGGTAACCATCATTTATTATGATTAACATGCTAATTATTGTCAAGATCCTCATAATGATCATCATAGTTGCCATGGCAACCATAATTTATAATGATTAGTATGCTAATTATGGTCAAAATAATCATAATGATCATCATAGTTTCCATAGCAACAATCATTTATTATTATTAATATGCTAATTATGATCAAGATCATCATAATGATTCTCATAGTTGCCATGACAACCATCATTTATTATGATTAATATGCTAATTTTGATCCAAATCATCATAATAAGCATCATGGTTGCTATAGCAACCATCATTTATTATGATTAATATGCTAATTATGTTAAAGATCATCATAATGATCATCATAGTTGCCATGGCAACCATCATTTATTATGATTAATATGCTAATTATGATCAAAATCATCATAATGAGCATCATAGTTGCAATGTCAACCATAATTTATTATGATTAATATGCTAATTATGATCAAGATAATCATAATGATCATAATAGTTGCCATGTCAACCATCATTTATTATGATTAATATGATAATTATGATCAAATTCATCATAATGAGCATCGTGGTTGCCATGGCAACCATCATTTATTATGATTAATGTGCTAATTATGATAAAGATCATCATAATGATCATCATGGTTGCCACGGCAACCATCATTTATTATGATTAATATGCTAATTATGGTCAAAATCATCATAATGATCATCATGGTTGCCATGGGAACCAATATTGATTATAAGTAATATGCTAATTATGATTAAGATCATCATAATGATCATCATGGTTGCCATGGTAACCATCATTTATTATGATTAATATGCTAATTATGATCAAAATCATCATAATGAGCATCATGGTTGCCATAGCAACCATCATTTGTTCGGATTAATATGCAAATTATGATCAAGATCATCATAATGATCATCATTGTTTCCATTGAACAATTATTTATTATGATTAATATGCTAATTATGATGAAAATCATCATAATCAGGATCATGGTTGCCATAGCAACCATCATTTATTATGATTAATATGCTAATTATCATCAAGATCATCATAATGATCATCATAGTTGCCATGGCAACCATAATTTATTATGATTGATATGCTAATTATGATCAAAATCATCATCATGAGCATCCTGGTTGCCATGGCAACCATCATTTATTATGGTTAATATGCTAATTAAGATAAAGATCATCATAATGATCATCATGGTTGCTATGGCAACCATCATTTATTATGATTAATATGCTAATTATGGTCAAAATCATCATAATGATCATCATGGTTGCCATAGCAACCAATATTGATTATAAGTAATATGCTAATTATGATTAAGATCATCATAATGATCATCATGGTTGCCATGGTAACCATCATTTATTATGATTAACATGCTAATTATTTATCAAGATCCTCATAATGATCATCATAGTTGCCATGGCAACCATTATTTTTTATGATTAGTATGCTAATTATGGTCAAAATAATCATAATGATCATCATGGTTGCCATGGCAACCATCATTTATTATGATTAATATGCTAATTATGATCAAGATCATCATAATGATTCCCATAGTTGCCATGGCAACCATCATTTATTATGATTATTATGCTCATTATGATCAAATTCATCATAATGAGCATCTTAGTTGTTATGGAAACCATAATTTATTATGATTAATATGCTAATTATGATCAAGATCATCATAATGATCATAATAGTTGCTATGTCAACCATCATTTATTATGATTAATATGCTAATTATGATCAAAATCATCATAATGAGCATCATGGTTGCCATAACAACCATCATTTATTATGATTAATATGCTAATTATGATCAAGATCATCATAATGATCATCATAGTTGCCATGGCAACCATCAATAATTATGATTAATATGCTAATTATGATCAAAGTCATCATAATCAGCATCATGGTTGCCATGGCAACCATCATTTATTATGATTAATATGCTAACTAAGATCAAGATCATCATAATGATCCTCATAATTGCTATGGTAACTATCATTTATTATGATTAATATGCTAATTATGATCAAAATCATCATCATGAGCATCATAGTTGCCATAGCATTATCATTTATTATGAATAATATGCTAATTATGATAAAGATCATCATAATGATCATCATGGTTGCCATATCAACTATAATTTATTATGATTAATATGCTAATTATGGTCAAAAGCATCATAATGATCATCATTCGTTGGTTGTAGTAGAACTCGTAACTGTAATAACCCTTCGCTTCTACTAAAAGTTCCGTCATGCAGAACCAACACCTTCAAGTCGTCCTATTTCAACCGAATTGTCCCCCTCTGGAATCATGTTTGTAAAGTAGGCTTGCCTAGTGATCTTCACAGTCTGTCTTCGTTCAAAAATTTCTTGTCGAAAAATTACTTAAATTTGCTAATCTCTAGTTTTGAGGTTGACATAACTTGCACTTGGTCATTACATAGTAGTTGTTTCTGTCACCAGGACTTGTCTGTTACGTAATTTAACAATTGCAACGTGCTTATGTGTCTAGATGTGTGTGTTTTGTGTAATACTGTAGCTGCATGCTAAATACGGGAGAGTTGCCTCGCATGGGTCTAAAGGTCCCGTTCGCACTCTTGCCGCTTGGGTATTGTTATCCAATAAAGTTGTAAAAATTAAAAAAAAAAAATTAAAAAAATTGTAATGATCATCATGGTTGCCATGGCAACCAATATTGATTATAAGTATTATGCTAATTATGATTAAGATCATCATAATGTTCATCATGGTTGCCATGGTAACCATCATTTATTATATTCAACATGCTAATTATTGACAAGATCCTCATAATGATCATCATAGTTGCCATGGCAACCATAATTTATTTTGATTAGTATGCTAATTATGGTCAAAATAATTAAAATGATCATTATGGTTGCCATGGCAACCATCATTTATTATAATTAATATGCTAATTATGATCAAGATGATCATAATGATTCTCATAGTTGCCATGGCAACCATCATTTATTATGATTAATATGCTATTTATGATCAAAATCATCATAATGAGCATCAGGGTTGCCATGAGAACCATCATTTATTATGATTAATATGCTAATTATGATCAGGATCATCATAATGATCATCATGTTTCCCATGGTAACCATCATTTATTATGATTAATATGCTATTTATGATCAAAATCATCATAATGAGCATTATGGTTGCCATGTCAACAATCATTTATTATGATTAATATGCTAATTATGGTCAAAATAATTAAAATGATCATTATGGTTGCCATGGCAACCATCATTTATTATAATTAATATGCTAATTATGATCAAGATGATCATAATAATTCTCATAGTTGCCATGGCAACCATCATTTATTATGATTAATATGCTATTTATGATCAAATCATCATAATTAGCATCATGGTTGCCATGAGAACCATCATTTATTATGATTAATATGCTAATTATGATCAAGATCATCATAATGATCATCATGTTTCCCATGGTAACCATCATTTATTATGATTAATATGCTATTTATGATCAAAATCATCATAATGAGCATAATGGTTGCCATGTCAACAATCATTTATTATGATTAATATGCTAATTATAATCAAGATCATCATAATGATCATCATAGTTGCCATGGCAACTATCATTTATTATCATTAATATGCTATTTATGATCAAAACATCATCATGAGCATCATGGTTGCCATATGCAACCATAATTTATTATAATTAAAATGCTAATTATGATCAAAATCATCATAATGATCATCATGGTTGCCATGGCAACCATCATTTATTATGATTAATATGCTAATTATGATCAAGATCATCATAATGATCATCATAGTTGCCAAGCTAACCATCTTTTTTTGTGATTAGTATCCTAATTATGATCAAAATCATCATAATGAGCATCATGGTTGCATGGCAACCATCATTTAATATGATTAATATACTAATTATAGTCAAAATCATCATAATGATCATCATGGTTGCTATGGAAACTATTATTGATTATAAGTAATATGCTAATTATGATTAATATCATCATAATGATCATCATAGTTTAAATGGTAACCATCATTTATTATGATTAACATGCTAATTATTGTCAAGCTCATCAAAATGATCATCATAATTGCCATGGCAACCATCATTTATTATGATTAATATGCTAATTATGATTAAAAACATCATAATGGGCATTATGGATGCTATGGCAACCATAATTTATCTTGAATAATATGCTAATTATGATCAAGATCATCATAATGATCATGATAGTTGCCATGGCAACCATCATTTATTATGATTAATATGCTCTTTATGGTGAAAATCATCATAATGATCATCATGGTTGCCATGGCAACCAATATTGATCATAAGTAATATGCTAATTATGATTAAGATCATCATAATGATCATCATGGTTACCATGGTAACCATCATTTATTATGATTAAAATGCTAATTATTGTCAAGATGCTCATAATGATCATCATAGTTGCCATAGCAACCATCATTTATTATGATTAATATGCTAATTATGGTCAAAATCATCATAATGATCATCATGGTTGCCATGGCAACCAATATTGATTATAAGTAGCTAATTATGATTAAGATCATCATAATGATCATCATGGTTGCCATGGTAACCAACATATATTATGATTAGCATGCTAATTATTGTCAAGATCATCATAATGATCATCATAGTTGCCATGGCAACCATAATTTATTATGATTAATATGCTAATTATGGTGAAAATCATCATAATGATCATCATGGTTTCCATAGCAACCATCATTTATTATTATTAATATGCTAATTATGATCAAGATCATCATAATGATTATCATAGTTGCCATGACAACCATCATTTATTATGATTAATATGCTAATTTTGATCCAAATCATCATAATAAGCATCATGGTTGCTATAGCAACCATCATTTATTATGATTAATATGCTAATTATGTTAAAGATCATCATAATGATCATCATAGTTGCCATGGCAACCATCATTTTATTATGATTAATATGCTAATTATGATCAAAATCATCATAATGAGCATCATAGTTGCAATGTCAACCATAATTTATTATGATTAATATGCTAATTATGATCAAAATCATCATAAAGAGCATAATAGTTTTCATGTCAACCATCATTTATTATGATTAATATGATAATTATGATCAAAATCATCATAATGAGCATCGTGGTTGCCATGGCAACCGTCATTTTTATGATTAATATGCTAATTATGATAAAGATCATCATAATGATCATCATAGTTGCCATGGCAACCATCCTTTATTATGATTAATATTCCAATTATGATCAAAATCATCATAATGATCATCATGGTTGCCATTGCGACCATTATTGATTATAAGTAATAAGCTAATTATGATTAAGATCATCATAATGATCATCATGGTTGCCATGGTAACCATCATTTATTATGATTAATATGCTAATTATGATCAAAATCATCATAATGAGCATCATGGTTGCCATAGCAACCATCATTTGTTCGGATTAATATGCAAATTATGATCAAGATCATCATAATGATCATCATTGTTTCCATTGAACAATTATTTATTATGATTAATATGCTAATTATGATGAAAATCATCATAATCAGGATCATGGTTGCCATAGCAACCATCATTTATTATGATTAATATGCTAATTATCATCAAGATCATCATAATGATCATCATAGTTGCCATGGCAACCATAATTTATTATGATTGATATGCTAATTATGATCAAAATCATCATCATGAGCATCCTGGTTGCCATGGCAACCATCATTTATTATGGTTAATATGCTAATTAAGATAAAGATCATCATAATGATCATCATGGTTGCTATGGCAACCATCATTTATTATGATTAATATGCTAATTATGGTCAAAATCATGATAATGATTATCATGGTTGCCATAGCAACCAATATTGATTATAAGTAATATGCTAATTATGATTAAGATCATCATAATGATCATCATGGTTGCCATGGTAACCATCATTTATTATGATTAACATGCTAATTATTTATCAAGATCCTCATAATGATCATCATATTTGTCATGGCAACCATTATTTTTTTATGATTAGTATGCTAATTATGGTCAAAATAATCATAATGATCATCATGGTTGCCATGGCAACCATCATTTATTATGATTAATATGCTGATTAAGATCAAGATCATCATAATGATTCCCATAGTTGCCATGGCAACCATAATTTATTATGATTATTATGCTCATTATGATCAAATTCATCATAATGAGCATCTTAGTTGTTATGGAAACCATAATTTATTATGATTAATATGCTAATTATGATCAAGATCATCATAATGATCATAATAGTTGCTATGTCAACCATCATTTATTATGATTAATATGCTAATTATGATCAAAATCATCATAATGAGCATCATGGTTGCCATAACAACCATCATTTATTATGATTAATATGCTAATTATGATCAAGATCATCATAATGATCATCATAGTTGCCATGGCAACCATCAATAATTATGATTAATATGCTAATTATGATCAAAGTCATCATAATCAGCATCATGGTTGCCAAGGCAACCATCATTTATTATGATTAATATGCTAACTAAGATCAAGATCATCATAATGATCCTCATAATTGCTATGGTAACTATCATTTATTATCATTAATATGCTAATTATGATCAAAATCATCATCATGAGCATCATAGTTGCCATAGCATTATCATTTATTATGAATAATATGCTAATTATGATAAAGATCATCATAATGATCATCATGGTTGCCATATCAACTATAATTTATTATGATTAATATGCTAATTATGGTCAAAAGCATCATAATGATCATCATTCGTTGGTTGTAGTAGAACTCGTAACTGTAATAACCCTTCGCTTCTACTAAAAGTTCCGTCATGCAGAACCAACACCTTCAAGTCGTCCTATTTCAACCGAATTGTCCCCCTCTGGAATCATGTTTGTAAAGTAGGCTTGCCTAGTGATCTTCACAGTCTGTTTCGTTCAAAAATTTCTTGTCGAAAAATTACTTAAATTTGCTAATCTCTAGTTTTGAGGTTGACATAACTTGCACTTGGTCATTACATAGTAGTTGTTTCTGTCACCAGGACTTGTCTGTTACGTAATTTAACAATTGCAACGTGCTTATGTGTCTAGATGTGTGTGTTTTGTGTAATACTGTAGCTGCATGCTAAATACGGGAGAGTTGCCTCGCATGGGTCTAAAGGTCCCGTTCGCACTCTTGCCGCTTGGGTATTGTTATCCAATAAAGTTGTAAAAATTAAAAAAAAAAAATTAAAAAAATTGTAATGATCATCATGGTTGCCATGGCAACCAATATTGATTATAAGTAATGCTAATTATGATTAAGATCATCATAATGTTCATCATGGTTGCCATGGTAACCATCATTTATTATATTCAACATGCTAATTATTGACAAGATCCTCATAATGATCATCATAGTTGCCATGGCAACCATAATTTATTTTGATTAGTATGCTAATTATGGTCAAAATAATTAAAATGATCATTATGGTTGCCATGGCAACCATCATTTATTATAATTAATATGCTAATTATGATCAAGATGATCATAATGATTCTCATAGTTGCCATGGCAACCATCATTTATTATGATTAATATGCTATTTATGATCAAAATCATCATAATGAGCATCAGGTTGCCATGAGAACCATCATTTATTATGATTAATATGCTAATTATGATCAGGATCATCATAATGATCATCATGTTTCCCATGGTAACCATCATTTATTATGATTAATATGCTATTTATGATCAAAATCATCATAATGAGCATTATGGTTGCCATGTCAACAATCATTTATTATGATTAATATGCTAATTATGGTCAAAATAATTAAAATGATCATTATGGTTGCCATGGCAACCATCATTTATTATAATTAATATGCTAATTATGATCAAGATGATCATAATAATTCTCATAGTTGCCATGGCAACCATCATTTATTATGATTAATATGCTATTTATGATCAAAATCATCATAATTAGCATCATGGTTGCCATGAGAACCATCATTTATTATGATTAATATGCTAATTATGATCAAGATCATCATAATGATCATCATGTTTCCCATGGTAACCATCATTTATTATGATTAATATGCTATTTATGATCAAAATCATCATAATGAGCATAATGGTTGCCATGTCAACAATCATTTATTATGATTAATATGCTAATTATAATCAAGATCATCATAATGATCATCATAGTTGCCATGGCAACTATCATTTATTATCATTAATATGCTATTTATGATCAAAACATCATCATGAGCATCATGGTTGCCATATGCAACCATAATTTATTATAATTAAAATGCTAATTATGATCAAAATCATCATAATGATCATCATGGTTGCCATGGCAACCATCATTTATTATGATTAATATGCTAATTATGATCAAGATCATCATAATGATCATCATAGTTGCCAAGCTAACCATCTTTTTTTGTGATTAGTATCCTAATTATGATCAAAATCATCATAATGAGCATCATGGTTGCATGGCAACCATCATTTAATATGATTAATATACTAATTATAGTCAAAATCATCATAATGATCATCATGGTTGCTATGGAAACTATTATTGATTATAAGTAATATGCTAATTATGATTAATATCATCATAATGATCATCATAGTTTAAATGGTAACCATCATTTATTATGATTAACATGCTAATTATTGTCAAGCTCATCAAATGATCATCATAATTGCCATGGCAACCATCATTTATTATGATTAATATGCTAATTATGATTAAAAACATCATAATGGGCATTATGGATGCTATGGCAACCATAATTTATCTTGAATAATATGCTAATTATGATCAAGATCATCATAATGATCATGATAGTTGCCATGGCAACCATCATTTATTATGATTAATATGCTCTTTATGGTCAAAATCATCATAATGATCATCATGGTTGCCATGGCAACCAATATTGATCATAAGTAATATGCTAATTATGATTAAGATCATCATAATGATCATCATGGTTACCATGGTAACCATCATTTATTATGATTAAAATGCTAATTATTGTCAAGATGCTCATAATGATCATCATAGTTGCCATAGCAACCATCATTTATTATGATTAATATGCTAATTATGGTCAAAATCATCATAATGATCATCATGGTTGCCATGGCAACCAATATTGATTATAAGTAATATGCTAATTATGATTAAGTTCATCATAATGATCATCATGGTTATCATGGTAACCATCATTTATTATGATTAACATGCTAATTATTGTCAAGATCCTCATAATGATCATCATAGTTGCCATGGCAACCATAATTTATTATGATTAGTATGCTAATTATGGTCAAAATAATCATAATGATCATCATGGTTTCCATAGCAACCATCATTTATTATTATTAATATGCTAATTATGATCAAGATCATCATAATGATTCTCATAGTTGCCATGACAACCATCATTTATTATGATTAATATGCTAATTTTGATCCAAATCATCATAATAAGCATCATGGTTGCTATAGCAACCATCATTTATTATGAATAATATGCTAATTATGTTAAAGATCATCATAATGATCATCATAGTTGCCATGGCAACCATCATTTATTATGATTAATATGCTAATTATGATCAAAATCATCATAATGAGCATCATAGTTGCAATGTCAACCATAATTTATTATGATTAATATGCTAATTATGATCAAGATAATCATAATGATCATAATAGTTGCCATGTCAACCATCATTTATTATGATTAATATGATAATTATGATCAAATTCATCATAATGAGCATCGTGGTTGCCATGGCAACCATCATTTATTATGATTAATGTGCTAATTATGATAAAGATCATCATAATGATCATCATGGTTGCCACGCAACCATCATTTTTATGATTAATATGCTAATTATGGTCAAAATCATCATAATTCATCATGGTTGCCATGGGAACCAATATTGATTATAAGTAATATGCTAATTATGATTAAGATCATCATAATGACATCATGGTTGCCATGGTAACCATCATTTATTATGATTAATATGCTAATTATGATCAAAATCATCATAATGAGCATCATGGTTGCCATAGCAACCATCATTTGTTCGGATTAATATGCAAATTATGATCAAGATCATCATAATGATCATCATTGTTTCCATTGAACAATTATATTATGATTAATATGCTAATTATGATGAAAATCATCATAATCAGGATCATGGTTGCCATAGCAACCATCATTTATTATGATTAATATGCTAATTATCATCAAGATCATCATAATGATCATCATAGTTGCCATGGCAACCATAATTTATTATGATTGATATGCTAATTATGATCAAAATCATCATCATGAGCATCCTGGTTGCCATGGCAACTATCTTTTATTATGGTTAATATGCTAATTATGATAAAGATCATCATAATGATCATCATGGTTGCTATGGCAACCATCATTTATGATTATATGCTAATTATGGTCAAAATCATGATGATGATTATCATGGTTGCCATAGCAACCAATATTATTATTAGTAATATGCTAATTATGATTAAGATCATCATAATGATCATCATGGTTGCCATGGTAACCATCATTTATATGATTAACATGCTAATTATTTATCAAGATCCTCATAATGATCATCATATTGTCATGGCAACCATTATTTTTTTATGATTAGTATGCTAATTATGGTCAAAATAATCATAATGATCATCATGGTTGCCATGGCAACCATCATTTATTATGATTAATATGCTGATTAAGATCAAGATCATCATAATGATTCCCATAGTTGCCATGGCAACCATAATTTATTATGATTATTATGCTCATTATGATCAAATTCATCATAATGAGCATCTTAGTTGTTATGGAAACCATAATTTATTATGATTAATATGCTAATTATGATCAAGATCATCATAATGATCATAATAGTTGCTATGTCAACCATCATTTATTATGAAATATGCTAATTATGATCAAAATCATCATAATGAGCATCATGGTTGCCATAACAACCATCATTTATTATGATTAATATGCTAATTATGATCAAGATCATCATAATGATCATCATAGTTGCCATGGCAACCATCAATTATTATGATTAATATGCTAATTATGATCAAAGTCATCATAATCAGCATCATGGTTGCGATGGCAACCATCATTTATTATGATAATATGCTAACTAAGATCAAGATCATCATAATGATCCTCATAATTGCTATAGTAACTATCATTTATTATGATTAATATGCTAATTATGATCAAAATCATCATAATGATCATCATAGTTGCCATAGTAACCATCATTTAATATGAATAATAGGCTACTTATGATAAAAATCATCATAATGATCATCATGGTTGCCATATCAACCATCATTTATTATGATTAATATGCTAATTATGATCAAAATCATATAATGATCATCATCGTTGCCATGGCAACATTTGATTATAAGTAATATGCTAATTATGATTAAGATCATCATAATGATTATCATGGTTGCCATGGTAACCATAATTTATTATGATTAACATGCTAATTATTGTCAAGATCCTCATAATGATCATCATAGTTGCCATAGCAACCATCATTTATTATGATTAGTAATGCTAATTGTGGTCAAAATAATCATAATGATCATCATGGTTGCCATGGCAACCATCATTTATTATGATTAATATGCTAATTATGATCAAGATCCTCATAATGATCATCATAGTTGCCATGACAACCATCATTTATTATGAATAAGATGCTAAATATGATCAAAATCATCATCATGAGCATCATGGTTGCCATGGCAACCATCATTTATTATGATTAATATGCTAATTATGATAAAGATCATCATAATGATCATCATAGTTGCCATGGCAACCATCATTTATTATCATTAATATGCTAATTATGGTCAAAATCATCATAATGATCATCATGGTTGCCATAGCAACCAATATTGATTATAAGTAATATGCTAATTATGATTAACATCATCATAATGATCATCATGGTTGCCATGGTAACCATCATATATTATGATTAACATGCTAATTATTGTCAAGATCCTCATAATGATCATCATAGTTGCCATGGCAACCATCATTTAATATGATTAGTATGCTAATTATTGTCAAAATAATCATAATGATCATCATGGTTGCCATGGTAACCATCATATATTATGATTAACATGCTAATTATTGTCAAGATCCTCATAATGATCATCATAGTTGCCATGGCAACCATCATATTAATATGATTAGTATGCTAATTATGTCAAAAATAATCATAATGATCATTATGGTTGCCATATCAACCATCATTTATTGTGAATTCTTTAAATGATCAAAATCATCATAATGATTCTCATAGTTGCCATAGCACCATAATTTATTATGCTTAATATGCTAATTATGATCATGATCATCATAATGATCATCATAGTTGCCATGGCAACCATCATTTATTATGATTAATATGCTAATTATGATCAAAATCATTATAATGAGCATCATGGTTGCCATAGCAACCATCATTTATTATGCTGAATATGCTAAATATGATCAAGATCATCATAATGATCATCATAGTTGCAATGTCAACCATCATTTATTATGATTAATATGCTAATTTTGATCAAAATCATCATAATGAGCATCATGGTTGCCATAGCAACCATAATTTATTATGATTAATATGCTAATTATGATCTAGATCATCATAATGATCATCATAGTTGCCATCGCAACCATAATTTATTATGATGAATATGCTAATTATGATGAAAATCATCATAATCAGCATCATGGTTGCCATGGCAACCATAATTTATTATGATTAATATGCTAACTATAATCAAGATCATCATAATGATCCTTTTAGTTGCTATGGTAACTATCATTTATTATGAATAATAGGCTAATTATGATCAAAATCATCATCATGAGCATCATGGTTGCCATGGCAACCATCATTTATTACGATTAATGTGCTAATTATGATAAAGATCGTCATAATGATCATCATGGTTGGCATGGCAACCATCATTTATTATGATTAATATGCTAATTATGGTCAAAATCATCATAATGATCATCATGGTTGCCATGGGAACCAATATTGATTATAAGTAATATGCTAAATATGATTAAGATCATCATAATTATCAGCATGGTTGCTATGGTAACCATCATTTATTATGATTAATATGCTAATTATGATCAAAATCATCATAATGAGCATCATGGTTGCCATAGCAACCGTCATTTATTATGATTAATATGCAAATTATGATCAAGATCATCATAATGATCATCACAGTTGCCATGGCAACTATCATTTATTATGATTAACATGCTAATTATGATCAAAATCATCATCATGAGCATCATGGTTGCCATGGCAACCATCATTTATTATGATAAATATGCTAATTATGATAAAGATCGTCATAATGATCATGGCAACCATCATTTATTATATTTAATATGCTAATTATGGTCAAAATCATCATAATGATCATCATGGTTGCCATGGCAACTAATATTGATTATAAGTAATATGCTAATTATGATTAAGATCATCATAATGATCATCATGGTTGCCATGGTAACCATCATTTATTATGATTAACATGCTAATTATTGTCAAGATCCTCATAATGATCATCGTAGTTGCCATTGCAACCTCTATTTATTATGATTAGTATGCTAATTATGGTGAAAATAATCATAATGATCATCATGGTTGCCATGGCAACCATCATTTATTATGATTAATATGCTAATTATGATCAAGATTATCATAATGATTCCCATAGTTGCCATGGCAACCATAATTTATTATGATTAATATGCTAATTATGATCAAGATCTTCATAATGATCATCATAGTTGCCTTGGCAACCATCATTTATTATGATTAATATGCTAATTATGATCAAAATCATCATAATGAGCATCATAATTGCCATAGCAACCATAATTTATTATGATTAATATGCTAATTATGATCAAGATCATCATAATGATCATCATAGTTGCTATGTCAACTATCATTTATTATGATTAATATGCTAATTATGATCAAAGTCATCATAATGAGCATCATGGTTGCCATGGCAACCATCATTTATTATGATTAATATTATAATTATGATCAAGATCCTCATAATGATCATCATAGTTGCCATGGCAACCATCATTTAATATGATTAGTATGCTAATTATGGTCAAAATAATCATAATGATCATAATGGTTGCAATGGCAACAATCATTAATTATGATTAATATGCTAATTATGATCAAGATCATCATAATGATCCTCATAGTTGCTATGGTAACTATCATTTATTATGATTAATATGCTAATTATGATCAAAATCATCATCATGAGCATCATGGTTGCCATGGCAACCATCATTTATTATGATTAATATGCTAATTATGATAAAGATCGTCATAATGATCATCATGGTGGCCATGGCAACCATCATTTATTATTATTAATATGCTAATTATGGTCAAAATCATCATAATGATCATCATGGTTGCCATAACAACCAATATTGATTATAAGTAATATGCTAATTATGATTAAAATCATCATGATCATCATAGTTGCCATGGTAACTATCATTTATTATGATTAACATGCTAATTATTGTCAAGATCCTCATAATGATCATCATAGTTGCTATAGCAACCATCATTTTTTATGATTTGTATGCTAATTATTGTCAAAATAATCATAATGATCATCATATTTGCCATGGCCAGCATCATTTATTATGATTAATATGCTAATTATGATCAAGATCATCATAATGATTCTCATAGTCGCAATGGCAACCATCATTTATTATACTTAATATGCTAATTATGATCAAGATCATCATAATGATCATCATAGTTGCCATGGCAACCATCATTATTACTCGGCGTCAGCGACGGAGTTGAAAATTCCCCCGGTTTTGTATTGTTTTTGGTTTTTTTTTTGTTTTTTTTTTTATTATTTTTCCTCGTCGCAAGTCTGTAATGGCGCGAAATATACTAGTATTTAAAACATGTATGTGACCGTGTTTATCTACGTCCCAGTCTTATCTCCCAAGACTTGTGGTGCACAGCTTTGGCTAATTTTCCAATGCGCGATTCGATTTCGCTCGCATGATACGGCAATTCCTCCAAGAGGAACAAATAAACCGTTCTTTTCATGCTTTTCGATTAAGTTTAGATTGAATTGGGGTAAGAATATATTTAATACATGTAGACCCGGTCCTATTTTAATAATATCGCTGCTATTTTGCCGTTTAACAAGATGATGTGGTCGTGTATGGGCGCGTTGACACGTCGCGTAGTTTGCACAGGATTGAAGATTTAATACAACTATATAAGCGCGAATTCCAAAGGCAAAGTGTAAGACGAAGCGAATGTATCAAGCGGTTTATTTACATTTTTGAACAATTGAACTTCTATACTGCGATGTTCTTCGGAATTTCGCGATCGAACATTTAGGTTCGCCAGGCATCTAAATGCGAATATGTATGCGAAACAATACGCGAACTGTATTGTTTATGTTCAGAAGCTCTATATTGAAGACTGGCACGTGCACCGGAGTTAACGCCAGAACGGCGTCTTGTTATGATTAATATGCTAATTATGATCAAAATCATCATAATGAGCATCATGGTTGCCATGTTAACCATAATTTATTATGATTAATATGCTAATTATGATCAAGATCATCATAATGATCATCATAGTTTCCATGTCGACTATCATTTATTATGATTAATATGCTAATTATGATCAAAATCATAATAATGAGCATCATGGTTGCCATAGCAACCATCATTTTTATGATTAATATGCTAATTATGAGCAAGATCATCATAATGATCATCATAGTTGCCATGGCAACCATAATTTATTATGATGAATATGCTAATTATGATGAAAATCATCATAATCAGCATCATGGTTGTCATAGCAACCATCATTTATTATGATTAATATGCTAACTATAATCAAGATCATCATAATGATCCTTTTAGTTGCTATGATAACTATCATTTATTATGATTAATATGCTAATTATGATCAAATCATCATATGAGCATCATGGTTGCCATGGCAACCATCATTTATTATGATTATTGTGCTAATTTGATAAAGATCATCATAATGGTCGTCATGGTTGCCATGGCAACCATCATTTATTATGATTAATATGCTAATTATGGTGAAAATAATCACAATGATCATCATGGTTGCCATGGGAAACAATATTGATTATAAGTAATATGCTAATTATGATTAAGATCATCATAATGATCATCATGGTTGCCATTGTAACCATCATTTATTATGATTAATATGCTAATTATGATCAAAATCATCATAATAAGCGTCATGGTTGCCATAGCAACTTTCATTTATTATGATTAATATGCAAATTATGATCAAGATCATCATAATGATCATCATAGTTGCTATGGCAACCATAATTTAATATGATTAATATGCTAATTATGAACAAAATCATCATAATGAGCATCATTTTTGCCATAGCAACCATCATTTATTATGAATAATATGCTAATTATGATCAAGATCATCATAATGATCATCATAGTTGCTATGACAACCATAATTTATTATGATTAATATGCTAATTATGATCAAAATCATCATAATCAGCATCATGGTTGCCATGGCAACTATCATTTGTCATGATTAGTATGCTAAATATGATCGAGATCATCATAATGATCCTCATAATTGCTATGGTAAAACTATAATTTATTATGATTAATATGCTAATTATGATCAAAATCATTATCATGAGTATCATGGTTGCCATGGCAACCATCATTTATTATGACAAATATGCTAATTATGATAAAGATCATCATAATGATCATCATGGTTGCCATAGCAACCATCATTTATTATGAATAATATGCTAATTATGGTCAAAATCATCATAATGATCATCATCGTTGCCATGGCAACCAATATTGATTATAAGTAATATGCTAATTATGATTAAGATCATCATAATGATCATCATGGTTGCCATGGTAATTATAATTTATTATGATTAACCTGCTAATTATTGTCAAGATCCTCATAATGATCATCATAGTTGCCATTGCTACCATCATTTATTATGATTAGTATGCTAATTATGGTCAAAATAACCATAATGATCATCATGGTTGCCATGGCAACTATCATTTATTATGATTAATATGCTAATTATGATCAAGATCCTCATAATGATCATCATAGTTGCCATAGCAACCATCATTTATTATGATTAGTATGCTTATTATGGTCAAAATAATCATAATGATCATAATGGTTGCAATAGCAACAATCATTAATTATGATTAACATGCTAATTATTGTCAAGATCATCATAATGATCATCATAGTTGCCATAGCAACCATCATTTATTATGATTAATATGCTAATTATGTTTAAAATCATCATAATGAGCATCATTGTTGCCATAACAAGCATAATTTATTTTGAATAATATGCTAATTATTATCAAGATCATCATAATGATCAACATAGTTTCCAATGCAACCATCATTTATTATGATTAATATGCTAATTATGATCAAAATCATCATAATGAGCATCATGGTTGCCATAGCAAACATCATTTATTATAATTATTATGCTAATTATGATCAAGATCATCATAATGATCATCATAGTTGCCATGGCAACCATCATTTATTATGATTAATATGCTAATTATGATCAAACTCATCATCATGATCATCATGGTTGCCATTGCAGCCATCATTTATTATGATTAATATGCTAATTATGATCAAGATCATCATAATGATTATCATGTTTGTCAAGGCAACCATCATTTATTATGATTAATATGCTAATTATGATCAAGATCATCATAATGATCATCATAGTTGCCATATCAACCATCATTTATTTGGAATAATATGATAATTATAGTCAAAATCATCATAATGATCATCATAGCTGTTATAGCAACTATAATTTATTATGATTAATATGCTTATTATGATCAAGATCATCATAATGATCATCACAGTTGCCATAGCAACCATAATTTATTATGATTAATATGCTATTTATGATCAAAATCATCATAATGGGCTTAATGGTTGCCATAACAACCATCATTTATTATGATTTTTATGCTAATTATGATCAATATCATCATAATGATCATCATAGTTGCCATGGCAACCATCATTTATTATGATTAATACCCTAATTATGATCAAAATCATCATAATGAGCATAATGGTTGCCATAGCAACCATAATTTATTATGATTAATATGCTAATTATGATCAAGATCATCATAATTATTCTCAAAGTTGCCATAGCAACCATCATTTATTATGATTAATATGCTAATTATGATCAAAATCATCATAATGAGCATCATGGTTGCCATTACAACCATAATTTATTATGATTAATAGGCTAATTATGGTCAAAATCATCATAATGATCATCATGGTTGCCATGACAACCATTATTGATTATAAGTAATATACTAATTATGATTAAGATCATCCTAATGATCATCTTGGTTGCCAGGGTAACCATCATTTATTATGATTAACATGCTAATTATTGTAAAAATCATCATAATGATCATCATAGTTGTATAGCAACCATCATTTATTATGATTAATATGCTAATTATGATTAAAATCATCATAATGAGCATCATGGTTGCAATAGCAACCATAATTTATTTTGAATAATATGCTAATTATGATCAAGATCATCATAATGATCATCATAGTTGCCAATGCAACCATAATTTATTATGAATAATATGCTAATTATGATCAAAATCATCATAATGATCATCATGGTTGCCATGACAACCATTATTGAATATAAGTAATATACTAATTATGATCAAGATCATCATAATGATCATCATGGTTGCTAGGGTAACCATCATTTATTATGATTAACATGCTAATTATTGTAAAAATCATCATAAGATCCATCATAGTTGCCATAGCAACCATCATTTATTATGATTAATATGCTAATTATGAATAAAATCATCATAATGAGCATCATGGTTGCAATAGCAACCATAATTTATTTTGAATAATATGCTAATTATGATCAAGATCATCATAATGATCATCATAGTTGCCAATGCAACCATCATTTATTATGAATAATATGCTAATTATGATCAAAATCATCATAATGAGCATCATGGTTTCCATAGCAACCATCATTTATTATAATTATTATGCTAATTATGATCAAGATCATCATAATGATCATCATAGTTGCAATGGCAACCATCATTTATTATGATTAATATGCTAATTATGATTAAAATCATCATAATGAGCATCATGGTTGCCATGGAACCATCATTTATTTTGATTAATATGCTAATTATGATCAAGATCACATAATGAATCATCATAGTTGCCAATATCAACCATCATTTATTATGATAATATGCTAATTAGATAAAATCTATCATAATGAGCATCATGGTTGCCATGGAACCATCATTTATTTTGATTAATATGCTAATTATGATCAAGATCATCATAATGATCATCAAAGTTGCCAATGCAACTATCATCTATTATGATTAATATGCTAATTATGATCAAAATTATTATAATGAGCATCATAGTTGCCATAGCAACCATCATTTAATATAATTATTATGCTAATTATGATCAAGATCATCATAATGATCATCATAGTTGCCATGGCAACCATCATTTAATTATGATTAATATGCTAATTATATGATCAAAATTATCATAATGGGCATCAGGTTGCCATGGCAACCATAATTTATTGAAAATGAATATAGCTAATTATGGTCAAAATCATCATAATGAGCATCATGGTTGCCATGGAACCATCATTTATTATGATTAATATGCTAATTATGATCAAGATCATCATAATGATCCTCATAGTTGCTATGGTAACTATCATTTATTATGATTAATATGCTAATTATGATCAAAATAATCATCATGAGCATCATGGTTGCCATGGCAACCATCATTTATTATGATTAATATGCTAATTATGATAAAGATCATCATAATGATCATCATGGTTGCCATGGCAACCATCATTTATTATGATTAATATGCTAATTATGGTCAAAATCATCATAATGATCATCATGGTTGCCATGGCAACCAATATTGATTATAAGTAATATGCTAATTATGATTAACATCATCATAATGATCATCATGGATGCCATGGTAACCAACATTTATTATGATTAACCTGCTAATTATTGTCAAGATCCTCATAATGATCATCATAGTTGCTATAGCAACCATCATTTATTATGATTAGTATGCTAATTATGATCAAAATCATCATAACGAGCATCATGGTTGCCATAGCAACTATCATTTATTATGATTAATATGCTAATTATGATCAAGATCATCATAATGATCATCATAGTTGCCATGGCAACAATCATTTAGTATGATTAATACCCTAATTATGATCAAAATCATCATAATGAGCATAATGGTTGATATGGCAACCATAATTTATTATGATTTAATATGCTAATTATGATCAAAATCATCATAATGATTCTCATAGTTGCCATAGCAACCATCATTTATTATGATTAATATGCTAATTATGATCAAAATCATCATAATGAGCATCATGGTTGCCATGGCAACCATAATTTATTATGAATAATATGCTAATTATGGTCAAAATCATCATAATGATCATCATGGTTGCCATGACAACCATTATTGAATATAAGTAATATACTAATTATGATTAAGATCATCCTAATGATCATCATGGTTGCTAGGGTAACCATCATTTATTATGATTAATATGCTAATTATGATTAAATCATCATAATGAGCATCATGGTTGCAATGGCAACGATAATTTATTTTGAATAATATGCTAATTATGATCAAGATCATCATAATGATCATCATGGCTGCCACGGCAACTATCATTTATTGTGATTAATATGTTTATTATGATCAAGATCATCATAATGATCATCATAGTTGCCATTGCAACCATAATTTATTATGATTAATATGCTACTTATGATCAAAATCATCATAATGAATATCAGGGTTGCCATGGCAACTCTAATTAATTATGATTAATATGCTAATTATGATCAAGAATCATCATATGATCATCGTATTGCCATTGCAACCATCATTTATTATGATTAATATGCTAATTATGGTCAAAATATTCATAATGAGCATCATGGTTGCCATGGCAACCATAACTTATTATGAATAATATGCTAATTATGGTCAAAATCGTCATAATGATCATCATGGTTGCCATAACAACTATTATTGATTATAAGTAATATGCTAAATATGATTAAGATCATCATAATTGCCATAGTAACCATAATTTATTATGATTAACATGCTATATATTGTCAAGATCATCGTAATGATCATCATAGTTGCCATGGCAACCACCATTTATAATGATTAATATGCTAATATGATTAAATGCATCATAATGAGCATCATGGTTGCAATAGCAACCATAATATGATCAAGATCACATAAGATCATCATAGTTGCCATGGCAACCATCATCTATTATGATTAATATGCTAATTATGATCGAAATCATCATAATGAGCATCATAATTGCCGTAGCAACCATAATTTATTATGATTATTATGCTAATTATGCTCAAGATCATGATAATGATCATCATACTTGCCATGGGCAACCATCATTTATTATGATTAATATGCTAATCATGATTCAAATCATCATAATGCGCATCATGGTTGCCATGGAACCATAATTTTATTATGATTAATATGCTAATTATGATCAAGACCATCATAATGATCTCATAGTTTGCTATGGCAACCATTATTTATAATGATTAATATGCTCATGATGATCAAAATAATCATGAGCATCATGGTGCCATAACAGCCATCATTATTATGATTAATATGCTAATGATGATCAAAATCATCATAATGATCATCATGGTTGTCATGGCAACCATCATTTATTATGTATAATATGCTAAGTATGATATAGATCATCATAATGATCATCATAGTTGCCATGGCAACCATCATTTATTTGAATAATATGATAATTATAGTCAAAATCATCATAATGATTATGCTAATTAAGCTATCATTTATGATTAATATGCTAATTATGATCAAGATCATCATAATAATCATCATGGTTGTCATGGCAACCATCATTTATATGATTAATATTCTAATTATGATCAAGATCATCATAATGATCATCATAGTTGCCATGGCAACCATCATTTATTTGAATAATATGATAATTATAGTCAAAATCATTATAATGGTCATCATGGTTGCCATGGCAACTATCATTTATTATGATTAATATGCTTATTATGATCAAGATCATAATAATGATCATCATAGTTGCCATAACAGCCATAATTTATTATGATTAATATGCTATTTATAAACAAAATCATCGTAATGTGCATCAAGGTTGCCATAGCAACTATAATTTTTAGTGATTAATATGCTAATTATGATCAAGATCATCATAATAATCATCATGGTTGTCATGGCAACCATCATTTATTATGATTAATATTCTAATTATGATCAAGATCATCATAATGATCATCATAGTTGCCATGGCAACCATCATTTATTTTGAATAATATGATAATTATAGTCAAAATCATTATAATGGTCATCATGGTTGCCATGGCAACTATCATTTATTATGATTAATGCTTATTATGATCAAGATCATAAATGATCATCATAGTTGCCATAACAGCCATAATTTATGATTAATATGCTATTTATAAAAATCATCGTAATGTGCATCATGGTTGCCATAGCAACTATAATTTTTAGTGATTAATATGCTAATTATGATCAAGATCATCATAATGATTAATCATAGTTGCCACTGGCAACCATCATTTAATATGATTAATATGCTAATTATTGTCAAAATCATCATAATGAGCATCATGGTTGCCATGGCAACCATAACTTATTATGAATAATATGCTAATTATGATGAAGATTATCATAATGATCATCATAGTTGCCATTGCAACCATCATTTATTATGATTAATATTTTAAATATGATCAAAATCATCATCATGAGCATCATGGTTGCCATGGCAACCATCATTTGTTATGATTAATATGCTAATTATGATCAAGATCATCATAATGATCATCATGGTTGCCATGGCATCCATCATTTTATAATAATGCTAATTATGATCAAGATCTCATAATGATCATCATAGTTGCCATGGCAACCTTCATTTATTATGAATAATATGTTAATTATAATCAAAATCATCATAATGAGCATCATGGTTGCCGAAGGAACCATCATTTAGTATAAATAATACGCTAATTATGATCAAGATCATCATAATGATCATCATAGTTGCCATGACAACCATAATTTATTATGATTAATATGCTAATTATGATTAAGATCATCATAATGATGATCATGGTTGCCATGGCAACCATCATTTATCATGATTAATATGCTAATTATGATCAAGATCATCATAATGATCATCATGGTTTCACTAGCAACTATAATTTATGATTAACATGCTAATTATAATCAAAATCATCATCATGAGCAGTATTGTTTGCATGGTAACCGTCATTTATTATGATTAATATGCTAATTAAGATCAAGATCATCATAATGATCATCATAGTTGCCATGGCAACCTTCTTTTATTATGATTAATATGCTAATTATGATCAAGATCATCATAATGATCACCATGGTTGCCATGGCAACCATCATTTATTATGATTAATATGCTAATTATGATCAAGATCATCATAATAATCATCATATTTTCCATGGCAACCATTATTTATTAGGATTAATATGCTAATTATAATCAAAATCATCATAATGAGCATCATGGTTGCCATGTCAACCATCATTTTTTATTATTAATATGCTAATTATGATCAAAATCATCATAATGAGCATCATAATTGCCATAGCGACCATCATTTATTATGATTAATATGCAAATTATGATCAAAATCATGATAATGATCATCATATTTGCCATTGCAACCATCATTTATTATGATTAATATGCTAATTATGATCAAGATCATCATAATCAGCATCACGGTTGCCATAGCAACCATTATTTATTATGTTTAATTTGCTATTTATGATCAAAATCATCATAATAATCATCATCGTTGCCATTGCAACCATCAATTATTATGATTAATATGCCAATTATGATCAAAATCATCATAATGAGCATCATAGTTGCCATGGCAACCATAATTTATTATGATTAATATGCTAATTATGGTCAAAATCATCATAATGTTCATCATAGTTGCCATGGCAACCATTATTTATTATGAGTAATATGCTAATTATGATCTAGATCATCATAATGTTCATGATAGTTGCCATGGCAACCACCATTTATTATGATTAATATGCTAATTATGATCAAAATTATCATAATGAGCATCATAGTTGCTATGGCAACCATCATTTATTATGACTAATATGCTAATTATGGTCAAAATCATTATAATTTTCATCATGGATGTTATGGCAACCATTTTTTATTATGATTAATATGCTAATTATGATCAACATCATCATAATGATCATCATGGTTGCCATGGCAACCATCATTTATTAGGATTAATATGCTAATTATGATCAAAATCATCATAATGAGCATCATGGTTGATATAGCAACCATCATTTATTATGATTAATATGCTAATTATGAAATAGATCATCATAATGAGCATCATAGTTGCGATAGCAACCATCATTTATTATGATTAATATGCTAATTATGATCAAAATTATTATAATGAGCATCATGGTTGCCATAGCAACCATCATTTATTATGATCAAAATCATCATAATGATCATCATGGTTGCCATTACAACCATCATTTATTAAGAGTAATATGCTAATTATGATCAAGATCATCATAATGATCATCATGGTTGCCATGGCAACTATCATTTATTACGATTAATATGCTAATTATGATCAAGATCATCATAATAATCATCATCGTTTCCATGGCAACCATCATTTATTAGGAAAAATATGCTAATTATGATCAAAATCATCATAATAAGCATCATGGTTGCCATAACAACCATCATTTATTATGATTAATATGCTAATTATGATCAAGATCATCATAATGATCATCATAGTTGCCATGGCGACCATCATTTAAATTGATTAATATGCTAATTATGGTCAAAATCATCATAATGAGCATCATGGTTGCCATGGCAACCATAACTTATTATGAATAATAGGCTAATTATGATCAAGATCATCATAATGATCATCATAGTTTCCATGGCAACCATATATTATTATGATTAATATGCTATTTATGATAAAAATTATAATAATGAGCATAATGGTTGCCATAGCAACCATCATTTATTATGATTAATATGCTAATTATGATCAAGATCATCATAGAGATCATCAAAGTTGCCATGGCAACCATCATTTATTATGACTAATCTGCTAATTATGGTCAAAATCATCATAATTTTCATCATGGATGTTATGGCAACCATTTTTTATTATGATTAATATGCTAATTATGATCAAGATCATCATAATGATCATCATGGTTGCCATAGCAACCATCATTTATTAGGATTAATATGCTAATTATGATCAAAATTATTATAATGAGCATAATGGTTGCCATGGCAACCATCATTTATTATGATTAATATGCTAATTATGAACTAGATCATCATATTGATCATCATAGTTGCCAAAGCAACCATCATTTATTATGAATAATATGCTAATTATGATCAAAATTATCATAATGAGCATCATGGTTGTCATAGCAACCATCATTTATTATGATCAAGATCATCATAATGATCATCATGGTTGCCATTAAACCATCATTTATTATGATTAATATGCTAATTATGATCAAGATCATCATAATGATCATCATAGTTGGTATGGCAACCATCATTTATTATGATTAATATGCTAATTATGACCAATATCATCATAATAATCATCATAGTTGCCATGGCAACCATCATTTATTACAATTAATATGCTAATTATGATCAAGATCATCATAATGATCATCATAGTTGCCATAGCAACCATCATTTATTGTGGATAATATTCTAATTATGGTCAAAATCATTATAATGAACATCATGGTTGCCATGGCAACCATCATTTATTATGATTAATGTGCTAATTATGATCAAGATCATCATAATGATCAACATGGTTGCCATAGCAACCATCATTTTTTATGGGTAATATGCTAAATATGATCAAGATCATCATAATGATCATCATGATTGCCATAGCAACCATCATTTATTATGATTAATATGCTAATTATGGTCAAAATCATCATAATGTTCATCATAGTTGCCATGGCAACCATTATTTATTATGAGTAATATGCTAATTATGATCTAGATCATCATAATGTTCATGATAGTTGCCATGGCAACCACCATTTATTATGAATAATATGCTAATTATGATCAAAATTATCATAATGAGCATCATAGTTGCTATGGCAACCATCATTTATTATGACTAATATGCTAATTATGGTCAAAATCATTATAATTTTCATCATGGATGTTATGGCAACCATTTTTTATTATGATTAATATGCTAATTATGATCAACATCATCATAATGATCATCATGGTTGCCATGGCAACCATCATTTATTAGGATTAATATGCTAATTATGATCAAAATCATCATAATGAGCATCATGGTTGCCATGGAACCATAATTTATTATGATTAATATGCTAATTATGATCAAGACCATCATAATGATCTTCATAGTTGCTATAGCAACCATCATTTATAATGATTAATATGCTCATGATGATCAAAATAATCATCATGAGCATCATGGTTGCCATAACAGCCATCATTTATTATGATTAATATGCTAATCATGATCAAAATCATCATAATGCGCATCATGGTTGCCATGGAACCATAATTTATTATGATTAATATGCTAATTATGATCAAGACCATCATAATGATCTTCATAGTTGCTATGGCAACCATCATTTATAATGATTAATATGCTCATGATGATCAAAATAATCATCATGAGCATCATGGTTGCCATAACAGCCATCATTTATTATGATTAATATGCTAATGATGATCAAAATCATCATAATGATCATCATGGTTGTCATGGCAACCATCATTTATTATGTATAATATGCTAAATATGATATAGATCATCATAATGATCATCATAGTTGCCATGGCAACCATCATTTATTTTGAATAATATGATAATTATAGTCAAAATCATCATAATGATTATGCTAATTATTAGCTATCATTTATTATGATTAATTTGCTAATTATGATCAAGATCATCATAATAATCATCATGGTTGTCATGGCAACCATCATTTATTATTATTAATATTCTAATTATGATCAAGATCATCATAATGATCATCATAGTTGCCATGGCAACCATCATTTATTTTGAATAATATGATAATTATAGTCAAAATCATTATAATGGTCATCATGGTTGCCATGGCAACTATCATTTATTATGATTAATATGCGTATTATGATCAAGATCATAATAATGATCATCATAGTTGCCATAACAGCCATAATTTATTATGATTAATATGCTATTTATAATCAAAATCATCGTAATGTGCATCATGGTTGCCATAGCAACTATAATTTTTAGTGATTAATATGCTAATTATGATCAAGATCATCATAATGATAATCATAGTTGCCATGGCAACCATCATTTATAATGATTAATATGCTAATTATTGTCAAAATCATCATAATGAGCATCATGGTTGCCATGGCAACCATAACTTATTATGAATAATATGCTAATTATGATGAAGATTATCATAATGATCATCATAGTTGCCATTGCAACCATCATTTATTATGATTAATATTTTAAATATGATCAAAATCATCATCATGAGCATCATGGTTGCCATGGCAACCATCATTTGTTATGATTAATATGCTAATTATGATCAAGATCATCATAATGATCATCATGGTTGCCATGGCATCCATCATTTATTATTAATATGCTAATTATGATCAAGATCATCATAATGATCATCATAGTTGCCATGGCAACCTTCATTTATTATGAATAATATGTTAATTATAATCAAAATCATCATAATGAGCATCATGGTTGTTATAGGAACAATCATTTAGTATGAATAATACGCTAATTATGATCAAGATCCTCATAATGATCATCATAGTTGCCATGACAATCATAATTTATTATGATTAATATGCTAATTATGATTAAGATCATCATAATGATCATCATGGTTGCCATGGCAACCATCATTTATCATGATTAATATGCTAATTATGATCAAGATCATCATAATGATCATCATGGTTTCACTATCAACTATAATTTATTATGATTAACATGCTAATTATGATCAAAATCATCATCATGAGCAGTATTGTTTGCATGGTAACCGTCATTTATTTTGATTAATATGCAAATTAAGATCAAGATCATCATAATGATCATCATAGTTGCCATGGCAACCTTCTTTTATTATGATTAATATGCTAATTATGATCAAGATCATCATAATGATCACCATGGTTGCCATGGCAACCATCATTTATTATGATTAATATGCTAATTATGATCAAGATCATCATAATAATCATCATATTTTCCATGGCAACCATCATTTATTAGGATTAATATGCTAATTATAATCAAAATCATCATAATGAGCATCATGGTTGCCATGTCAACCATCATTTTTTATGATTAATATGCTAATTATGATCAAAATCATCATAATGAGCATCATGGTTGCCATAGCGACCATCATTTATTATGATTAATATGCAAATTATGATCAAAATCATGATAATGATCATCATATTTGCATTGCAACCATCATTTATTATGATTAATATGCTAATTATGATCAAGATCATCATAATCAGCATCATGGTTGCCATAGCAACCATTATTTATTATGTTTAATTTGCTATTTATGATCAAAATCATCATAATAATCATCATCGTTGCCATTGCAACCATCAATTATTATGATTAATATGCTAATTATGATCAAAATCATCATATTGAGCATCATAGTTGCCATGGCAACCATCATTTATTATGATTAATATGCTAATTATGGTCAAAATCATCATAATGTTCATAATAGTTGCCATGGCAACCATTATTTATTATGAGTAATATGCTAATTATGATCTAGATCATCATAATGTTCATGATAGTTGCCATTGCAACCACCATTTATTATGATTAATATGCTAATTATGATCAAAATTATCATAATGAGCATCATAGTTGCTATGGCAACCATAATTTATTATGACTAATATGCTAATTATGGTCAAAATCATTATAATTTTCATCATGGATGTTATGGCAACCATTTTTTATTATGATTAATATGCTAATTATGATCAACATCATCATAATGATCATCATGGTTGCCATGGCAACCATCATTTATTAGGATTAATATGCTAATTATGATCAAAATCATCATAATGAGCATCATGGTTGATATAGCAACCATAATTTATTATGATTAATATGCTAATTATGAAATAGATCATCATAATGATCATCATAGTTGCGATAGCAACTGTAACAGTGCACCTATTGTGATGAGATAATGTGACAGTGCACTATTGTAATTAGATAAAGTAACAGTGCACTATTGTAATTAGAAATATGAGAGTCTTGAGCACATGTATATAGGGAGCACGAGGATGAAATAAAAGACACTTAGAAACTGGATCGAACGTGTGTGTGTCTCAGACAGCTCGGCCCGTTACAATTTGGTGAGCAGCGGTGCGATTTAAAGAACGGTTTATAGAGATGTCTACAGCAATTCTTCCCTCGAAGTTTGAGCGGGGAGATTTAACAATTTGGCTGCGGGAATTTGATGCTTGCACTGAGGCAAGTGGTGACCCTTCTGGCGAAACGCCCAAAACATGCGTGGAGAACGATTCAACTTTCCTTATCCAGTCTCGTATGAAAGCCGAAATTGCCGTAGTTTTAGACCAAAATGTTGTCGTGCCCGCGAGATCTGACATGATTGTAGAGGGTAGATTAGTAAAATCAGCACAGACAGAAATAGGCATGATAGCGCCTCTAAAGAGCGAGTCAGGTAACGACATTCATGTGGCACATACAGTAGTCTGCCCGCAAGGTAGAAACATTGTTTTACGAGTCATGAACGCACATAGCGAACCTAGCGAGCTAAAATTCGGTACCAAAATCGCAGCATTTAGCCCTCTAGTCCAATCTCACAGCAAAATAAGTAGCGCAAGCTGTGGTATTAAGGCAAATAACGGAAAGGGCGAAACAAACAAATTTGAAGGTGTTGTAAATTCTAATTTAAATCAGGCCGATAAAAGCTGTGTTCTTGAAGTCCTATCCGAGTTCGAAGATGTGTTTGAGGCTACATTAGGGCACACAAATGTAGTGACACATAACATCGATACAGGTAACTCTAACCCCATTAAACATCGCCCTCGCCGTTTGCCGTACGCGTATCGAGAAGAGGCTGACAGACAAATCAAAGATATGTTAGCACAAGGTATTATAAGTCCTAGTACCAGCCCATGGGCAAGCCTATTTGTGTTAGTTAAAAAGCGGTCAGGGGAACTACGTTTTTGTGTAGATTATCGGAAATTAAACGAAGTAACACTCAACGACTCGCATCCAATTCCAAACATTGCGGACATACTAGATTCTTTGGGCGACGCAACATATTTTTCAACATTAGATCTACGCAGCGGGTACTGGCAAATTAACGTTGACCCCCGTGATCGGCCAAAAACGGCTTTCGTGACAAGCTCGGGTCTGTTTGAGTTTAACCGCATGAGTTTTGGCTTAAAAACGGCTCCGGCAACTTTTCAGCGTGCTATGGAAATAGTCTTAGCAGGTCTCACGTTCGAAATATGTTTATGTTATCTTGATGATGTTATTTGCTTTGGGCGCAACCTTGGCGAACACAATGACAGATTGAGAGCAGTCCTTGACAGGTTTCGGCAGCACAACTTGCGCGTTAAGTTGGAAAAATGTCGGTTTGCGGAAACTAGGGTTGCATTCTTAGGTCATGTCATTTCTAAAGACGGCATCAGCCCTGACCCACAGAAAGTCGAGGCAGTACAGAACATCAGTGCGCCAACATGTATAACAGAGTTGCGTAGTTTTTTAGGACTCGCCAGTTACTATCGCCGCTTTATTGCGAATTTTGCAACAGTCGCCGCGCCTCTAACTAAACTTACAACAAAAGAAGCCGCCAGAACACCTTTTGATTGGTCGAACGAGTGCGAAATATCTTTTAAGGAAATTAAACGTCAGCTCTGTTCCGCACCCTTATTAGCTTACCCAAAATTCGATCGCGAGTTTACTCTTTACACGGACGCATCAGATGTTGGTTTAGGTATTGTACTTGCCCAGCACGATGACAATGGTATAGAAAGAGTCATCGCATACGGCTCTCGCAGTCTGACGCAACGGGAACGCAATTATGCGACCACTGAAAAAGAAGCGTTGGCAATTCATTACGGCACCCAACACTTTCGTCTATACCTCTTAGGGCGCAAATTCAGAATAATTACTGATCATAATGCACTTCGTTGGCTAAATTCCATCGAGCCGAAAGGGCGTTTAGCCAGATGGCTAATGGATTTGCAAGAGTTCGAATTTGTGGTTCAACATCGACCGGGTAAATCGCATTTGAATGCAGATGTCTTATCACGCTAGTAGCTAAGAAAATGCGAGGAAACATGTCAAACTTCCGCTATCCACACGATTCCTTCAATGCTAACTGAATGGAAAGCGACGGCAAAGCGTCTCATAACAGCGCCTGTTATCTATGTGCTTGGGCTCCTTTTCATGCTTTGGGCTAGTTGTGCACGCGCTATCGATTTTATCACATTGCCGCAAAAATGCACTACAAACAAATTACTCAACCCACACGCGCGCGCTTTCCAACCGCAAACACAAGCAACTGAGAATACACCTGTCTTTAGGCATGAAAAAATTAACTCAATTACTGTAAGCCCAACTATAAACCTACATGAAGCACAACGGCAGGACAGCAATATCTCGAAAGTTTTGGAATTTAAGATGCACAAGAAACCACGCCCAGATTTCAAGGAGTGGAGCATTGACCCAGTTCTGAAAAATTTTTGGCATAATTACGATCGCTTATTTATACATAATGGTTTACTAGTACGATCTCGCCACAACCAGTACACATATCCTGATCACGCCATTGTGATTCCACAATCCATAGTGCCTAAGATACTCGACGGTATGCATGATAGTCCGTCGTGCGGTCATCTCGGCTCAGCACGAACCGAACAGCGTATTCGCGAAAGATTTTATTGGGCAAATCTGCGTGCCTCTGTGCAAGCCCATATCCAACATTGCGTATCTTGCCAGCGCCGCAAATCACCTTCGAATCCAGATAAAGCGCCTATGAAAACGATCAGTGTTAGTGAGCCTTTTACATTTTGGGCATTAGATTACATGGGCCCCATATCGGAGACCGCGAGGGGGAATAAATATATACTCGTTATCATGGACCATTTTACCAAATGGTGCGAGGCGTTCCCTACGAAAGATCAAAAGGCCTCAACCGTGGCCGACTGTTTAATATCCAAAGTATTCTCGCGTTTTGGACCGCCGCTCGTGCTGCACTCAGACCAAGGGTCAAACTTTGAAAGTATCTTAATGCACGAAATTTGTAACATTATGGGGATAACGAAAACACGAACCACAGCATACCACCCTTCCCGGGATGGCCAAGTGGAGCGACAGAATCGCACGCTACAAGATATGCTTGCGCATTATGTGTCTAACAATGCTGACGATTGGGATGTTGGCTAGATCCCGTTCTCTTGCCTATAATACAAGCAAACATGAATCTACTGGGCTCTCCCCGTACGAACTCGTATTCGGAAAACACCTCGCATGCCTCTGGATTAGAATTCGGTGTAACGACTGGGAATCCAAGCACTCAACCAGAGTACGCACAGAAAGTCCGCAATAACCTTAAGAATGTTAGGCAGCTAGCTAGAGAGCACTTAGATAAGGTAAGGTCAACCAGGTGTTCAAATCACGACAATAAGAACTAGAAGCCGCATGCAGTAGGTCAGACCGTTTGGGTGAAACGCCCAAAGAAAGGTAAGTTCGGTAGGAAGTGGATAGGGCCGTATAAGGTAGTGAAGAGAATGGGGACGACCTATCGAGTTAGCTCGAATGATGGAAAAGTTATGGTAGTTCACCACGACAACCTTAAGACAGGCTATATACCACTGGATAGCGGCCGAATCGTTGCTCCTGGTCGTGAGTCGGGTGATTTCGCAGTGGTTCACGCATTGCCCGAGCACCCCGTGTTACAACCACCTCCCCGTAGGCCTAGAGGTGACCCCCAACGTTATCAACTTCGGCAAAACATACGTCCTCCCGAACGTTATGCTTACGATTAGCTAAATCGTCGACTATGTAAAAATATGTTGTTTTCGGGGACGAAAACTTAAGTGAGGGGAAAATGTAACAGTGCACCTATTGTGATGAGATAATGTGACAGTGCACTATTGTAATTAGATAAAGTAACAGTGCACTATTGTAATTAGAAATATGAGAGTCTTGAGCACATGTATATAGGGAGCACGAGGATGAAATAAAAGACACTTAGAAACTGGATCGAACGTGTGTGTCTCAGACAGCTCGGCCCGTTACACAACCATCATTTATTATGATTAATATGCTAATTATGATCAAAATTATTATAATGAGCATCATGGTTGCCATAGCAACCATCATTTATTATGATCAAGATCATCATAATGATCATCATGGTTGCCATTACAACCATCATTTATTAAGAGTAATATGCTAATTATGATCAAGATCATCATAATGATCATCATGGTTGCCATGGCAACTATCATTTATTACGATTAATATGCTAATTATGATCAAGATCATCATAATAATCATCATCGTTTCCATGGCAACCATCATTTATTAGGAAAAATATGCTAATTATGATCAAAATCATCATAATGAGCATCATAGTTGCCATGACAACCATCATTTATTATGATTAATATGCTAATTATGATCAAGATCATCATAATGATCATCATAGTTGCCATGGCGACCATCATTTAAATTGATTAATATGCTAATTATGGTCAAAATCATCATAATGAGCATCATGGTTGCCATGGCAACCATAACTTATTATGAATAATATGCTAATTATGATCAAGATCATCATAATGATCATCATAGTTTCCATGGCAACCATAATTTATTATGATTAATATGCTATTTATGATAAAAATTATAATAATGAGCATAATGGTTGCCATAGCAACCATCATGTATTATGATTAATATGCTAATTATGATCAAGATCATCATAGAGATCATCAAAGTTGCCATGGCAACCATCATTTATTATGACTAATCTGCTAATTATGGTCAAAATCATCATAATTTTCATCATGGATGTTATGGCAACCATTTTTTATTATGATTAATATGCTAATTATGATCAAGATCATCATAATGCACTGCATGAAAAACCGCGTATTCACAGGTGAATACGTGCGAATATGAGTTCGAATATGGTCCATATTCACACGTATTCACAGATATTCACTGTGAATATCCTCGGAATATTGGGGGTATTCCGATGTGAATACCTGTGAATAAAACACACCGCGTATTCTGACCTAGAATACCTTCGAATACTCTGTGAATATTTTTCAAGACCTAGTATTCACACTTCGGCATAGAAAATGTGATTGTACGCATGAATACGGGATAATCAACGAGTTATATTGTGTTAATATTGCAGGAAATGCGTTTATATACCACGGAATAGGCAAAGGTTGTTTCAGTTCAATGCCGGTGTCAACTGTTATCCAGCATTTCTTCTCATCACGGTCACAAATTGAAATTGCACTTGATTTGTTTAGGCGACAGACAATAAAGACAATAAATGTTACCAAACGCACGATTATTTTTATTTGATTAATTTTTTTGCTGCCGCAGGGATGTCGAGTATCGTATATCCTCAGTCGATGAGCGCTGAGTAGCCTCGTAAGTCGTAAAAAAGCTGTATAAAAAGAGAAATATCCATCAATTTCTTTAATTACCTGTGTAAAAGAAGTTATATATAAAAAAATACTTTTATTTTTGCTTGGATACGTAAACACATGGGTAGAAAGTTGATGATTCTGTATCGTCAAAAGCATCCGTAATATATACAGTTCAGTGTTGGGAAATCGTAGGAAATTTCCTTTGGGAAATTTCCTCTTCGACATGTTAGTGACAATTTTTGCGCCAAGGAATTGCGGCGAAATTGCGAATAAATGGCGAAATTCGGAGGTCGTATAACAATAACAAATAAATGTCTTTAAATGATTCCTCGCAAAAGTTGTCCAGTTCCCTTTGTTTACAAAACGATAACATGGCACAAATGTCAATTGGTTTCAACCAGGGCGCTTATATATAAATGCGTGGTTTCAACAGAAGTTCAAGCTGTTCAACTTTGAATTGTTAAAGATGTTCGCGATGCCCCAAAATAATTCTTGTGGCGGCGCTAAAATCAGGTAAGTTATTTAATAATAACAAGAGTTATGTCATACTATAGTCCTGAAACAACACAACACAACAACAATAGTGCGAGGCCAACGCTTTTACGGCTGGGCTCATCACTTTTTTTGTTTTTATTAATATAAATAGATTACGATTGTGTTTATTGTAGCTAATTTGTACACAGCTAACTGTACCTGCTTGTAAATAAATAAATTGTATGATGGTTTTCATCAATCCTACCTCCATCACACACTAATTATAGTAGGTACAAATGTTTGCCATTTCAAAGCCATACTCAATACAAACAAAATTTAAAAGTTTGCCAATACTGAAAAGGGACATTACTTTCTTACCTACCACAAATATTCAGAAAGCTGCTGTAATCATAACTTTAACATAACATAACCCTTAGATAGACGTTTCAAGATGCATTGAAATGAGGTGCATTGGTGCATTTCATGAGGGTTTTTTATATTTTAGGCAAAATTTATATATTATAGATATATATTGTTATATAATTGTCACAGAATAGCTAATGATTGATTGCCAAAAGATTGAAATCTTAACAATCAGCTGCCCAAAGACAGAAATCTTAACAGCTTAGAAATCAAAGCCAGACTGTGTTTTTTAGTTATATATAATACATATTTTTTAACAAAATAATGGCCTATATTTTTCCTTTTAGCATATATGAATTATATTTACACTAATATTTACCACAGAATAGCTATTGAACTGGTTGCCAAAAGATAGGAATCTTAACAACCAGCTGCCCAAAGACAGAAATCTTAACAGCTTAGAAGTTCATGCTAGACTGTGTTTTTAAGTGAAGCCTTTTAACATTGCCCTCATCATAATTTATAACTGAGACTGTTTACTGATTTGTTTGCAATTACTTTTCCGTACATAAATTATAATCACAATACTTAAAGAATATACCATTAAAGTGTAGATGAGTTTACTACAGCTTCTCGATGTTTGCATACTAGGAGTAGCTATGTGTATATACAGCTTTAAGTTCATGGAAGAATTTGTTTCCATTTTTACCCTAATTGATTAGCTTCCAAATTATATGAATGGTGTGTACATTGTACATTGTACATATACATTCTCCTAGGAATATTATAATTTCATTACACTGCATAAATTCTATGCACAACAATAAAAACAAATGGCCATGCATGCAACATCAGCTTTTACCATTATCATTAACCTTTCGGATAATAATCTATTATAGCTTAAGAAAGTTTGCTATGTATTTTGTTCAATAATTGCTTTAAGGTGGTTTTAATTGTTTTTAGCCATCAGGGGTTGCAAGATTGAGAAAATTCCCAAAAGAGTTGGCCTTAACTTTGCTAAAGATGAAGAGGATTTTTCACCCAGTGAAAGAAGTTCCTGATTCATTATCTGCTCACCTATAGTTTTTAATATCTTACCAAGTGAAAAAACATCACTTGCTTTGCTCAACAATTTACTATTAAGTATAATTTCTGACATACTCCAGGAGCAATGTTTCATATATACTAAAACAACATTGCTTATAAATTAACAATCAGCTGATGAAAGATTGAAAATCATAACAGCTTAGTAGAAGTTCATGATAGGCTGTGTTTTTGCTACATATTTTTGAACAATTTGTGATGTTCCAATAATATTTTATAAAATGTGAAATGTTGTAACCCATCACATGTACATGATCTGTTAAGGACTGTATAAAATTTAAATAATTGACTGAAATCTTAGTATTGCATTTGATCAACCTTGATAAAACACATTAACTGTGGATAAACCTACCATTGCAATGTGTATGACTGCTATGCAAATTAACATGGCAACCTAAAGATTATGCATGTTTGTTCATATTGATATTTTCCTTAATGGACAGACTTGAGGGACAATAAATGCCTAAACATTCGCACAGGCTGCGAACGCATAACCCATTAACCTCTTATCACCAGGTAATTTGTTAATAAAATGTTGAGATTACTCCCAACATGGTCATAGGGTATAGTCTATAGGCCGGCTATTGAATTCAACTGCACGATATTTAGTCACTCACCGAAGAGGTCCCTTACGCACAAACAGTATATGCGTTTTCGGTTTTGAACAATAAAAAATCCTTGAAATACGGTTAATATTCGTTATCATTTTACACGTATTAGCGAACATAAGGTGCTGTGGAAATCGCGCCATGCAATCTCATTTCTATTTCGCGCATTTTCTTCATCAGACTTCGTGGGAATCGTAGCATACAAATACTCGCCGGCATGCTCTTTAACTGCGACCAGAGTTTCCAGACTTTACCAAGCCCTTGGCATCCTTCACTCTCTTCCCTTATTTGTAAGCGCCAAAAAGATTTCTTACAGCCACAAACGCACGATCTCCTCGTTCAATGTTTATTAAACTCGAAAGCGCGCTTTTTGGTTTTTGCGCCAAATTATTTATAAAATTCCACTTCAATTTTTCAGCATTCAAAATAAAGTTTAAAAATGTCAGCTGATGAATTTATTTTGTGGAAACACGGATTAAGTGAGAAGTGAGATATTCCAAGTGTGAATATTGGTCAGAATACGCGGCATATTCACGGCGTATTTACACTTAGAATACTGAAGAATACGATGCCGTATTCACACTAATATTCCATGTCGGAATACGCTTGCAATATGTGTTTTATTCACACCCGTATTCACATGTGAATACCTTGGAATACGGCGCTTTTCATGCAGTGTGATCATCATGGTTGCCATGGCAACCATCATTTATTAGGATTACTATGCTAATTATGATCAAAATTATTATAATGAGCATCATGGTTGCCATGGCAACCATCATTTATTATGATTAATATGCTAACTATGAACTAGATCATCATATTGATCATCATAGTTGCCAAAGCAACCATAATTTATTATGATTAATATGCTAAATATGATCAAAATTATCATAATGAGCATCATGGTTGCCATGGCAACCATCATTTATTATGATCAAGATCATCATAATGATCATCATGGTTGCCATTAAACCATCATTTATTATGATTAATATGCTAATTATGATCAAGATCATCATAATGATCATCATAGTTGCTATGGCAACTATCATTTATTATGATTAATATGCTAATTATGACCAATATCATCATAATGATCATCATAGTTGCCATGGCAACCATCATTTATTACAATTAATATGCTAATTATGATCAAGATCATCATAATGATCATCATAGTTGCCATAGCAACCATCATTTATTGTGGATAATATTCTAATTATGGTCAAAATCATTATAATGAACATCATGGTTGCCATGGCAACCATCATTTATTATGATTAATGTGCTAATTATGATCAAGATCATCATAATGATCAACATGGTTGCCATAGCAACCATCATTTTTTATGGGTAATATGCTAAATATGATCAAGATCATCATAATGATCATCATGATTGCCATAGCAACCATCATTTATTATGATTAATATGCTAATTATGGTCAAAATCATCATAATGTTCATCATAGTTGCCATGGCAACCATTATTTATTATGAGTAATATGCTAATTATGATCTAGATCATCATAATGTTCATGATAGTTGCCATGGCAACCACCATTTATTATGATTAATATGCTAATTATGATCAAAATTATCATAATGAGCATCATAGTTGCTATGGCAACCATCATTTATTATGACTAATATGCTAATTATGGTCAAAATCATTATAATTTTCATCATGGATGTTATGGCAACCATTTTTTATTATGATTAATATGCTAATTATGATCAACATCATCATAATGATCATCATGGTTGCCATAGCAACCATCATTTATTAGGATTAATATGCTAATTATGATCAAAATCATCATAATGAGCATCATGGTTGCCATAGCAACCATCATTTATTAAGAATAATATGCTAATTATGAAATAGATCATCATAATGATCATCATAGTTGCGATAGCAACCATCATTTATTATGATTAATATGCTAATTATGATCAAAATTATTATAATGAGCATCATGGTTGCCATAGCAACCATCATTTATTATGATCAAGATCATCATAATGATCATCATGGTTGCCATTACAACCATCATTTATTAAGAGTAATATGCTAATTATGATCAAGATCATCATAATGATCATCATGGTTGCCATGGCAACTATCATTTATTACGATTAATATGCTAAGTATGATCAAGATCATCATAATAATCATAATCGTTTCCATGTTAACCATCATTTATTAGGAAAAATATGCTAATTATGATCAAAATCATCATAATGAGCATCATGGTTGCAATGGCAACCATCGATTATCATGATTAATATGCTAATTATGATCAAGATCATCATAATGATCATCATAGTTGCCATGGCGACCATCATTTAAATTGATTAATATGCTAATTATGGTCAAAATCATCATAATGAGCATCATGGTTGCCATGGCAACCATAACTTATTATGAATAATATGCTAATTATGATCAAGATCATCATAATGATCATCATAGTTTCCATGGCAACCATAATTTATTATGATTAATATGCTATTTATGATAAAAATTATAATAATGAGCATAATGGTTGCCATAGCAACCATCATTTATTATGATTAATATGCTAATTATGATCAAGATCATCATAGAGATCATCAAAGTTTCCATGGCAACCATCATTTATTATGACTAATCTGCTAATTATGGTCAAAATCATCATAATTTTCATCATGGATGTTATGGCAACCATTTTTTATTATGATTAATATGCTAATTATGATCAAGATCATCATAATGATCATCATGGTTGCCATGGCAACCATCATTTATTAGGATTAATATGCTAATTATGATCAAAATTATTATAATAAGCATCATGGTTGCCATGGCAACCATCATTTATTATGATTAATATGCTAATTATGAACTAGATCATCATATTGATCATCATAGTTGCCAAAGCAACCATCATTTATTATGATTAATATGTTAATTATGATCAAAATTATCATAATGAACATCATGGTTGCCATGGCAACCATCATTTATTATGATCAAGATCATCATAATGATCATCATGGTTGCCATTAAACCATCATTTATTATGATTAATATGCTAATTATGATCAAGATCATCATAATGATCATCATAGTTGCTATGGCAACCATCATTTATTATGATTAATATGCTAATTATGACCAAGATCATCATAATGATCATCATAGTTGCCATGGCAACCATCATTTATTACAATTAATATGCTAATTATGATCAAGATCATCATAATGATCATCATAGTTGCCATAGCAACCATCATTTATTGTGGATAATATTCTAATTATGGTCAAAATCATTATAATGAGCATCATGGTTGCCATGGCAACCATCATTTATTATGATTAATGTGCTAATTATGATCAAGATCATCATAATGATCAACATGGTTGCCATAGCAACCATCATTTTTTATGGGTAATATGCTAAATATGATCAAGATCATCATAATGATCATCATGATTGCCATAGCAACCATCATTTATTATGATTATTATGCTAATTATGATCAAGATCATCATAATGATCATCATAGTTGCCATTACAACCATAATTTATTATGATTAATATGCTATTTATGATCAAAATCATCATAATGAGCAACATGGTTGCCATGGCAACCATCATTTATTATGATTAATATGCTAATTATGATCAAAATCATGATAATGATCATCATAGTTGTCATGGCAAACATCATTTATTATGATTAATATGCTATATATGATCAAGATCATCATAACGATCATCATATTTGCCATAGCAACCATCATTTATTACGATTTATATGCTATATATGGTGGAAATGATCATAATGATCATCATATTTGCCATGGCAACCATTATTTATTATGAGTAATATGCTAAGTATGATCAAGATCATCATAACGATCACCATTGTTGCTATGGTGACCTTCATTAATTATGATTAATATGCTAATTATGATCAAGATCATCATAATGATCATCATAGCTGCCATAGCAACCATCATTTATTATGATTATTATGCTATTTATGATCAAAATCATCATAATTATCGTCATAGTTGCAATGGTAACCATAATTTATTATGATTAATATGCTAATTATGATCAAGATCATGATTATAAGCATCATAATTGCCATAGCAACCATCATTTATTATGATTAATATAATAATTATGATCAAAATCATCATAATGAGCATCATGGTTGCCATAGCAACCATGATTTTTTATGATCAAGATCATCATAATGATCATCATGGTTGCCATGCCAACCATCATTTTTTAAGAGTTATATGCTAATTATGATCAAGATAATCATAATGATCATAATGGTTGCCATGGCAACCATCATTTCTTATAATTAATATGCTAATTATGATCAAGATCATCATAATGATCATCATAATTGCCATAGCAACCATCATTTATTATGAATAATAGGCTAATTATGGTCAAAATCATCATAATGATCATCATGGTTGCTATGGGAACCATTATTTATTATAAGCAATATGCTATTTATGATCAAGATCATCATAATGATCATCATGGTTGCCATGGTAACAATCATTAATTATGATTAAGATGCTAATTATTGTCAAGATCATCATAATGATCATCATAGTTGCTATAACAACCATCATTTATTATGATTAATATGCTAATTATGATCAAAATCATCATAATGAGCATCACGGTTGATATGGCAACCATCATTTATTATTTTTAATATGCTAATTATGATAAAAATCATCATAATGATCATCATAATTGCCATGGCAACAATCATTTAATATGATTAATATGCTAATTATGATCAAGATCATCATAATGATCATCATAGTTGCCATTGCTACCATAATTTATTATGATTAATATGCTAATTATGATCAAAATCATCATAATGAGCATCATGGTTGCCATTGGAACCATCATTTATTATGATTAATATTCTAATTATGATCAAAATCGTCATAATGAGCATCATAATTGCCATAGCAACCATCATTTATTATGAATAATATGCTAATTATGGTCAAAATCATCATAATGATTATCATGGTTGAATGGGAACCATTATTTATTATGATTAATATGCTAATAATGATCAAGATTATCATAATGATCATCATAGTTGCCATAGCATCCATCAATTTTTATATTTAATATGCTAATTATGATCAAAATCATCATAATGAGCATCATGGTTGCTATGGCAACCATAATTTATTATGATTAATATGCTAATTATGATCTAGATCATCATAATGATCATCATAGTTGCCATAGCAACCATTATTTATTATGATTAATATGGTAATTATGATCAAAATTATCATAATGAGCATGATGGTTGCAATATCAACCTTCATTTATTATGATTAATATGCTAATTATAATCAAGATCATCATAATGATCATCATAGTTGCCATGGCATCCATCAGTTTTTATAATTAATATGCTAATTATGATCAAAATCATCATAATGATCATCCTAGTTGCCATGGCAACTATCATTTATTTTGATTAATATGCTTAAATAT